>NC_064437.1:43859966-44169966 GCF_023343835.1 Lagopus muta | reverse complement strand
GTCTGTTGCAAGATGCAGATAACAGGTGATTTTTTTTTCACTTATTCCATCAGATAAGTTCTTGTTTGATTTCCTCTTAAATGGTGCTTATAGCTACTCCAAAGGAAGTAACGGAAATGAGAAACAAGTGGTCTTCTTTTTTTGAGTCTGCGTTTGCATCATTCATCAGAATATATTTCCTTCTAACCCTGAGTACGTTTAGGGATGCACTGGGGCTTGGTGATTGCAAGTGATTCCTCACTTTCTCAAACTAACTTCACATCTTATTTCCAGACATAATGAAATAAACATGATATTTTGTGGTGCGTTCCTTTTCTTCCACTGCATGTAGATGTGTAGACTATGGGCAAAGTCTTTTTTTCCTTCCTGCCTTTTATTTCCAGTAGAGCAGTAATGTGCAAACTGAAAGGCAGAAGGGCTTGGTGTCTGCCCACCCTAGCAAGTAATAAAGGGAAGGCTTGGCTGCATACCAGCCATCCCCTGCCTGTGTTAATAAAATAGTTCCTATTGCTTTTGTATCATCCCAAGAGGAATCCAAGTAAAATTGTGTCCATATTCTTTGTAAGGCCCTACACCTCACATAAATTCTTACGTGAGTCGTTAGCCACCTACAGTGTGGTTTCCGCCCACCCACAGTTTTGACCTGAGCAAGATCACTTAGCTCAGTGAATACGTGGGTCTCTACTGTATGAAAAATGAGAATGCATGTGACAATAGACATCTCTTTATTGCAGTGGTGAAAGGTTTTATTTGGCTAACGGAACTTTGAATCGAATTTTAACAGATTTGAGGTGGGTAGGGTATGTGTATAGCTTCACCGGATTAATTAAACACCATGCTGACTGGCTGCTGAATTTGAAGAGGCTTAGATAATACGATGGTATCTTTTCAGTTCTTACGTAGATGAGATTTACTATGCATGTATTATAAATCTGAAATTTATAAACCTCGTTGACTTTTTTAGTCCCCAGAGACTTAATTCTTGTTCACCCTGGAAATCCCTGATACATTTTTATTTATTTATTTATTTATTTAAATTACGGCCTCATTACAGCCAAAGCATGGCTCCAGATCCTGTCTAGTGTAAATTAGCCAAGTCTTGTGACTAACCCTCACTGATTATTCAGACTGTAAATTGAAAGGCTGTTCTTTCCAGCTGCCTCTTCAAATATATTCCAAATTTTGACCCTGGTGTTAGAAACATTCCCATACTAATGCATTATAAGGCATTTCATTTACTTGTTTTTTGTAACTTCCCCTGGTTAGTTCAGTAGTCTCTCAATATGTCTAAGACTTGCATGGACACACGTACAAACGTAATGCAGTAAATTTTTTCATCAAAGGAATTATAAAAAAGGTGTTTGCAGATAATCAGAAGAAGTGATGAAGGCTGGGTTTTACAAAAACTGTGAATGCCAGATGAGCTTAGGTTTCAGTCGGTTTTTTGGAGTTTTTTTGGCTGTTTAATTTTTTGAGTGTTAAGAAGATCTTAATGTTTGAAGTTTTCTAAAGTACTGCAGTTAATCTGAAGAGCGTCTCATAAAAGCAATTCAAAGTAAAACAGAAAAATGGCTTCACTGAAGATTTCAGACTCTAGTTAACGAGTATCTTTTTTTCCTTAATGTTTTGTAATTCAAATTCAAACCCACCTTGGTATTATTGTGAACTGTGTCAGTTTCACAACTTGTTGTAGGGGTTGCTTTTTGTAACAAGTTTGGTTTTGATTTTTTTTTCCCCAATTTTAACATATTGGAAAGCCCTGGTACCTAATCTTTTACACTTAATCCAAAACAGTTTATTTATAGTTGCCAGAAGTAAGTTCCTAATGTCATCTTAATTAGAAACATGTGGTGAAAAACAGGCAACTCTTAAGCTGACACTATTTTTGAGTTAAAATCTGGCATCCCCTTTCTACTGACAAGCCTGACAACTGCAGCAGCAATCACCTCATCAAATCTCTCCGTTGTGTCTCTCCTGGTTTTTGGCATCCTTCCTGTCTAAATTTTTATCAGATGAGTGCTTTTTTCTTGGCAAGTATCTTAAATACCTTCTTGTAGCTTTATCTCTGCACCGTCACCCTTTGCCCTTAATGTCATTTCTCACATGTAAGACTGTGGCAGAATTCGAAACAAATTAGTTAAGAATGTAGATTCAAAGACCAGCTTTTCCCCTTGATTCAACCACTCCCTTCCTCCCCTGCTTTCTAAACACCAACATGTCAGAGATACCACAGGAGTGCTCAGTTTTTAAGATGCGTTTCTGATACTTTAAAAGCTGTATTGCTTTTCTTTGTCTTGCTTCTTCATGCCATTGAAAGAATGTCGGCCTGTGTTATCTAAACTTCTAAGTTTCTGAAATACTTGATAGGTTGTGTTAGGATAAGAGTGGAGGGTATGGTAAGGATGTTTTAGAACACAGCCAAACTAGATATCACTTTGCAGCTTTTCTGAAAGCTGGACTGGAATAAACTTCCCTTCAATAATTCTGGTATTTCCTCTTCCAGTGGCTTTTGACTGCAAAGTTGATTCTGAACCTTGAAATTCAGATAGACACACGCACACAAAAAAAGTTTCCTGAGAAAGTTATCTAAATTAATTTGTTTCTTCAAGTAAATTCTTAAATATTGAATGACACATGCAATCTAAATTCATATGAATAATGATAATCTTAGCATGTGTCCTCAGAAAAGTCTTGTTTATCCTACATGACATCAGTTATATGTCTTTGCTTAAGATCAGAAATGTGTTCAATCTCAGATGACATTTGTAAGTAAGTAGAGGAATAGAAAAGAAGAGTTCTGTCTTCCCCTTTATATATTGTTTAAAAATGAAAAATAAGTTTCATGGAAGCAGAATCCTATTTGGTCTTTTATTCTTCAGCTGGGTGTACAGTTTGTCAAACTCCTAGAATTTATAGTTCAATACTCAGCCTAAGTTAAGACTGTTTTTTGTAGCTTAGATGGAAAAAAGAAAAAAAGTTTTTTAAAAAAAAGAGAGAGAGAGAAAGAAAAGACAGGAAAAAAATGCAGACAGTTTTGAGCCTTAAACAAATCAATGGGCCCCAAAGTAGTGCTACATAGGCAGTCGCATTTTGTGATTTAATAATTTTATAGCGTACCTATCAGCAAAGTAACTATAAGGAAATTGACAAGCGATGAGGGCTTTTCTGGTCTAAGCCATAGATTCAAATGTGTGGTGTGCAATGTAGATAACTCATCCTTCATGAGAAATGTAATACTTGGACACAACTAGCAATCATTTTTCACATATACTTTGGACAGGACTCTTTAGAAAGAAAAAGCTTCCTGGGAGGACCTTTTTTTCAATATTACAGAGATGTTAAAAAGTTTTTTGACACCTCTATCGTGTAACTTTTCCGTGAGACTGTGGTATTAGTATAGAAAGCCAGATACAATTGCCTTGAGTTTTAATCCTAGAGATACCACAAAATTACAGACAGTGTAAGCAGCTTCAAATGCCAACGCCAATGTCAAGGACAGCTTCTGTGGGCAAGATTCCATGTCCAGTAATTTCTGCCTAGTAGTTGTACCATCGGCTGTTGATGTGTAAACAAAACTGAATCTACTTCTGACAGAAACTGTATCAATGTTGCATATTCCTATTTACAAGTTGCTAGAGTGCCACTAGGTTTTAATGTAGTTATTTTTTACATTACTAAAAAAGATCTAGTTAAGCAGTTAATTCAGTAATGAAGGGTGCTGACTCCAATTCTCAACTATTTTTGTATTGTTTAAATGCTTTCTCTTATGCATAGTTGTTTAGGGAAAAATATTTCTTCTGTTTCAAATGATACATTGTAATTGAAATTTTTATGGCAAAGAGGAAATTTATTTTATCAAATTCCATTTTGTTTGATACTTCATTATCCTTTAGGAATACAGGAAATAATTGTAACATGGAGTAGGGTTGTGTTGGTTGTTTCTGTTTTGAAAATAAATTTTTAAAGACATTGTTACAATAGAAATTAGATTCATTTTAATTAGGAAGAAGAAAGACATGTTTCAGTCAGAAAAAAAAAAAGATATTGAAGATTTTCAGATCTTCATCTTTTCAAGAGGACAGTCCATAAAAAATAAGCAGTAGCATTCTAGATGTACTTTCAGAGGGCACAGCACATCATACCACCACTTAGTAATTTGTGAATCTGTACTGCAACTTGGCCATTTTACAGATGTTCTTCAAATGTGCAGATTACTGTCTAAGAATGTGTCTGTCCAGATCTTGGGCACTCAGTTCCTCCTCTACCTGCGGAAGGAGTGCAGGAGTCTGATTCAACTTTAAGTTGTAATATATTCTATCAGAGTAAAGTGTTCCCGCTGCATATTATGTTTCTGACCTACTTCATACTTGAAATATAAGATTTTCAAAATGTGAGCACAAAATGAATCTTGCAGAATTGTATTTTCAAAAGTAATTTATACAATAGCTCTTGCTGAGAACACTGCAAGCTGCTGAATGCTCAGCAAATAAAACCCCTCTTCAGGGTGCCATGAGCAGGCAATAAACTTCAATGGTTTTGAATTTGAGTAATGGAGCATTAAGGAAACATACTAATTAAGGTAAATTTGGCAATTTTATTGGATCCAGTTTTCTAGTTTCTTTAGTCAATGAGGGTCAGCGTAAGCTGCTGGACACAGAGTATTTTGAGATGCTGGCTGCTTCTTTTCATTGCCTATTGGGAGTTAAGCTCTTCTGAATATCCAGTTGTACTACTAAGTTCTTTTGAAAACTCCAGTTGTAAATCCTAACTTAAGCAACTAATGAATTGGGCTCATTTTCCAGTACTCAACACCAACTCTCCCCTTAAAAAGTAGAAGCAGCTGAGTGTGCTGGGTTTATTTCTATTAATAGACATCTTAAAACACCTGGCCCAGGGGTTCAAAGTGGCTAAGAGCTAGTCTCTGAGGAGATCAATGTGTTTCAAGCTTTTAAGAGCAAGAAATGCACAAAATGCTGATCAAGGGCATGAGTCGGAAAATCTCTAGCTGTATGTGCTTTCATTAATAAAACTGCCTAAGCATGCAATACTCTGTGGCTACACATGTTAGGAGAGGCTGCCATCTTGGCCATGCTGTAGCTTTGATGGCTCAGTCCTTTCCCAGCTTAGTGATTTGCAAATCCTAAATCACTTGGGAGTAACAATGCACTTGGCAGTGAGCAGCATGCACCCCAGCACAGGTCACAGCAGTCACAGGTACATTCACCAAAACACCAGACAGAAGAATAACAACATGCTAATGAGAGTTGGAGGGTATTGTAGAAGTCTGAAGGAGGAACAGGGTTTTTCTCTACCTTCACAATGCCATCTGACAGTTTAATTTTAACTCTCTCACCAGTGACCTCTAAGGAGAAACCTCCTATTAGCTCTCTCTTACGCTGCAACTCACAGTGCTCAGTGGTACACCCTGTTGACCCAGTTTTGGCAAGTGTTCCCAAGCATCATCTCAGTTGGAGATTGTATTCCCTATGGAGCACCACTGAGCTCAGTTTGGCTCACCAGTGCCTGTGCAGCAGCTTCTTACCCAGATAGTCCAGGACGTGGAACAGAGCCCTGTTTATTCCCAGTACAGAGATGTACGAAATGGGCTTTGCAGTATTTTGCTGAATGTGAGTTTAGACTTTGGAAATATGTTTTTTCTTACAAAAACATTGTAGTGATCTGAGGTGCTAGCTATAAACTCAGAAAACATTACGGTTCTCTTTGTTACCAGTTCAATATTTTTTGTGGGTTTAGATCCATATGTGAATTTTTCTCAAGTATTTAAATTAGTCAAGAATAATATTTAGTGACATCTGCAAATTTAATCCTATAATACATTACATTAATTTGGAAATCACATCAAATTAACTTACAATTTTAGTCACTGATGTAGACTATCAAGACTTCAGTGAGGCTTTAGACGTGGTGCCCCACAACGTCCTTCTCTCTAAATCAGAAAGATTTTGATTTGATGGACAGACTGTTTGATGGACAAGGAACTGGTTGCAATATTGTACCCAGAGAGTGATGGTCAGTGGTTCAGTATCCAGATGGAGGTCAGTGACACACAGTGCCCCGCAGGGGTCAGTATTGGGACAGAGGCTCCTTGATATCTTCATCAACGCACTCTCAGTAAATTTGAGGATGACTCCTAGTTGTGTGGTACAGTTGACATGCCTGAGGAGAGGATGCCATTCAGAGAGACCTAGACAGGCTCAATCAGTGGGCCGAGAAGAAACTCATGAGGTTCAGCAAAGCCAAATGCAAGGTCTAACACCTGGGTCATGGCAACCCCCATATCAATACAAGCTGGGGGATGAAAGGATAGAACACACCCCTGCCAAAAACGTCTTGGGGTACTATTGAATGGAAAGGTGGACATGAGCCAGCTATGGACCCTTGCAGCCCAGAAAGCCAACTGTATCCTGAGCTGCATCAAAAGGAGCACAGCCAGCAGGGTGAGGGGGGTGATCCTGCCCCTCTACAATCCTACTTTGTAGTGTAGCCTTCTTTTCTATGACTACTGTTAAAGGCTGATTCAGTCACCACTTTGCACTGCAATTCCATGTTGTTACTTAACAAGAAAAAGCATTTTTGGGATTCTTTTTCTGTTAGGATAGAGGACAGCCAAGACTTTAATTGTCTTGACACATTAAAATGAATATGAATGGTAACTCTTTAGTTTACCACCAAATGTACTGCTAGTTGTTTTCCAGGCTCAGATAGAACATGTGCTGCAAGACATAGGCCATGGCACAAATGGACTATCAGCCTGTTTTTGAATTTCTAACTCTGTGTCATTTGAAGGATCAGTCTTGATGTTACTTAATACATAACTATGTGCAGAAGATGAACTTACAATCTTATGTGTTGATAGAAGAAAGTATTAAGATTTGAGATGCTGACTTATTAAAAGATCTTGTGGAATACTAAACCAAAGATCTTAAAACTTTTATTCAAAGATAATGTTTAACACAAGGATTTAAGACCAAGTGCCTGCCTCAGTATATGTAATGCCAATTTGTAGAATCTGTGCAGAGAAAAAAGTTATAACAATAATGTTAGAAGAAGGTTAAGTACATCTTTATGAAAAAACAATATTGCACAGGGTCATTGCTGTTATTCGCTTATTGCACTGTAGCATGTGCAGCATCCAGGTCATTGCCAGTGCAAACCAGACAAGCTTAAGCTGTGATGAGTGATACTGAAGGGGGGGCAGGGAGAGGGGTTTATGTGTGTGGATCTGGATTGTCTCAAACTCGGACCCCAAGCAGAGATCCAGTGCTGGCAAATACAGTGAGAGTCTGTGGGGGAACTCTGCAACTGAAGTCTTCAGGGAATGGAAAGAGTAGTTCCAGATAGGCCACCTTGACAAAGGTATTAGGTGTAGCAGGACATACTGGTGTTCTGAACACATTGACAGTTATGAGCTTTTTAAGCAAATGTTTCTCATTTCTTTTTTCTCTTTGTTAGTTAAGTTGGATTGGGTGGCTGGTGCTGAAACAATTTAATCCTTGTCTACAAAGCAATTTATTGCAAGTTATTGCATCCTATTTCAATTGATTGCTTTATTGTTGTTGGCGTGTTCTGTGCTTTTTCTCTTACAAATTTCATTTTGCAAATGTAGTAATAATATTTTACATGTGTGGAGAGCCTTTCATCACAAAATGCTTCACAAACTAGACAGAGGTTTTGCTGTCAGTTGTTTGAAAGAGAGTGATGCTGGCACAAGGACTTGCAGTCATTTTTGCCCATGTAGTCTGGCCAGGCTGAAGCTTTATCATGCTATCTACTTTCTTGTAACCTATATTGTCACCTGAGTAATAAATAGCCAACTTCCATTCCTGGCTCAGATGCATTTACTGCTCTGGCTTAAAAACTGAAGTACTTGCTGGGTAAGAAAACACTTTCAATTATACCGGCTGCCAGCCTCTTTGTCTGACTGGCCTAGAGAAAAAAAAAAAAAAAAAAAAAGAAGAAGGAAAAGAAATAAACTTCAGACATAAGCAAATGCATTTTTAAGTGTTTTTATTTTCTCTTTTTTTTCTGCATTGCTTCAGGAGAATGTGATTTTAAAAGCTATCACTGATCCAGATCCTGTATTTGACCAATCTCTGTTGGTTTTAAAATTTGCATTTGTCTTATATTTGTTACATTGTGTGCCAGATCCTAAAAATGAGACATTATTAATAAACTTGACCAGTTAGAGGTAAGGGCATAAGATTTGGTGCTCTATAATAAGCTGGCCCTAAATTTCAAAGCAAATCCTTAAAAAGTCTACGGCATTCAGTGAAAGAACTGAATTAATTTGAACTGAACTGCACGCAACCTTTTAAAAAATAAATCTACTACCAATATGTATAATAGTACTCTCTTAAATATTCAGCTTCAGTTACTTACTTTAATTCAGTGGATTTTTCACTGTCTCCACATAACTTCTGTGTAAAAGGAAAAGATAATCTACTGTTCAGACAAAAGGCTTAAGCTCAGCTGATCTGTCTTCTGTTTCCTTTGTATCATATTCTTGCATTTTTACTCCATCTCTAAAAAGGAGATGACAGGACTTCAGTGCTTCATGATTGTGTAAAGATAAATACATTTATAGTGAGCTGTTCAAAATGATTTAGCCCAGCATATAATTAGGTTCAATACAGACAGATGCTTTCGTATTACAAGTTGGGATATTGGGTCTTGGGAAACTATGGAGGAACAGATTAATGATCTTGTTCAAAGTACTTAGAAGTGAAATGGTTAATAAAATACATATACAGGCAATATTTAGGTTTCAGAGTTAACACCCTATTGAGATGATTGAAAATAGTTCACATCTTGCTGAACTGTCATTTTGAGCTGTCTGCCAATTTAAGAACATATTGCTGCCTCAGTTAACATATGGTTTGAGTTGATACAGTTTTCTGCACAACCATGAGAGCTAGACACATCATTATATGAAAATGAAAACAAATGGCTGAGTCCTGGGCTCTGCCGCTTTCGGCCCCCCTGGTGCAAGTATGAGTTCAAAGCCAGCTCCTCTTCCCCTTTGAAGATTCCTGCAGCATGACAGAGTTCCCGTGTACCCGCTCCTGTGCCATGGGGCTGTGGCACACACAGCCTGTGAGGTTCAACAGCTGGATCCCAAGCTCTTGCTGCATCTTAACTGCATCATATTGTAAGTTAGTGCTAGCAATAGAAAAATAAACGTTCTAAGGAAACACTCTTTGGTGAGCACAGTGAGGAAGTTTCTGATATCCACAGAAGTAAGGCTGAAAATGCTTCCACCATATATAAAATGGCTCTCTTCTTAGACACTTGCAAATGTTTTGCAAATTACATGAGATATATGTATGCATATATATATATATATATATTAAAAAAATTATGTAACAGAAATTCCATGGTTGTACTACAGGTTGTTTTGCTCTAAGATATAGTTTTACCATTGCATTTTTTTTCTACTTAAGCTAGGTAAATTTTGCAGTATTTCCATCCCACATTTTATCAGGGTGTTTTCATTGCTGAAACTCCTGGCATGTCTCTTGTCGTAACAGGAAATTATTTCACTGCAAACAGATTACATTTAAATTATTTTGAAGGTCTTACTAAAGCTGATAAAACCAAAATAAAATAAAAAACATGAAGCTGAAATTCATCTTTTCCTTGCGAAGTGAGGCAAAATGCAGACCAGAGTGATTTGAGTTACATGTATAGCATAAAACTATCCAGATTTGGATAAATGGACTTTGTTTTCCTTGTCCATATGGCTTTGTAACTGGCTCATTTCCCAACATTCTTTTTGACTCAACTTTCAAATTCAAAGGAAGCCAAATATCTGACCAAAATGCATTTAATTTTCTCCTGCCTATTAGAAGTAAGTATTTGTGCAAAACGAAACCACAAATCAGCTCAGACTTGCTTGTGAGATTGATGAACCACAATGAATCGTTTGGTGAACTCAGTCTAAATTTCAAGTATGCAATAAAACACAAAATTTTATCCAGGATTCACTTTGAGTGCATCCCTGCCTGTCTGGTAATTATTATTTTTTGGTCATTTAGTTTTGGGCACTTAGAAGGCAGTCAACTGACAGAAACGCTTCTTAGCAATGCCACCTGCAGATTGCTTATATATATGTATAGTGGTATGCAAACTGCCAAAGCATGTACCAAATGGCATTTTTTGTCTGGTTATATAACTGCAGGGAAGCATTTATTTCTTTGAAGCTCTGCTACTTGAGGATATAGGCTAAAATCTTGTGCTGCTTCATAGAGGAGGCTGTGTTTGGGTCCAACACCACCACCTCTGCTCCCCTTGAACTTTGTTAGAGTTTGTTTCCCATTGTGCCTCAGAGAGCGTCCTGTAATGGGTTCATGGCTCATGAGCTGTGAGGAACCGAGGCATGAGCAGGTTGAGCGTCACATCAGCTTTGCATTAGCAAGGAGTTCAACAAGAAGTGCAACCCTTCACAGTTGATGTTTTGTCATTCACGTGCAGATGTGCTATACTTTTGATTGTCCACTTCCCCAGACTTTCTGAAGCTACATCCTTATGTAGCTTACTGTGTGGCCTCTTTTGCAGCTTTGCCATGGGTTACACCATGCTAGGGTTATGCCAGTTTCAGGTGCTCTCTCTGTGTTTCTCCTCACCTGGGTTGATATTCACCAGTAAGTTAATCACTGGTACCAGGAGCAAATTGTTTCATACTTCCTTTCTTTCATATATATGCATAAATCCATGTTTTAAGATGGCTGCATAGGGACTGTTGCTGTAGGCAGATATCCTAGATGATGTATTAAGCCCACCTGGAGATTTTATTGTTACAGGGTGCAACAGGGAACCAGTTAACTTTGTCTTACATGAGATCTTTGTTTTTTTTCGGATCTAAATTACTGCCAAGGACTCTAATGTCATACCCCTATGAGTTTAGATTACACTGTGACACTGTTTTATTTATAGGTAGAGAAGAGGAAGGAAACCAGGATGCATTTCATTGATCTTTCTGTGTTGTAATTGTAAAATTCATGGGTTTTTTTTTTTTTGGTTTTTTTTTGCTTTATAGCTGTTCTCTTTCCTTTTCCTTATTTAATATGCACTTCATACTGTGCCAAGGGGTCAGCAGGGCAAATCAAGGAGCCAGATGGCTTACCTCTACCCTAAGGAAACATACCAATATTTAGCTGGGCACTTTACCAAATAAATGCAGGACTGGAATCCACAATAAATGTGAGATTTGGTTAAAACCGTATCTTTTTCCTAGATTCACAGCTACAACCTCCTTAAGGCATGAGCTTTTTATACTTCACTGCCACTTTCCAGCTTTCTCTAAGTAACTGCATCTTAGAAGATATTAGAAGGGGGTGCAACTCATTTTATTTATGGCCTTTGCACAGAAATTGCACAGAAACAAGTTTCAGTTATTTTAATCTGACTGAAATAAGAAACCATAATCCATGGATGAAAAGACAGTGGACAAACTCAGTTAAATCCCTCGTACCCTGAGGACATATATTTTGTCCATTTCTGGTTTTTTATGTTCCTTTTTTTTCCCGCTATTATTCCCAACTTTAACTTTTGAAAAACCAAGCAGTTTA
This sequence comes from Lagopus muta, assembly GCF_023343835.1. NCBI lineage: Eukaryota > Metazoa > Chordata > Aves > Galliformes > Phasianidae > Lagopus > Lagopus muta. Next base: position 44,158,378 of record NC_064437.1, on the reverse strand, counting down.
AGTGGCCGGGCCTGGGGAGCTTATTTGTATGCAGCACAAATTTCAGGATCTGTTCCCAAGCCTGTGCAGAGTGAAAAATGGCCTGCATTTTCTTGATAGCCCATGTGGTTGTAAAGAATAAATGGCTAATGAATTACAGATGAACATTGACGCAAATTAATCTTCCTGATGTCCCTGGGTTATATGGCAGCCATTTAAAAGTTTAATCAATACACTAAAGTTGAAAACATGCAGGCACTGCAGTTGTTTGGATGTAATAAACATCAGAGGGAAACGGGAGGCTTGTACCCAGTCCATGTATCATAATGACAGGTATTTATGTTTAATGGACTAAATATTTTTTATTGGAAGAGAGCAAATGTCAGCTTAACTTTGTAAGCCCCGCATTCAACTTTCCTTTGAGGTTGGTGAGAGACGGCTGACATGTCATTGAAAATGAAATGTAAAAAAACCAATTGAGACAAAGCGAGGATAAGGAGCTGTTTTGCCGACGAGATGTTGCTTTAATGCTCTGCAACTATTCATTAAATAAAATGTAAACTCTACCATTTCAAACGTTGCAGTAAAATGGTTTACTAGGGCAGACTTTTAATGGTTATTAGGGAAAACAAGAGCCAACCACTGCCAAATATTCTTTTCTGGGAAACATTTTATTTGAAAAGTCTTTTCCCAAGTTACAATTTCAGAAGATTTATAATTACAAAGTTCCGCCCCCCCCCCCCCCCCCACACACACACACTTCTTTCTTTTTGAGACAAAGAAAAACAGAAAAAATAACTTTCAGAACAACCATTTGATGATTTTTTTTTCCCTCCTTTGAACAGACTAATAGCTTTATATAAGCTTCCCAGAGGCTTGGATATTAATTGCACTTGAAGTCAATAAATCTTAGAGCCATGTGTGTCCAGGACTTACCCATCATTGCTATAAATGGGGAAGGATGCTATCCAAGACTGCCAGATTCACCAAGCTTACACAGTTGCTTGGCTATGCAAAAGCCCACAGGAATTTTTCTGTAGATATTTAAAGTCAAAAAAAAAAAAAAAAAAGTTATTGTCATCATTTTGTCTTATAAGAAGACAACCTTCTTCCAAATTAAACAAAAACCCTCGTAAGCAGAAGAAAAAGAGAAGATCTTGTTTTAGCATCTTTATGTAATCTTTTTTATTGCCCTGTTAGCTAGTCTTACCTGAGCGGACCCTTGAGTGTCTAGAATGATCTCCTGAAACTTCTGGCAATGTGTGCTGTAGAAGCATTTCAGAAAAGGAGTATGGTCTCAAGTTGTGGGTTTGTTTCTCTTGTGACTAGTTAAGCTGATCATCTCTTAAGCTTACCATCTCTTTCAAATATTCTGTTCTGTTAAATCATTGCTCTTAATAGTATAGTGAGTCATCTGCTAAAGGTTTGATGCCTGGCATCCCACTCCATGATACATCTTCAAACATACTGTATTGACTTCACCAATGACTGCATAAGGCAGACAGATGTATTGGGGGAGTGGCAGAAATCTCATATTTCTACAGAGGTACCTCATTTCTGTTTTTCAGGTAAGCAATTTTATTTTAACAGCAGTGTTAGTCTCAGCATTAGCTTGTTATGTTGGCATCAGGTTCTACCTCAGATAAGATGGCTACTGATACTGAATAAAGCCAGATCCTGCTAAGTAATGTTGTAGAGAGATGGTGTCATGTTTATAAGGCGTTATACACTGCTTCCTGATGATAAAATAATTGTTAAAGAAGCATCTGGAAATGTTAATCTTGTCTACTCCATGGAAGATGAACTATTTGCATTTTTAAGCAAGCTTATAAATAAATACGTCTACAGCATGTAAAGCAAAAGAATGAAAAGAAGACGTTGGCCAGACAGACTGCAAAGGCAAAAGAACTCAGTGTGGCACTGAATAGAAATCTCCCTTTTCTGACCCCGTGTCACTTGCCCCAAACTGAGTAGCTTCCCAGTCTGAAGGAACCAGTGTGGCCAAATCTGATGATGTTTAATCTTTCTCATAATCTTACATCCTGTTGTAGGCAGTGTGTTGCTCCTTCCATTACACTGCCACACCACACTATGGCTAGGATTTACCTGGAATGCAATGCAAGACAGATGAAGCAATGCATACTGTTTACTGCCCATTGGAAATGGCCTATTGCATAGATCTGAGCTGACTTTGATATGACTGGTGAAAGGGAAAGTTGGAGCCTGATAATGAAGCGTCAAAGACCAAGAAGCAGGATTGCAATGTCCTAATGTATTACACTAAAGTTTAATTCGGTTTCAAAAATTGTCTTCAGTTTCATAAAGCTCAAAAGCAGTGTTGCTGGTAATCTTTAGTGACGTGTGAAATAAAACAGCAGGTATGTATAGCAAAACATTAACAAGATAGCACTGGACAGAAGTGGTGCTAGCAGAAAATTAGAGGTAAAGAGTGGGTAACATTAGTTTGATTCTCTCTGTCAGAACACTCCCTTTTCAGCAACTCTTCACAACAAATATGAATCTTTTGTAAAATGGTATGTTGGTTAGTACAAGCACCCTACTCCTACAGCAGAAGACACTCTATTTTCTTGGTCAATCCATTGTATGATCTAAGTAAACTACTCCTAGTTAGATTTTTATAAGAAATTTGAATTTCAGGCAAATAAATCCTTTTTATTGTGGTTTCTCTGTATTTAACTTCTACAGAGAAGCTGCTGAAGTGTATTATAGGCTTAAAGGATAAAATAGAGGAATTAAAAAAATCTGAAAAAAAGATTTTTTTTTTGTAATGCAAAAGTATTGAGAACTCTAAAATTTCACGTTGGAAATGAGGTTCAACTTAATTGAAAGAAAATATATGAGGATGCACAAAAAAATGGCCCAATGACAGAATTATTACTGATTAAAAATGGCATTTTTAGAGCATGTTTCTTTCAGTTCAAAGTTACATGGTTGCATCTACATACCTAAATACAGAAGCCTCCCACAAGCATCTTGAAGATTTACCAGTCCAGAAACACAAATCTACCTGCTCACCCTTTGCCTTAAATAAATGATGATGAAAAAATTTAATGGTGTTTTGTCTGTCACCAAAAAAAAAGGCGCCTAAGACTACAGGCTGGATAATGCTTTGCAAAGCTGATGCGTTTTGTACATTTATGTAGATACTGCTGTTTAACTTTTTCATAACACTGATGCAAAAAAGATGCACGATCTGTCTGTTATATAGTTATAGGTGTTTTTAAAATTATATAGAACTGTTGATCTAAAATGACTTGAATCTAAATGAAAAAGAAGCTAGGGAAACATGGGTTGGCAATTTGCCTTTTTCTATATCATGTTCATGCTGAATTCCTGAGAAATATGAATGTGGTGTTTGAGGGTGATGCCAGTCACAACCCTCTCAAACTGGGATCTACAGCACTGACAGCTATTCAAAAATGAAATATATTTTGGTTTTGGTTCTGCGTAATGAGTCTATGACAAAAAAAATGGTTTACTTGTAAGTTCTCCTGCAGGTGTAACTCTGCTGTCTGTCAGTTCATCCTGTATTTTATTTTGATGGAGAGCATTAGGGAGGGAAAAAAAAATCTCTTCATCAAAAAGCTTAACAGGAAAGAAAAGTCTCAACACAATGTCATGTATAGCTGATTATTTGTGATGGTTAAGAGAATTATCTGAAAACAAAGAAGTCTTTCACAATGAATCTAAAATAAAAAAGCTTTAATAACATTTACATCTGTGTATCATCCATGTCTCCAAATGCAAGTCATGAATAACACATAAACTAGAGTATATAGGGAACAGAAGTGCTAGCACATCATTTAAAATCCAACACACCCCATCATCAGTGGAATCAAATACACAGCAGGAGTGGTTCCAGTTGATAGACACACAATGAAGTCATTGAAAATGAAAACATATTAATTATGTTCCTTAAGGTTAAAATAGTAATGGTTGAATTCTCTAATCGTAGAATAATACTAATGCCCCAAACCCATGCAGAAAAAGTGTGCAAGGTTTCAAAAACTGTGCAAGATTTAGTTTCAAATTCACGTATTTGGGTCTCACCCATGGCTGACTCCACAGCATGGGAGGCAGCAAGGAGGAGAGCAGGAAGTGCAAAAGAAAGACAAAACCAGAGAGAATTAAAAAAAAAAAAAAAAAAAAAAAAAAGATGTTCTTGGTCCAAACAAGCCTCTTGCACTACGTGAGCTAAGTGTAAAAATAGACCATTTATGAACTGCAGCTGTTATGTGCTTAAGCAAATCCTGCTGGGAGAACTGCTTTGTAGAACACCTCTGCTAACACAGTCACAGAGATCCCTTTAATGGAGGAATTCAAAGTGTAGTGTGTCAGGGAAACCTCCTCCTTTTCTGAATTTTTTTTCTGAATTTGAGCTTACTGCAGGATGTGATCCTACCTTGTCATTGCCATAGATTTCTCTTTCCTTAAATGTTTTTTTCTAGTTTCATTATCTTTTTTCTGTGTTGAATCAAAACAACGGAGGCTGGAGGCAGAGTATGTGTGTGTTGAGAAATGAATAAGGGGGGCTGTGAGGGGATGCTCAGGTTGTGTGATAGAAAATGATAGGTGTCAAAAAAAATATCAACAACAATAAAAAACACCTCGTGTCGTCATGGTCATTTTCTTTGTATTGAAGCATTTTTTTGTTTGACCCTGGGGACTAGTAAGATAACTCTATGGTAGTTGATTTTAGGTATATTCTTTCTTTACTTTTCTTTTTTCTCCTACAAATCCTTATCTATGCAGCCCTGACACATGACTATTGTACCTCGGCTCCTAACTGTATTAACTCCATTGTGTTGGTGTGCTGAGTGCTCTGATCCTTAAACATCTTTATGCAAAAAGCCAAATCCTCCCAGCAGCAAGGGGTTAATTGTCTTCTTTCAATGCACTTTAAAACTCTCAGCTCTTGGGAATGATGTTTCCATGAGGGTTAAATGTAATTACAAAATAATACAGGTACTCTGTCTTATTTTCGGTGAGTGATAGTTCAGTCCTCACCGTTGTTACTGCCTGTGTTTATTTTGGGGCTCTTCCTTCAGCGTACTTGATGCAAGGTATTTGCAAATATGAGCCTTTGGGCTTTAAATGTGCTGCTTCTTCTGTTTCTTATTCACTACAGATTATGTATAATTGATGACCCGCATTTACAGACATGGGTGGTATACAGATGTAAATGTTATTATAGCTTTTATATTTTATGTTCTCTTTGAAAGATCATTTTGTCTTTGAATAATACTCCTGTTCAGATTTTGGGGGGTTTATCTCTAAAAGAGAATATGAAATGGATATTGCACATCGTATATTTCTTAAAAGTAATTCGGAATTTTAGGGTATGGGATTGGCGGTGACTGATACACTGCCTGGATGAGATATATCCCTTTGAAAATAACAGCGCCAGTACATGCCTGCATCTGTCTAACCTCATAATTCACTTTCACATTGGGTTATGGATGTCTGCATTCAGTGAGTCTATCTTCCCTTTAGGTATTATTTCAGCCCTTTGAGATAATAAGGAAAGTTTAATTGCGTTGTTAATTGATTTTTTGCACAACATTATTACCTTGATTGATTGCAGAGTTGATGAAAATGTTAGACACAGGCAGTGTAAAGTATCAGCCCAGTAAGGAGTGGGAGCCTTGTGGAGAATAGATAACCTTGATGTTAAGAGCTATATCCTTCAGATATGTCTTCCCTTGACATATTGATGGCCCTTGAAAAGGGAAAAGCTGATTGTATGCAGAATGCAATCATTAAACCCACTTCAGCTGGCTGTTGATTAATTTGTTTTTTCCTGAAGGATCTAGTTAAAGAGAAGGCCTCACTAGTATCAACAGCAACCATTTTCCAGCTTCAGATTATTCTTAACCCTCTCCTAGAAGAAAGAAAAATGATACTGTCTTGGTTTAGACAGGCAAATTGTCTGAAAACATTCAGTCCAACTGCAATTTGGGGATTATAACACTCACTTTGCCCCGTTAACTACTGCTTCCTTGACGACCTCTCCTCCCCCAGCCTTCAGTATTCAGCTGCACTCCAGCCGCGGCTAGCAGAAAGCCACGTTTGATGTTTTCTGAGTAGGGTGAGCGTCTGTTCTCAGCAGAGATGCCAACAGGGAAGCCAAGCTTTTTTTACGCAAAGACTGAAGTATTTCAGTAGCATGTAGCTGCTTCCCAGGAGCCTCTCTGAAAGGACCAGGGAGTTTGCTGCACACACGTAAGTGGTTAAACTTTCCTTATCCTTGAAAAAGATCTTTCTTGAATCATTTTTTGTTATTGTTTTGAGATCTTTGAGGTCTTCAACAGGGCAGTTGTGTTGTGCATTGCTGCTGTCAGAGAGTACAAAGGATGCGATGGAAATCACCGTGCCTGATAGCACAGCTCTCAGCATTTCCTCCTCCAGGACAAAACCAGGGTTGCCCCAGGTTTGACAGCAGCAGTGTTGTACCCTGTTCTTGGATGTGTTTAACCAAACGGGCTGCATGCGACCAGCTTTCTAGGTGTGAATCCATGGGATGGCCATTGAAGGACAAACTGATACCTGCAGAGCACTTTCTGGTTCTGTGTTTCGGTGGAAGCCATTGTGAGAGCAAAGGTGAAGAGCACTACCTGTGAAAGCCATTGACTAAGTGGCCTTCCCGTGACAGATGGGGCTTCTTTGGCAGAAAACCCTTCTCTGGATTGGGGGACGGCTTCTTTTCAGAGCATTTCTTCCTCTTGTATCAGTAAATGACCCAAGCAATCTAAAACGTTTATGTAGCTTTAACCGAGCAATTGAATGTCTTGGAAACAATGCTGCAGTCTTTATCTTTTCAGTTAACCAGTTAAAGGGCATTTGGTACAGAAGTGGCAGCAGGTTATTGCTTCCTGTTTACCTTGGTAGTCTCAGAGACAGTTGCTGTTAATTTGTGCTTGTGAGTGATACAGTGATCAGTGTTGCTTGATTGTTTGGCCAGATGTGTTTTATTAGGTCCAATGTTCACATTTGCCAGTTGGCTCCTTTTTAACACGGGGACATGTTAACTTACAACATAGTCAAGTCTGACAAATTTGAACCAGCCAAATAAGTGAGTAATATTTCAAGCTGTCAAAATGGGTGAATACTGATTAACTGACACACTCCAAAAGCTCTCACCAATATCCGTGCTCCAGTGGAAAACGTTTACGAAGCATAATACTTGTTAGAAAGTCTTTGGTGCTTTGACTAAACTTTAATGACTCTGACCCTAATGGAGAGGTTTTAATGTGCCTCTCTTGAGCTATTCCTTAGCCTCCTATCTTTTATCTTTAGCAAAAGCTTCCACAGAGGCTAAAAGTACTCTTGTAAACTGCATTCTGCTGTCCTTTGTGATTTAAACTTCAGCCCCTTTCTCATTAGCATGTTTTGAAAAGAAGGCTGAGGAAGCGGAGGGGGAGGGAGGGGGAGGGAAGAGTTGGAGATAGGAAACAATGACAATATTTTGGCATTCAGTACTAGGGGCGGCCAATGTTGGGGAATTAGACTATGACCAGCAAGTATTTGGCGTAGCAGATGGTGGTGTAGATGTGATATAGCAGAGAACTAAATTATATTAAGAGACAGAAGAGGCTTGGTCCATAGAACTAGGTATTTGCTGAACATTTTGGCTGCTTGCATCCAGATGCATTTCTGATTTCATTTGGTGGCATACAGCAGCAGAAGAGGGAAAAGATCTCACTGGCCATGTGGGGTCTGGATGTATCTCACAGAATGCTAAATGCCTTCAGCTTCCACTGCAAATCAAGGGAACTCAGGTCCTTGTAGTATCAGCTCCTTAAGAGTGCTTAGTTCTCTGTTAGAAAGAATCTTAGCAATCCTATCATTAGCGATTTGTTAAATGTTTCCTTTGTTTCCGGGGAAGGAGTTATGGAAAGAACCGAGTAATGGCATGCAAAGAAGTTTCCCTTAACTGCATCATAATGTGACAGCAGCACTATTTCATTAGCCTCTTTAATTTTGTTTGAGAGACTTTCTTTCCCAGCTTTTAAAATGAAAAGTAACTTGTCTTTATTTCACCTAACTCTCCTGAGAAATTTCGAACCAGTTGAGCCAAACTGAATTTTGAATTTTTTTATTTTTTTATTTTTTTTTCCCTAATGTGAACTTCTCCAGCAGGAACACATTTGAGGTCCGAAAGCAAGTTTTACTCATGGGATGAGCCAAATTCGTGTCTAAACTCTCCAGAAGGACTCTACTGCTCAATTTTTTTTCATATATGAATTTGTAATTTTATTGGAATGCTTGCAGACTTTCCAAACAATTATTCCAAATGTTTGCTTTCTGTCCCATAAATCATGGTACATTTGTTTAATTCTATCATACTTACTGAAATAACTTGCTTCCTTTTTTTTTTCCTTCCTATTTTTCCCCTCACATTTTATTCCTAATGCAGTCTATGCATGGTAAAAGTTTGTGAAGTACAATGTAATTATACTCACTTGTTGTTTTCTTAATGACTCTGTCATTCTTAATGGTTTAATTCCATTGCTGATTAATGTGCATATCATTAGTAGAATGTATACCAAAGTATAGAGCAGCCTACAGAAATGCTATTTTTGCATATGTTAGCCAAATTAACTGAAAATATTTTAAGTTAGTGTGGTGAATGTATGCTGAACAGCTGAACTTTAATATACATTAGAGAGAGGATTTTACAACCTCCTTGCCCACCATTCCAAATATAATAAAAGTGTCTCTTAGCATCATTTCAATGGTCACACTGGTGCTTTATCAAAAGCAATAGAAAGATGGTTCTAACATTAACATAGCCCTAACATTTACATTTCGCGAGGCCAGCAAGTGTCACCCCATGCTCTGGGAGCTTGTGGTGTGCTCAGCCATCACCTCCCTCCCATACAGTTTGAGTCTTTTGTTCAGACCACTACGTGGTGACATCCTCTTTGCAGCCATCTGTGTACACAATCTGATGCTCTCCGAGTTTCTTCCACCAGCAGTCAGACTCCTGGGCGAGAGGCTGAAAGCATGAACACAGGCTTTGATCGAGACAGAACAAGAAATTGGCTGCAAAACCAACAAACAGTATTGCTTTAATTGCCAAAGTGGAGTATTTCGCTGGCTGGCGCATTCGTTCGTTAGACAAATGCATGCTGCCCTCTAGTGCTGTTGCTGCCAGCTGCTGGCTGGGGCCCCTGCTGGTCCTCGGTAGTTGCCGTCAGCAGGGAGCGATGGAGCTGCTCCGACACAGCTTGAAAGACGAGGGGATATTTAGCAGTCGGTTGGTATTGGGTCCTTACAGTTATTTGGTCAGCCTTTAGTCTACTGCTTTTATTTAGACTACGTATAAGCAAATGGGATCTATGAGGAAATGTTAAAAAGACGAAAAGAACTGTTAACCCACCTGTCTTTTTCTCCATCTCCCTCAAGAGTGGAATTCTCTATATATAATTTTAAGTACGATTTCACCTGCTATATCGGGTGTGCTTGTAAGATATTTCCTGTGTATTTGGGTTTCTTTAAAATTGCATATACAATTTATGTGCCTGAAAATTTAGAAACATCTGCTTAAAAATTTCAGCACATTCAGTAAGAAATATTTTGTTGTAAAGCCCGTGTTAAGTCAATCCCTGTCACTATCTCAGAGAGTGAGCATAGTAAGGATGGAGGAAAAAGAAAAACAAAAACAAGAAAAACATTCACATTTTACAGTTTACATTTGGTACTTCTTGCTTCATTTTCTTCAGAGTGAGACACCCTCTACCCACCCCCAGCATATTTCTCTGATGATGGTTACAATAAGCATGGAAAGCTTCCAAAGAAATCCCAAGTGTGGGACCTTAAAGTGTAACAATGATACCCAGAGGAGTATGGGACTGGTTAATGATTTAAAGTAATATGCCCTAAATGCTCCTATTTTAGCCAACAGTAAAGATTCTGTAGACAGCACATGGCCAGATCAAAGCTGATCATGTCAGTGTCATTCAAGGAGGGACAGATACCCTCCTTTTCCCCCTTTTCTTCCCCCTACCCTTTTTTAAACAAAGTATGACATCTGAGGAACAGTGTGTTGATTGTTCCACTGCCAGGATACGCATAATGGAAACATTAGCTCCAAGATAACTTTTAATCTGTCAGCCTAATGGCTCCTTAATGTGTAGAGGGCTTTAAATGTATGTCAGCCAGGGCTGTATAAAGTAATATAGTTTGTGGCCTGAATGGATCTAGATGACTCTGCACCATGACACAATATGGTTTATTATTAAGTATCAGCTCATCAGCTTATTCCCACGGACTTGGACAAGCTTCTCAATTTTCCAGTAACAGATTATGTGAGAAAAAGCTTGCAGTGCATTTTTTTTCTTTTCTCTTTTTTCTTTTACTCCCTCCCATCTTCCAAATTACAAGTTTCATCCCAGCTGCTTTGAGAGCCCTGAAGTGTATTTACAGCAGGCTGCACTTTATCACACATCAGCTTGACTGCTAGTTTACACTGAACATTTATGCAGCTCCCTTGGCCTGGGATGCAAACTTCACATCTTTGTATTCCTATCACCTTCACTGCAAATTTTTCCAACATCCTCTCCCTGTTGACTGCTTTCCTTCCCAACCCCCTGCTCTCACTTCTCCACATACTCCCCCTTCTCCCACCTTCCAACAGGCCAGTGAGACTTGACATGTCACAGCACTTGTCTGTGCAGGATACTTGCAATAATTCAGAGTCTTAGTTTCCCTGCTCTGATTCTTCTCAGCTCTAAAATAGGTGTGTAATTCCAACACCACTGCCACAGAGTGGATGTAGATTTAATTTTGTGCTGTTCAGTAATTTCATTCAGTCTGAGGGACCACTTCATGCTCTGTGTGTCCAGAGGAAAATATCATCATTTTTTGGAATCCCTGCACAGGGAGCAGAGCAAAGAGGTAATTCATCTCCCTGAATGCAAAGGCTACCTTTCTTTTAGCAGTGCTACCCACAGAGGGAGGGTGATGATCGGGGCAAGTTGCTTTTTCCATCGGGGGAACTTATAGAGAGGTACAGGCTTCCCATTAGGTGCTCACAAACATATAGGTCAAAATAAGCAAGACAAAAGAAATGGATACAGGATAGTGACGCAGACATGGAGAGAGACGTGACTGTAAAAGATGCCCACTGTACTCATCTCTCCTTCAAAATTCTTATAATGGGGAAATAGACCAGCGGGAATTTCCATAGAAAAGGATGAGAATGGAAAGGAGGGGTTTCAGAGTGTGAGGGCCCTGGGAAATTGGCTGTCAGGGGGACTGAGCATACTGACAGGAGAGTGGGAATTTGTGTTCTGTCACCACTGGAGTGACCCTTCATGTGTGCACCTATTGCTAGAAACGACTGAAAGGGGGGTTAGCCTGCATGAGGACTGGACATGTCTCAGTCTCTTGCAGCTGTAGCGCAACCAAAGTATTTTTGTTTCCTTGTTGGCTGTATGAGCCTCTTTCTATTGTTCCCACTGCACTGGTTTAAGGAGTCTTGACCTTTTGCCTTGAATCCCACATGTAGTCAGGCATTCTGGGAGCTGCAGCCACAACAAGCAGGTTGAATGGTAGTGGGCATGGATTCCTCCATGTTGACACTAACAGCTGCAGCTCTTCTGTTCTTCTGGATCACGTTGCATTTTTTAGCTTGAGCTCTTCCATACTGACAGTGATTTGTTTGCTGCGTGGCACTGGGTTTTATGTTGGCAGGACATGGTGAAAGCTCAAGTAGATCTCTTGGAGTTACATACTTTGCTGCTCCAAGAACACTTAGTGACTTAGATGGTCCCTTACACTTATCTTCCAGCTGATCTCTGGTTCCTGTGTCAGAAACTTTACAGGCTGGAGCATATTCAGTAGGAACAATTGTTCTGTTTCACCAAAAGCAAGTGTGAAGAACAAGAAGTCCTTCTATAACTCATGCCATTTCTGTCCTTCATTAAGTTTATCATTATAAAATTGTAACTAAATTCATAATGGGTCACAAAACCCTCAAATGCATTCTTTTCTGCTTTTGGCTTTAACAGTTCACAAAAGGTAAATGATTTATTGTTCCTAATTCCTCATACTATTGTTCTTGTTTCTACATACCTACAAAAACAACTGGAAGGCCTGACAACAAATAAATGAATGCCTAGAATGTCTAAAATTTAAAGCAAGTGAATGACCTTTGAAGATTGAGTGACTTGGAAAGGCATTCAGTGTTTTTGAGAAAAATAAATGAAGTTCATTTTTTACATTTGTAAAGTATCTCCCTTGTGTTACAGCCACATGACTCAGTAAAACTAAAAGCTCACTGCTTGGGCCCATGTCAACTTTCTGTTTATTCTCTATTTTTCTATCACTATCACTGTTGGGTAGTTAGCATCTTCCCTTCCTCTCACATTCTCCTCAAGTCCAACCTTGTGTTCTGTGAAGCTTTTCATGAATCTGTACTGCGCAAATATTGGGCTGATTTGCCTGAGTTTCAGGCATTTTTTAAAAAGTTTTATTTTCTTGTTTTAAAATAATTAGATGGTCCATTTCAATTAGTTTGTGTCAGAAAATATTTCTTGAGGATAAAAAAGCAAGTATTTTGAAAATGTGTTTGAAAATACTTTGATGCTTTTTACGGCATGTAGTTGCTTTCATGTTCTTAATGATGATTATAGAATAAATAGCTCAGGTATAATTAGAATGATTTTTCATTTATCTTTTTTAAAAAGCACAACACTAGAATGACTGTGAGAGTATATGCATAATGCTGATTGATCAGAACAAAATAGTCTATATGTTACCAAATATATGTTACTAAAAGTCTGAGACTATTAGTTTCCTAGTTTCTTGACAAACCCTAGTGCTTCACTTAATTTAAAATAAAAGAAATTATCAAGTAGATGTAAAGTTGTTAATATTCCATGAAGACAAACATAAAAAGAAAAATTCTTGAACTCCTGACCAAAAGGATTTTTTTTTGTTGTTTCAAAACAGCTTCACTTATACCTTTAGATAAAGGGATTTTAGACTTGGAAATTACTGCAACTGATTTGCCTAAATCAGTAGCATTGTAGATGTGAAATTATTTGTAGATAAGTATTTATTCTCCTCTGAATGTTGTAGGTAGGGAATTATTTCCTGTGAAGGAAGTTCGTATTAATATTTAAGGGAATTTTGCAACTTCTGTTCATTAATTGTAGAAAATGCCCAAGTGCTTGTGGGGAAAAAAAATAAAAAGAAAAAAAAAAAAAAGATAATGGTATTGATATTTCATCCTGAAGGGTCTCAAAACAATTTGCAGATTGGTAGTATAACCACAGTGAAATGCACCCAGCTTCTTGGTGGAACATGGCAGCTGTTTAATAGCCCATAGCAAAACTATACAACAGCAGGTTGTGGAAAAAGAGATGAATATGGATCAAATACAAATTGGCAGTGGAGGATTTAGGTACTGTACTCAAATTAAACTTAGGCAAAGTGAAATCCCATTAGAATATTGAGTCTATGTATGAACAATCTTCTCACTCTGTCTGACCACAGTGGGCTAACCGCATGTTAATCTACATGATAGGTAGGCAAGGGACTGTATGCTGAAATGCGTTACCTGCTGTATGCTGTAAACCAATGTGTTTGGCAAACAATTTAAATTGTGAATACTTTGTTGTTCGCAGTTGGAGAAGGGTTTGTTAAAAACATTTGATGTTAAAATGGGTGCCTGAGGGGCATCTTGAGCAGATGTGACAATAGTTTTGAGTGGGAGAAGCTGAGGTTTTGACTTGACTGTTTAGTTTTAGCCATTGCTTTTTAAAGAAAGATGAATGCTGTCAGAGAAGGCTGTGCTGCTAGCAGATGCCCCTCACAATGATGATAGAAAGGTGTTTCAAATAGATGCAGAGCAGTTATTTATTAGAAAAAAGAAGTGTGACCTAAGAGAGACCATGAGATACTACCAGATAACATTTCCCTTAGGCTTCTGTTGGCTTCAGCTGAATTTGGACCAATAGCTGAGTCCGTCTTATCTATAAATCTAGTGCATCTCACTGCAAATTCTTTTTACTATTTTCTACATAATACATGAAGATCTACAAACTTTTCTTACTCTGGGAAAGTGTCCGGAGACCCAATTGCACAGTAGCTCTCTGAAACACGTGCCCAATTTAAAAGGAGCAAACATGACTTGAACAATTTTTCATGCGCTTTAGTATGCATGTATGTATTTATTTATTTATTTGGATAATTGGGTTTTCCCTCAGCTAGGGAAAAGCTGGTGTTGCTGACATTACAATGTGTTTGTGAAGAAAGACTGATACCAAAACACATGCAAGCAACTGCAAGGTCATTACTTACCAGCATAATTAGAACATCCATTCTGAAAAGGAAAAACATTTAAAAGATAAAGAGTGAATTAAAAAATGATTTTTTCCAATGCATTTTTTTCATAATTATAGTTTTAACAGCTTGTGGTGATGGTAGAAGCAGCTACTTAAGAAAAATTAGAAGCCTCATTTGGGGGAAGATGATCCCTCAAGAGACCTTGTGTTGTCATTTCTCAAGAACCATGAGCAGAAACCTCATTCAGGATGCTGTATGTTGTTTTGATGCATCGGAGGTGTACTTAGCTTATTATGGCCAATGCTGGATATTTTAATTAAAAAACAACACAAAAGTCACGGATTTATTGTTTCCCCCTTGTTCCTCCCCCTGTCTGTGTGCAAAATCTCAAGTGTGCTCACGCCCCTGAACTGGAAGAAGAGAGTAGAATTGCAGATGGGCAGGATGGCAAACTGCAGAATGCTGAAATTCATGTACAACTTATCTTAGCATCAGACTCCTTACTGCAGCTTTTTGTAGTTCTTGGTTTTCTGCAGATGTCGAAGGGAGGTTGGAGAAGGAGAGAGAAAACAAAACAAAACCCAAGCAGTCACTGCATTTAATTTATGAGCCAGGTTATTGTTTTACAAATAACCTTTATGATAAATAGAGTTTCATGGCAGCATTTTCAACTATGCTTTTATCAAGACTCTCTGAGCAGTGTGTGTGTAATATGCCTGGCAATTGAATCACAGCTGTATGCCTTGGTAGGGAATCTCTGTGGAGACAACACTTCCTTAATTTAAACAATTGTAGGCTGCAGGAGTTCAAAAATTTCAGCTGACTTTAACTGTCACTAGCCCAAGCACCTTTATCCCCAGGCGAGCAGCAGCAGCTGGATTTCATTTCCTGCTGCCAGACTGTCCGACATCTTTGCTGAACATCCCAGGAACCGAGCATCTTTACTTTGAGGATTTTATTCAAGGTGACAGCTCCTCACACTTTAGCGTTCAGATCACCTCAAGTAGCTGAGATATCAGTGAAAATGAGAGCACTTCTCCAGCAAGCTCCAAATTTAGATTGACTGAGGTTATCCTTAGGCCTCTAGACCCAACCTCCATGACAGAACAGGCCTGCCAGTAACTTTAAAACTACACTGGAGTTTGTAATGATGTCTGGGGAGAAATATTCTGCTGGAGCAGAGGAGAATACTATAAGCGATAGGAAATGATGTCAGATTTAGTTAGGGCTGAAGACAGCGCAGGAATATACTTGGCATAATATGGCACTGGTATCTCTGTCAGCATCTCTGTTTTCTGTCACCGCACACAATTCGGGGCCTGTCTGTAGTCCTGACAGTGTCTTTTCAGATCAGGTTATTGCCAACTCGGAGACTCACTCAGTGCAGCACCATACAGCCCCCTTTGTTTGAAGTCTGCCCTTTTGTCATTAATGCACTTGATGTCTATTTAAATCTGACGGTGAATGCAGTATCTGTTTTCCTGTCAAGAGATCATTGACAATATTAATACCTCATGTCCTTGCCTCATTTTCTAAGCGCTGACACCTAGCTACAGTCTCCAGCATTCATCAAACAGCTCTCTCTCACCAGCATCTCTATAAACAGTCTTGCTTCCAGTCCTCAAGAAATGCGGCAGACCTCAAACAACACTTCTATCAATGCCAGGGAAAAAGCAGTCTGAATAATACCATTAATAAACTGTTCATATCCTTTACATTTAGAGCTCCAAACGGCCTTGTTACCAACCTAATGCCTGCTGCAGTTTGACTTGGAATACCATCTGTTTAGGGGAAAATATTTGCTTTTTGCTAGATGCTTGTTTAGGAATGAAAACACCGTGCTTTACATGTGGAAACTGTTTTACTATTGAAATGATGGAAATTGAAATTATGAAAGCTCTGTGGAGAAAGGGAGTGGGATCAGGCTCTGCACCATGTTGTCTCCACTTCTGCTTTCCTGAAATGTGTTTTTCACAATGAGTGACAGGACAATCAATTTTTTTTTCTCTGTAAGAATGGGTTACTGTCCTGTCTTAGAAGGAAAGAAGAGAATGGGTTACATGGCCACAGCCCATGCCTTTCAAGACTTTAGGTTCTTATCTGGTGCACATTACACTGGAGAAATAGATGCAGAATATAAAAACTTGCATACTTCATTGATTCTGGAGGTGGCTACAATACCTGCTATGTGAGTTGTGGAAAGCCAGAACTACAGGGGGTAGAGGGTCAGCTCCTCCCCCATCTTTACCCTTTACGTATGGCAGTGACTGTCTCCTTTTGGCGAGGTTATGTGTGCACTTATGGGGATGAGCTAGGTATGTCAGTACTTGCTGTGCTAGACATTCCCAAGATAGAGGAGACTCTTTCACCTTACTTCTGTATGTGAGAGGTGACTTTAATTTGACTGTATGTGCCTGGGGGAACAAAGAATAACTCTGCTAGTAAAATTTAGCATCTTTGAGGATGTTCACAGGTGGGATGTGACTGTGAACTTACGCTTTTGCATACCACTTAGTACCACCAGAGGGGATGCTTTTGAATAAAGTCGTGAGATCTGCAGGTATGTATGTCTCAGTCACAGCAGTTAAAGCTTCCTCAGGCATCTTACCTCCTGCATGTACAGAGAATAATGTGCCTACTCTCCCAAAAGCAGTGTTCTGACTGATTTTTGAAAGCATTCTCCATGTGCACAGATATTTAGCATAGTTAACTATTGGAATTGTTTATTATTCACTGGGAAAACCATTTAAACATAGAGTATGGAGACTGCAGACAGTACAGAATGTGAGTCCAATCCATGTTCTCTGTTTTTCAAAATCTGCAGAGGGTTACTGTGATTTAAAATACAACGTATGATGTACCAACGTGATTCAATTTTTGAAGACATTTATGGATATTTGTTGAACAGGATAGCTCACACAGGTATCTGAGCATACATTTTCCCTGTGGGTTACACGCTGCTGATTGAAGTGGTAATAGTGGATATTTCCAATGAACAAACTTTCTTTTACAAGACAAGAGAACCATTCTCTTCCCTCTTTCAAATTTTTCAATTGTTTTTGTGCTTCTGCATCACTTTCCTAATTGTAATTTCCACCACTTTCCTAATTACAATTCATTTCCTCTTTCCTGTAGGCATCTTGGGAAAATGTCGCTACATTTACTATGGAAAACATTCCGAAGGCAACAGATTCATCCGAGACGACCAGCTATAAAACACTGCATTCTTTCGTGCCACTTCAGTCCCTCCACACGAGAAGCACAAATTGAATCTAAATTTTAAGCCTGTAACTAAAGTCCTCTAGTGCCTTCTGCTGACTTTGCCAGGCCTGTCAAGATCATCCTTCCATCTCAGTCTGAGTAGTCACATAGAGATTGACATGATTGCCTTTAAGCAGGTCCCATCCACCAGCGTGACAGACAGCTGTGGCAGAGCACCCAGCCTGACAGGAGGAGCGCATGATGGATTGCCCGGTCCAGCTGCTGCACGCAGGAGAGCCGGGGTCACACCTGGGCCTTCACTGAGCATGCTCCATTGGCTGGCGCCACACAAAAGCAGCATGTTTATCTCCCCCTCGCCTGTTGAGTGAGAGTGCTGGTGATATCAAAGTGTTTATAAAAGAGTAGGGCTATAATTTCAGATGAAAAAGCCCCTTATCTGCTCTAAGTTTTTTTTGTTTTTTTTTTTCTTGTGAATTAAGTGCTTTTGTTTCTATCATCTCCTATATGCTCACACAAATCCTCTTCACAGGGTATTCTTGGTTTTTCCACAAATGAACCTGTATGGATTACTCTTTTTTTTCAACACGAAAAGATATATCCAGAAAATATTTCATCAGTGAACAATCAATTTGTATTTTTGCTTATAAGGGAAGGAAAAAGATTTGAGCAGTTTTACAGACAAACAAAATTTTCTAGTTATTAAATAACATCTCAAATTTGTTTACCTTGATCTTCAGAAGAGGGGTCATTTTTAATACTGCAATAGTAGCATAGGTTCTCTCTGTAGTTGGAAAGGCACTCAATTACAATATTGACAGTGTATATTATTCCTGGTTTATTATGCAATATATATTTTAGTTGTGTAGAGAGTGCCTTTAGAATTAAGCACTTAAATTTGGAAGGAAAAAAGGGCTTAAAAAGTGGGATGTAAAATAAAATTGCCACCAGATGGATATGATTACTCAGCAGGGAAAAATGTCAATAAAAGTAACTGGCGGAATTAACATAATTAACAGCTTTACTAATATGTTCTGGAGAAAAGTTCAGTGTAATCCCAATTTGGAGTCTACATAAGAAAGGCTACTGTGAAGTTTTCAGTGAAAAACCAACAATGCATATCCTATTTCTTGATTCTCTGAGAAACGGATTGAGATACTTGGAATCATGAACATCTTTCTGTGAAAAATGATCCTGATAATTAACAAATATATCATGTTCAATGCTACTAGTTACAGTGTGATTGGCACAGGAATATGCAAAAATACTGTCCTCTGGACTGTTCACAATGCATGCATATTGTTCCTGGCTGAGTGTCACCACTCTCTGGCTGCGTTTGGCTTGTCTGTAATTAGATGGTGCTCTTAATTTACTTTCCTTAAGGATAAATGTTAATTTTTAGAAGTTGTCCACTGTTTTTGCGCGGAGAAGTGAACTGGATGTTTAAGCCAATCACAAAATTTGATCTGTGTAAAATAGTAAGACTGATGGAGTGACAGAGGAAAGTTTGCTGCTGCTGAGGGTTTGAGGCCTTGCACAGTAACTGGAAGACTTCATTTACTCAAGAAGTCTGTAATAAATCAAGCAGATACTTAAAATCAGTGATGAACAATATAGAGTGATCTAGTTCATACCACTTGCTACACAAACTGGTGTTTGGAAAGTAGGCTTTGGTCACTTGTAATGAGTCTGCTAATGTCCTGCATAGTTACAATAGTTACAATGTCCTGCAAGTTATCCTAGGAGATACTAGAGAAAGGAAAACTACAGGCCCATTTTTTTTTCTTTTTTTTCTTTTTTTTCCCCCAGAAATAGTTCTTAAAAGTATTTATGGCACTTGTCTTCTCTCTTGGCTACTGAAATAACAGCAGTTCTTGTTTGTTCATATTATATTGTTCTTTTTGAAGCCTACACGTGTTTTGGCCATGGCATATTATAAGCAGCAGGTTCTGAATACGGGTGTTTAGAATAACCTAATGTCACTTTCAGTCTGGTTGCATATATGTTCTTGTCTTTATAAAAGGCTTTAACCCTGCCTCAAACAATAAACAGCACTTGCAAACTGACCGTATGATTTTTCCATGTTTATTTTGCTTGTTTACTTTGCCTAATGTCAAAACTATTTGTATCATTTTCAGAAGTGTTTTCTTCCATGCAAAGCTTTGGAGGCAAAAAATATTTTTGGAATGAGAGATCTGATCACAGTGCCATCCATTTTCGTTTCTGTTTTGACTTAAGGGATTATATACCTATAGTTAAATATGATAAAGCCCTAATTACTACTTGCTTAAAGGGAATTCAAATTAAATGTCACTGATTATGGAAAATCAAAAGGATAAAAGGATTGAGCCCTGCATCCCTAAACATCTAGATGGGGACTGGGGGGGTAAATCCCCACCCGCTGTGAGGACAGAGCAGGTCCGAGACAGCCTCATGAGACTGAATGTGTACAAGTCTATAGGGCCGGATGGCGTGCATCCCAGGGTTCTGAAGGAGCTGGCTGAGGTGGTTGCCAAGCAGCTTTCCATCATATTTGAAAAGTTGTGGCTGTCAGATGAGGCCCCGGATGACTGGAGGAAGTGTCATTTCACTCCCATTTACAAGAAAGGGAGCAAGGAGGACCCCAGGAACTACAAGCTGGTGAGTCTCACCTCTGTGCCTGGGAAGATCATGGAACAGATCCTCCTGGATAACATGCTTGATCACATGAGGAATGGGCTTGTGATCTGAGAGAGCCAGCACAGCTTTACCAGGGGAAGGTCATGCTGACCTTCTGTGATGGAGTGACGGCATCGGTGGACAAGGGAAAGGCGAGCCATGTCATTTACCTGGACTTGAACAAGACCTTTGACATGGTCCCCCACCACATCCTTATCTCCAAATTGGAGGGATGTGGATTTGATGGGTGGACCACTCGATGGATAAGAAACTGGTTGAAAGGCCGCAGACAGAGGGTAGTCATCAATGGCTCTATGTCCAGGTGGAGGCCGATAATGAGCGGCATCCCCCAGGGGTCTGTCTTGGGCCCGGCGTCTTTAACATCTTTATCAATGACATCTATGATGGAATCGAGTGCACCCTCAGCAAGTTTGATGATGATACCGAGCTGAATTGTGCAGTTGACACGGTAGAAGGAAGGGATGCCATTCAGAGGGACCTCGAGAGGCTAGAAAGGTGGGCCCGGGTGAACCCGATGAGGTTCAACATGGCAAAGTGCAGAGTTTTGCACTTGAGCCGGAGGAATCCCAGGCATCTGTACAGACTGGAAGGAGCAGTCCTTGAGAGCAGCCCTGTGGAGAAGGACCTGGGGGTCTTGATAGATGAACTCAACGTGAGTCAGCAGTGTGCCCTTGTGGCTCAGAAGGCAAATGGCATCCTGGGTTCCATCAAAAGAGGGGTGGCCAGCAGGGACAGGGAGGTGATTGTCCCCCTCTACTCTGCTCTTGTGAGGCCCCATCTGGAATACTGTGTCCAAGTGTGGAGTCCCTAGTACAAAAAAGACAGGGAGCTGTTGGAGAGGGTTCAGAGGAGAGCCACGAAGGTGATCAGGGGACTGGAGCACCTCCCCTATGAAGACAGGCTGGGTTTGTTCAGCCTGGAGAAAAGAAGGCTGCGGAGTGACCTCATTGCAACATTTCAATACCTAAAGGGAGCCTACAAACAGGAGAGGAATCAACTCTTTGAAAGGGTTGATAACTGCAGGACAAAGGGAAATGGTTTTGATTTGAGGGAGGGGAAATTTAGGTTGGATGTCAGGTGGAAATTCTTTACAGAGAGAGTGGTGAGGTGCTGGAACAGGCTGCCCAGAGAGGTTGTGGATGCCCCGTCCCTGGAGGTGTTCAAGGCCAGATTGGAGAGGGCCCTGGGCAGCCTGGTCTAGTATTAAATGTGGAGGTTGGTGGCCATGCCTGTGGCAGGGAGGTTGGAGATTCGTGATCCTTGAGGTCCCTTCCAACCCTGTGATTCTGTGATAATATATGAATAACAAATCAATGTTAGAATATTGTTTAAAATCAAGTATGCAGGTTTATTGCTTTTTATATAAACATCAATCTTTTTTAATATGTGTAACATTTTCTTTTCAGATGTTTTTGCTTCTTCTGCACAATGTATTTAACCCACTGGTTTGGCTAAAGTGGGTTTAGCTGATGGAGATAATTGGGCACTAAGAAGAATTGAAGATATCTTCAAACACCTGCCTCTTGAATGCTGAAATGGAAGTCCATAAGAAAAACAACAAGGAAAACCCTGAAACAAACCTGCCTTTCCATACATGCAGTTAGCATTTGTAAAGCCCTTCAACCTTTTTTTTCCATGTTTTCTACTTTGTCAGAAGTTCCATGTGTTCTGTATGGATGGACTATGACGGAAGCTTGAGCAAAAGTCTGCCAGCTCTTAAAAACAGCACAGTTAGTAAATTGTACACAGACACATGCAAGAGCACTCACAAAGAAAGGAAAAAAGGTAAAAGTAAAATGTATGTTGTTATGGGAAGACTTTTAGCTTTAGTAGTCTATTCAACCTTTGCAATGGAGATAGAAGCTTTTGTATTTTCTGGACTTCTCTGAGTACAACTGCTATTAAGATAATTAAGGCAAAATACAGGTTTATTTGGTAGCATAATCACAATAATAACAAGCATCTATTGTGCAAACTGTGCTTATGATGTTTTATTAGTGCTCCTTTCTTTAACACAATTACTTGTTTAGAAAACTCATTGAATTTCAGCAAAATGCACTGACTTTGTTGAGCCCTGCAAAGTTACTGTAACAGTGTGGTTTATTTGAGTCTGCAGTGTAACTTGTATGATGTGGAAAGAAAGACTTTCCTTCACATCATCCCATGTTTCAGCATTACCTGGCATCCAGAAGAGTACTTGGATTTAAGGAGGGGACACCTGTGTTAGAGGCAGCAGCACATGCAGGTGTCCTGCCAGCAGTACTACCCTGGTGTGCCCTATTAAAAGGCAACCTTTGCATGCTCTTTTGTAATTGAGGTGTTTCTTAGAAAAGAACACCTTCTGTTCTTGCTATCCATTCCCAAATCTTTCTTAAAACTGTCTCTGGCCATAATACCTACAGGTGACTTTACTATAGGGTGCTGCAACCACAGCTTCCATGCTGGGATGTTGTCTCCTCTTTCTGAATTCTTTCTGTTGGTCGGTTCCCATCTGTTGTTTCTTGTTGAGATTAAAGTTTTGTGCTGATGAAAGCATGTACGTGAGGACGCGGCAAGTGGTAGCTTCAGCAGTGCTGGGGCACAGCACTGTTTCCTTTTTCCTCAGAGGAAACTTCTCTCCAAGAAAAAGATGGCTAAGTGGCTGTAAATTGTAGCAAAATACAGTGTGGAGGAGTCATTCAGCATCTATGGCAGTCCGAAAAAGATGGCCACCTGTACTGTGTAGGCTTTAAAGCTGTTATGTCTTGACAAGATGAGAGTTAGGATTATGATCCTGTACTCCTCCTCTGCCCTAAGGGTGAGGTGGTAGCTACCACCACATTTCTGAGTCTTCAAAGAAAGAAAATGTGCTGTACAAACCAACCCTGAAGCCCCTTAGTTAACACCTCTTGGTATTGCTATGGAAGCAGTTGCTGCCTTTGTGACTCCTGGGTCCCAAAATACCTTAGTGCTCTTATCTTGAAGCAAAAATGTTAACCTGTGCTTGACCAGCACTGCTAAACAAATAGTGTAGGTTCATCTTTACTGTCTTATTTGAGGTGAGCCTCCTGCCAACATCCCAGTATTTCTTTTTATTCCAATAAGAGGTGTATAGTGAAGGCTAGTGGGACAGATGGAGGGAAAATGACACAGAGAATTGTCTAAATCACTGGATATTGGTCTTCCTGTTTAACTCTGAAGAAAGAAGCAAATCTACCCTGTGCTCACGACATTTATTTCTACAAATTACAGGGTTCACTTATTGCTGATAAGTATGTTAATTTTTTTTTCCTGTCAGCTATATTCGCATCTTGGGAAAAGTTTACCTCCAGCAGAGCTTTGCTAGATGCAGCATTTGTGGTAAGGTTCTGAATGAGTGCATTTTGTATAGACTCAGACTGAGCCTCACCACTGTTGGCATATGTGGCATACGGGAAAGAAAGAGATTAATTTAAACTTTCCTGGAATATAGCTATTTGTAGGATCAGTCTGGGGAAACCACAATGACTCAGGTGATATCAAGTCAGGGTTCTTGCATGCTCTGCTAGCTGTTGTCCTCTCTTTTTGTCCTGCCCTGTCTTTATGTCTGCCCCAGTTATCATGTCAGTGCTTCAGTGCTCTGCAAGCGATGACATGAAATAGCTAAGTGCTCCCATTTTGTTTTTCAGGTGAAATTTCTGCTTCTCCGTGATATAAATATTGAAATGCATAGTTTGCTTTTTATAGTGTCTTTACATATACACCTGGTAAACATTACCTCTCACTGCATAGTCTTCTTCTGGTACTTAGTTAAAATCTTTCTACTCGTTATAATAGGAATAAAACCAAATAAAATATGACTGAGAAAACAACCATATACTGCAGGACTGTGGCTGTGCTAACCAGTTCTATGACACAGATGGGCACTGCTATATACAAGCAGGTCTAAATCGCTTGAAGGGCCAAGCTGGCTTATGCCATCTTGTGTGGGACCTCTATTGAGTTAGCCTGTAACTGAGTAACTGATATGGCCTTTGATTCCTTATTCCACTCTGGCAGTATTAGGCAGTTAGAGACTATTTTCTTACCTACAGTTAATACTCATTTTACTTCTGATATTATTAGAAAAGACTACAAAGATCTCAGACAGGTCCACAAAAAAATGACTTCTTCCAACCATTTTTAACTTGTTCTTAAAAAATCTTATGACTATTTTATTTGGCATTTGTTATGTGAGAATGTGCAAGGTACACCCACCACTTCTATCTCATCAGATTTACTTGAATTAATATCTTTTCCATGCATGATACTAAATAACTGAATCTTTCTAAAAGTTACCTTTTAGGTTAGGTGACTCTTGTGGACTTGCCTCTGGTAGTGTTGTCAACCTGGAGTTGACCCTTTCTTAGAGTTGCTGACAATTAGATTAAGGTTTCAGATCAGGATTTTCACAAGCCTTCAAGGAGCAGATATTTTTAAGGACAAACTAAGTCATGGTCATGGCACATTCACAAAATATCATCATCATCTCAACATCCTTAGCATTTTAAGGGAAAAGCATGTTGGAAAATATATTTAGTTCCAAGTTGTTTGTGTTCATAGATTATAATGTAAAAGTGTATTCTATCTTATCGCATTCCATGCAATGTTACAGCTGTGAGAGTAAGTTTCTAAGTATGTTCTAAACATCCTCCCAGCACAAGTTTAAGATTTCTTGGAAATACTTTACATTCTAATTGAATGTTTTGCTGCCAATGCAAAACCATGTTTTATATTAATTTTAAATTTGTGTAGAGAAAAATAAATAATAATTAAAAAAAAAGAATATCTAACTGAAATTGATATAGCTGGTATAACTTTTATTTGCAGTTTTACTGTTACTTTTAAATTAACACTATTTTTTGCAGTCCAGTATTTAAGGTTAAATACAGGGAAAACAAAGAAAGGTTAATATATCTGAATACAAGCTGCTTATACATTTTATAGGCTTCTCTGATTTTAAAAGACCTTTGCAACAATGTGTGCATCCAGTTATTCAGCATTTAGTGTATATATCAAGTCAGGGGACAGTTGTAGACTTCAGGGAATTTTCAAACACACATGCTGTTCAACCTCAGTAATTTTCTTTTTACCTAGGAATTGTTTTCAGAAATTCCCATATAATGAAATTTCTGTTTAAGTTGATAGCTGTAAATGAGGGCACAGTTGCTTCATTTCCTTTTGACAATAAGCCAAATTCATCCCTGGTGGAACTCCATTGACTTAACTCTACTTGAGCTAAGCTACACTGGGGATGAATTTGGCCCAGCTTGAGGTTTTTTTTATTCATCTTTTCTTTAATTTCCTTTAGCTTAGTAGTCTATTTAGGGTTGGTCAGAGGATTACAATGCAGGAGAGGGGAAAAGAAAAACTTCTCTGCTCAAGATCATTTCCTTTTTAATACTCTACTGATTTAGCCATGACTTGTAATGTGTTTCAGGTAGCCAAATTTCAACATCAATTTTGGAAGAAAGTTCACTATACTTCGAGTCTGTTTCCTTGGCTACTTCCCAAACCACCAAATCACCACCTACTCTACAATGTGGATATTACAAAAGGCAATTGAATTGTTAGTGAGCTTAGAAATACAGATAAACTAAAGTTATCAATTGGTGCCTGATGTGTTTAGTTTGAGTTCCACTAATTACACACCTCTTTGGCCATTACTTCACATGAAGGTGGAGCTGCAATATCTATAATATCTAACATACCTCCCCCCCAGCTACTGCTCGTTGCACTTGGGTTTCTCAGAGTTGGGTGTTTTCCGTTCATGTGATGCTCATGCCAATTTTTTTATTTTTATTTCTTTTTTAAATAAGTTTTGGTTATTGTGGATTCACACCCAGTAAGTTTCAGTTTTGAGAAGAAGCTGAAAGTGTTGTTCAGCCAAAACCACTACTGAGCTGTAAGTGGTTTTCACCTGGAACTGTAAATCAGCTACATTCACTGAGGGGTTAGCAAACCTGGCCTGAATGTCAGACCTCTAGCAAGTCTCCCAAATCAGGCTAGTTCTGGCTTTCATTATGAAAGCTTTGCACAGATCTAGCTAAGCCCTCATTTTCCACTTTCAGATAAATGCTTTTTCAGCTGTATTTATGAGGCTTAGGAGTAAAAAACCTACCAGCTGTTAATGTTAATCACAAGTTTACAGTATAAGCACATTCTGAGTCTTATCCTCTTCCCTTTCATGTCAGGAGCAAAGCTTTCAATATCAATGGCAGTAAGAGCAAATATCACAAAACACAGGAATACACATGCAGTTTAAAAAGAAAAAAACAGGTCTGCTTTGAGCTAATGAAGCCAGGAATAGGATGCAGTAGTCTTGCGTATTTTGCGCTGTATATGCATTCACTCTCATCAAGAAGCACTCAGTGGCAATATGGAAGCAAGCACAAGTTTCAGCTTAATGCTGGAATTATTTGAATTTTCTAATGAGGCATCAAAAAAAAAAAAAAAAAAAAAAAAAAAAGGAAAATCATGCTCTTTGACATAAAGAACCAGAATATGCAGTAAAAAAATATGAATGTCTATCATCAGTTGTAAGAATAAAGCCCAGATTTTTAGTTCTGAGGCAGCAGCTGGCTGATAAATTCCTGGAGGGTTTGCCAGTTGAAACACTGTTATCTATCAGAATGGAAATTAATATTATTTTACAGAAGTTTAGTCTATTCCAGAAGTAATTATTCTTAAGCACTTAGTTAGATCCGATGTTTTCGGTGTGTGGATTTTACTCCAATGAAAGCATGCTGGATTTGGTCTATAAGACATTCTGTTACATTTGTCATTTGGTTTTTAAAACTGCAGTTCTCATTTTACTGAATTGAAAAGCCAGACGCGCTTTCTGAAAACTGAGCAAACTTTCCAGACCTCCAGACTTTTCTAACATATGGATTTATTTTTTTTTTTTTACAAAAAGGTAGAAGTCTAGATTTGAGGACTATTCAACAGGAGAGGTGGTTTCAGTTTGTGCTTGTTTTAGTGGTTTACTTTTGAAAGCTACTAAAATAAAAAATATATGATTCTATTTCCATATTGGAAAAGTGTAGATAGTAACATGCCCTTATCTGATAGGATGCTGAGACTAAATTAACTAAAACATTCCTGTCATCTCTGTTTCAAGAAGATATCACAATAATTTCGTTTTCACTCTGTTTTTATTTTGTACAAAACTTTCTACTTTAATCCCCTTTAAAAAAAAAAAAAATTAAATTCCAAATAAATGCCACTGTTAATGTCATTGTTACACTTCATCCCTAAGGGTATTGCAACATAAATAACAATGATAACAGTTATAAATTTTTGAGCAATTTAAGTTTGAGGCCATATTTTCAGAATATTATTCTCATCCTTCTATCCAATGTGCTTGAAAATATCTCTACAAAAAAACAAAAACAAACAAACAAACAAACCTGTGGTTTTGTTTGCCTTCAGAATCAGGGCTGTGTCATGATTGCATAAATTGAAGTAGCTCTTGGCTAATGCAGAATGCTATCTTTTATAAGAAGTCTCCTATCCTGATGACTGCATCTCTCCTTATACCCTCAGAGAAGAAAGGAAGCATCATAATAAGTCTGGGAATCTTATTTCTCGTTGCTTAACCAGTGATGCACAATTGAAAATAGCAAGTATATTCTGGTCCTTTATATCTTTCTTTCTGTCTCTCACTCACCAGTTCTCCTCTTACGTTGAATACTAAAGAAAATTCTTGACTCTATGCAGTATAATTCTGGTTATTTGTTTAATATCAACTTTTTTTATTTGAACTTCAGAGCATCAAGGCAGCATTTGCTTCAAAAATAACTTATTTGGAGTTTAGTAGAAATTTTAGTAGAAATTTTTAAAGAAATTTTGCTTGCAATGATGGTCTTCCATCTAGTAAAGAAATAAATGGTGATCCAGTGCCTCAGAGTTAAAAACAAAACCAAACAACAATATCTGAATGTCAGGGTTGAATGCACGTTGTGGTGTGTACCCAGCAAATGCTGGCTGCGGCACTGAGGAGTGAATCACTCACCTATCCCAGTGCAAGAGTAGATAGCTTTTTAGGTTTGGCAATGCTCTCTACAATGTCTCAGGTTACCCTCTGCTAAATGTCCATCTCACATCTGAGTCCTGCTTTCTTTGCTGTCAGATGTAAATGGGCAGAATGGTTCCCCTATAAAGCAATCACTATCCCTAGAATCCCTCTAGAGGATTTATCTAGTACTAGTGGGAATCTTTGCCTCTATGATATGTATTCAAAAACACATGATTAAATTGCAAATTTGCACATATGTTCTAGCTCCTGTGCCACCATTGCATCTCTCTTCTTGATTATTTTTTTTAATAAGAAGCTTAACTAGGAGCCCAAATAAATATTTTAATAAGCTAAAATTTTTGTATGTCCAACTGCTAGTCAAATTTGGCTGAAACACTGCCAGATGAAATGGGCAAAGAGAGCCCCAGAGTAAAATTACACAGTGCTTAACTGTGTGAAACGTGTGGCTGCCCATACACAGTCACAAATAACTCCAGGAGAATCTGAAGAACTCACGCTGCCAGGGAAAGAAAGAAAAATGGCTGTACCAATTAAACCCAAAAGGAAAATGTCATAATGAAAGAGTCCAGTTTTAGTCTTTTTGTTTGTTTTAATTTTAAAAGACAAAGAAACCCCAATGTGATATTACAGAATTACATATATGTAATTGATTATTATGTAAGACTGCTCTGGTCTTCTGAACTGGGTTTTCAACTCCTGGAGTCCCGCCCTGTTACCCCTTATTATCCATTAGCAGATCAATTTTCTACCTTTACAGTTTATATTCTTATCAAAATATTAATTCTACCAAGCCTTGGAAAAAGCACCCTATTGTACTGTGTATTTTATATGCCAAATTATTCCACTTTAATGGAAAAAGAACAGAAACATTAAGGAATTCATGTGTATCTGAGTTGTGCACATCAATCTTCTAAGGCGGCACATAACAAAGGTCAGAAATAGCCTAGCGCTGTGTTTTGTGTAGCGCATCATTCTATGAGAAAATGTGCCCAAGTTCCTCCTAAAACATTGTTTTCAAGCATGGTTACTACCGAATATATTTCTAAATGACAAGGTTTATTTGCCTGCATTTTGATATGTTTAGGGGAAACTCAGGCTGACAGTTAGAGGAGGCAGGAAGAGGGAGCTACAACAAGTTCCACCCAAACACAAAATGTCATCTCTTCCCCAGCTAGGATACAGAAGCATCCTGATGAAAAAAAGAGCAGACATTTAAAAGTTTCTGACATGTGTCACAGATGCAGCCATTGAGCCACTGCTCCTGATGTAGCTCGAAATGACAGCATCCGAGCCATTGGAACTGGCTGCGGGACATTCAAAGTTTGGTGTGTGTCGCATTTAATACTTGTCATGGCACATCTAGAGAATAAAAAAGACAAATGGACACAGGCAGTAGTGATAGTTCAGAAAGCTTAAAATAAAGCTTCCCAGTCTAATTGATATTATCAAGCTGTGCTAACATTTACCAGCCACCAAGTAGGCAGACAGGAGGTCAGCACCCTTTTTTCTGGAAATCTTCCCCCAAGTCAGAAGCATAAGTCTTTCAAGCTTTCTGTAAGGGTGACCCAAACACATGAACTGTGTACTCAGAAATAGTATTGACTTGCCAAAGAAACTCCTTAATAATCAAAATGTATAAATACTGCAAAGCTTCAGATGCTGATGAAGCAACTTGTCATGCATGCCTCCCTGTTATTTATTAACACTAGCTGAGAATCCAGCCAATAATTATGATTATTGTACCAAAGAGTAAAATTTATTGATTTATTGATTCTATAACTCTGGATATTTTACAACCTGCTTTTTTGATTGCATCCTTGTAAAGGTGCAGACAACTGAAAATAACATTCCTTGCAAGGTATAATCATGTTAAGCTATCAAGATGACTTTCTTTGAAGTAGTGCATCTCTTAATGCTGGCCCCCAAATTTTCTGTAAATAAAACTGATTGTTTGAAATGGCTCAAGGATTGCAGCAAAGATCACTTGAATCAAGAGCTTCATGTCAAGTTTTCCAGAGAATTTATGGTCAGCAGCCCATTAGCTTGTCATTGATTGCAGTGGATGTCTGCCTACTCCTCATCTAGCTTCCAGTTTAACATAGGGGCTACTTTTCTCTTTAACAGCCTGGGAGGTGAGTACAGAGGATTCAATTTTAGCATTTTCCAAATACAATCAGCCTCTGATAATGCGAATCCTCTGGCAAGTCAAAGTGGAAAAAAAACTCTTTTATATTAAAAAGTCAGAGGTACCTACAGGCTATTGGAATGGTTTCTACTTAAATCTTTTGGCTACCTAGGCACAGTGATAAATCAAGCATGGGTTTAACAGTATTTCCTTCTGTATATTAAAACAGACATTATAGATGTTACGGTGGAGGAAGAGAAGTTTCGATGAATGAATGTGTTTACATTTTTTGTTCAGCTTAATGAGAGGATTGGCAGATAAATTTGTTTGTTGCCTTAAATCTATCCATTTTGTTAATTTAGAGGAATGCTGTTTTGTTGTCTGAGATTTAAAAACATTTTTTAAACAGTCTTCTTCACTTTCCCCCCAAAAATACAGCTAAAAGTGGAAAACATTGTAAAAACAAACAAACATTACCGTACTTCTATCTTGAGTTGGAAATACGAAAGTGATAAATCATTGAAGATCTCCCTTTTTTTAACCTCACATGAAAAATAGCTTTAGGAGAAGTCAAGTTGGCATGCTAATATAGACCTGGACTCTGAATGTTTCTCTCTATGACAGCCTTAATATCAGCTACACTGACATTCAAACTTGCTTGACTTGGGTGCCCTCTGGAAGAAAAGGATGCTCAGAATTAGACTCCTCCATTTCATCATTTCTTATGCCTTGAAGGGTATGTTTATGAGGGATTCGCTTGGCGAACCTATTGTTGTGTCTAAACTAAAGGAAAGGCTAGGCACATAGTTCAGTGGTGAGGTTGCAGCAGGTACCAGTATTGCTGACGGACAAAGCAGGTAGATGCTGCCCATAGGGATTCTGTACAGAAGATAATCTGCCTCAATACCAGTGCAGGGGAAAAGATGATCTTTGAGTCTATCTTTCTGCATAAGACAGGTAAAGTGGAACTCCTCTGGAAGGTGGAGTTTGCCTCCAAAATTCTCCTCTTCAGAGATATGTAGTCAAGAACTATGGAGATAACAAAGCCGAAGAAGCATGGCATAAATGAGTGGACAGTGAGGTGGGTTGAGAACTGGATGACTGGCAGAGCACAGAGGGTCGTATTGGCAGTGCAGAGTCTGGTTGGAGACCT
Organism: Lagopus muta; assembly: GCF_023343835.1. Taxonomy (NCBI): domain Eukaryota; kingdom Metazoa; phylum Chordata; class Aves; order Galliformes; family Phasianidae; genus Lagopus; species Lagopus muta. Next base: position 44,126,872 of record NC_064437.1, on the reverse strand, counting down.
GTAATTAGCGGTGTTTCTCAGGAGTCGGTGCTGGGTCTGGTCTTGTTCAGCACCTTCATCAATGACCTTGATGAGGGGATAGTGGCCACCCTCAGCAAGTTTGCTGATGATATGAAGTTGGGAGGATTGGCTGACACATCTGAAGGCTGTGCTGCCATTCAGCGAGACCTGGACAGTCTGGAAAGCTGGGCAGTAAGAAACCAGATGAGGTTTAACAAAAGCAGATGCAGAGTCTTGCATCTAGGGAGGAATAATTGCATGCACCAGTACAGGTTGGGGGATGACCTGCTGGAGAGGAGCTCTGCGGAAAGGGACCTGGGTGTCCTGTGGATGACAGATTGGCCATGAGCAGCAGTGTGCCCTTGTGGCCAAAAAAGCCAATGGCATTCTGGGGTGCATTAAAAGGAGCGTGGCCAGCAGGTCGAGGGAGGTGATCCTCCCAATCTACTCTGCTCTGGTAAGGCCTCATCTGGAGTACTGTGTCCAGTTCTGGGCTCCCCAGTACAAAAAAGACAGGGACCTCTTGGAAAACTTTCAGCTGGTTTTGACTATTAGCACAAATTGGTGCTGAGTGGTTGTTCACCACAGTTGGTTCAGAAAGGAATTAGAATGGGAGACTGAGATTGTAGGTTCTCTTCACTTTTGGATAATATCTTCCTGCTAAGCTGCTTATAGTCTGGAAATATCTAGTTCTGACAAGGTTTTTGTATGTGTTACATTCTTACACACATTGAAATTATGAAGTAAAAACAGACACATGAATTAGTAAGAAGAATATTGTAGGGGTTAAAGCGTGGGGAATGCCTCATGCTCTTATAGTAATGATAATGATGAGCAGTAAGAAAGTCAGAGTGGTTGGAAGTATATTTTTAAACCAGTTTTTTAAATATTTGTGACTATAGTTGGCAATCTTCATAAATCACATATAAGTGTTTAATGATCATTGCTAGTCATTGTGTTCCATGGAGCAGAGATGAGGTTGTGGCAGAAGGTCCATTCCTAAGTATTTTTCTTCATTGTGCATCACCTACTATTGAATACAGGGTTTGGTTATTCTTTATCATAATTGAGGAATTAGTTCAAAGAAATTAGAAGAAAGTTCAGAACAGCTTCATTTGAATTACTGTGTCAGGTTTCATCCATTTGTTTTTTGTCTCGTGCAGAACTTCTTTTGCTGTCAATTATGCAAAAAATTTCATTATTTCTCCCTATAACAGAAACTCCTTTTGTTGATGGTGGTGTTTCTTTTTGTCTTGTTTTTTGTTTGCTTGTTTGTTTGTTTGTTTTGCAAGATAATTCCAGAGCATTTATGTAAGCTAGAGTTTTCTTATTTGCCTTAGTGGGAGTTACCCCACACTTTGCAATGGATCATTGGCACTGCAAAGGAAGATAAGTCAAAAGAACCCTAGAGAGCAATGTTGATTTTAGGTATTTCTCTTCTGTTATAACTCGAATAGCATTCACCTGATTGAGTTAATTTGCTACCTTGTAAAATAAAGCCATAATTGTCATTATTAAGTGTAATTAACTCTACATCTGATCACTGTGCATAATAGAAAAAGACAAATATAGCATAAAAACACTTCAATATCATAATTACTGGTCCATTTGTAGTGCTCTTTTTAAATATGCAAATGCAAAGTAATTTGATTGAATGTGTTGAGCAATGTTGCTTTTTACATATCCTGTGCCAATTACAGTCCAAGATCCAGTCCTTTTTAGCAACATTTTTGGCTTCAGATGTTCTTTTAATGGCTAACTCTGAGAAGGAATGAAAATAAACAGCCCCATAAAGTGTGCCAGGGCCACTCCATAATGCCATTTCCTAGACTTGTACATTCTATTTCTATTTCTAAGAATACTTTGAAAATTTTTATTTATTTAATCTATAGATGGAAAACTTGAAGTGTTAAACCTAGTTATACAGAAATTCAGTTGGAAAATAGTCTTTGTTAGTGAAGTGGAAGGAAAAGAATTTTATACTGTACAGCAGTAATTCACTGCATTTTGGACCAGATTCTGCCTTAACTGCAGGTCCAGAATGGACTTAATTGGTTTTCCTGGTCTGTTGAAGACCCTTGATTCTAGTGCTGGTTAGTTGCCTGGCTAGTGAAGAGAAGAGCAGTTCCAAAGTTTTTAAGGCCTTCAAGATGTCAGTCTCAGAAAAATCTTTTGCCTCATAAATGAAGATGTGCAAAAGCCTGAAAGCTTTCCTAAAAGTAGATAAAACAGCTTGGATCTTTTCTTCTTTTGGGAATTGGCCATTTTTGTCTGCATTGATTAAAGAATCTAAATTCAATGAGATTGCTTGGGAAATGAGCTAATTAATGAGAAAAAAGATTTCAGGATTTGGCACTTGGATAGGAATGTCATGGACTTTAATGGGATTATTGACCAAGGGAAGAGGTTGCAGGACCTCAAGATAGGCAGTTTATGTAAAAGAATCTATTTAACTTGCCTCTGAAATGAAACCACTGTAATGATTAGCCTTTCTGAGGTCTGCCTCTTTATGCTCAGGTGCTACCTCTTTTTCTGCACTGTTTTTCTAGTGCTTATAGCAGCATTACTCCAAGTGCTGCTTCACTCAGGGTGCCACTGATTTTCAGAAGAAATAAATTTCCACATTCCTTTAACATTTGGTAGTGAGGTTTGGGGTACTTTGTTTAGGTTTATTTCTGTAGTGGTCACTCCAGTAAAGCAAAATAGCAGTTACAAAAAGGTATTAGGAAGGAGCAGGAATGCAGGGGCAGTGGTGGAAAATTTGCCCATGGATGGGAAAACAACTTGCTGCGGTGCTGGACTATCTTCTGTACTCTCTCACAGAGATTGGTTGCCTTTTTTAATATAATAAAGGATGAAATGGTTAAATACATCACAGTTTTGCCAATAATAGGTGTTGGCGTATAAGTCTAACTGGCAGTCAGACTGCCCAGGTTATTGATTTTACTGTCTAATAGCTGAAAGAGATGTTATCTTGATTAATTAGAAGTCAAAAAGAAATGCATCTTGCTTCTATTAGATCTTCTGGCATTTGCTTTCTTTTTTTCCTCCCTCTCCAATGTTGTTGTACATGTACCTTTAAAATGTTTTAAACAGAAAAGCTATCAAGGTCAGCAGTATACAAGCCCTACTGACTTTATTTCAGCTGTCAGTGAGTCCTTAAAGCATACACTGATTTTGGTTGTGGAAGGCATTCTTTTAAAGCATAATGCTGTTCGTTTAACCTCTACAAATGAAAATTCAGTGGGCTACTATTCTTTGTGCTCTTGAAATAACTTATTACCTCATTATACTATTGGGCAGAAATGCTGACATGCTGTCTGAATATTACTTCATATATTTACTGATGGTTTTGCAGGAAAAAAATATTTTCCTGTTTTGGATTACTTCGTGTTCTACAGACTTGCTTAATGCTTACTGTGAATAAGCTTTATAAAGACCAATTCAACACGAACATAAAAATGTAGAAAACTTCGTATCAGCTACCTGAATTATGGTCAGTGAGATGAAAGGAAAGAATGATGCATGATAGATGATAGGAAAAAAAAAGTCCAGGTTTATTCAGGGAAAAAAAAAAATCAACAACTTGTAGTGATATATCACATTAATATATCACATTAATAATAATTTCCTGGTGGCTGGTCCTTTATATGCTCTCAGAAAGCCAGCACAAAAAAAAAAAAAAAAAAAAAAAGGTCTTACTGCATTTATAAGCAATTTACGTCTCACAGACAGAGTTCATCTCAATCTCATGAGTAATCATTTGTTTTTGCTACAGTTTTTCTCTGTGTTAAATAAGAGTATGATATATTTTACATTGGGTGTGATAAAATGAAATAACTGTGTTTGTATTTCATAACATTAGAAGAGATCTTTAGTGCTAGAATTGGTCTGATTTCAAAAAAGTTATAAAAATGCAAAGAACACATTTCATATCTTTTCGAAATCTTGGGAACCCCATAAATACAGTAGCTTTCTGCTCGTAACAATATGTGCATTAGAACAGAAAACACAAAGCACTGACAAAAACTTTGCTGCTTCGCCTACTGTTTATATGACTTCCTTTTTTCTTACTTTTTCCACAGTATTTTAGCATATAGTTACTCTGTTTATAAAATGCTGAATTCTTTCCACTAGGTCTTGTTGTCATGAAAGAATAGTGACTAAAGAAGAATGGCCTCCAGCACTGCACAATTTATAGGTGTGGAGTGGTTTAAATATCCAATTTGTAAAGCTTCAAACTCAATTTATGTACTGATTTTCTGGTGGAGTTTAGCTAGACAAAGTGTAAAATGCACAAGACTTCTAGTCAACTACTGCCCCCACTTTGCTTGGCAACTTGCTGTTCACCCCTGGGAGCTGGTTCAGTCCAAGCAAGTGTTTTCTGAAATAAGGATTTCAGATATGCTCTGAAAAGGACAGGAGACAAGCCCTTGCTCACTGAAATCAGCTTTCTTACCATTTATGCAGATACGTATCATTTTTTGCAGATAAACAAAATGAAAATTTACCACTGCAACTGCAAACGTCCGCAGTCATTTTTTACTGTAGACCTGTTGAAATACTGACAGCAATTTTATTTAATTGAAATTCACTTTTGTGCTTCTGATCGTTGTCATATGGAATGCACTGAAAAGCAGGCTTAGGTGGTGGTGGTAGCAGCCATCTTGCATTGCACTGCCACCTTCTGTTCTGAAAGTTCTTCCTCTAGGCTGGGGTATAATTCAGAACTTAGCTTTTATTTGGCGACTGTATGTGAGGGGATGCCTGCTAGTAACGACTGTAGTGCTGAATCTTGTTCTGTAAAAACTTGACTGAAATTCGCTCTATATCAGCTTTATCATATATCTGGTATGTATATGGTTGTTTCCATCTGGAATAGGCACTGAATCTTTGTCCAGCTATGAGCCAATGCATTTACTTCAAATTCTTACAGAGAAATGGAAGTGAACTGGAGTGCAAAACAATAGATACTGAGGAGTGCAGGCCAATGTTGTTATTATCATTATTTTTATTACCCATCCCTCTATATAAGTGATACCCAAATTTGTTAAAAACTGGCAATTTTTTTTAAGTATGTAGGTGTTTCAAAGCCTAACCATTACAATAACAGGAAAAAAAAAAAAAAAGAAAGAAAGAAAGAAAGAAAGAAAGAAAGAAAGAAAGAAAGAAAGAAAGAAAGAAAGAAAGAAAGAAAGAAAGAAAGAAAGAAAGAAAGAAAGAAAGAAAGAAAGAAAGAAAGAAAAAGAAAGAAAAACAAATCACAGATGTTTTAAATCTTTATGGTTACAACCACAATATTGAAAAAGAGACCAAGTAACAGTCCAAGCCACTTGCCTTGGAGTTGGTGGTGTGTGGGAATTGTTGCTAGCTTACATATGGCACAATAACAAAGAGACCCTGCACATGTTCAAGGCACTGGCCTACACAGTCCTGAATTCCCATGCAGGGGAGCTGACCAGGTCCTCTCTTTTCTTCTTGTATTTCCCCTCTTTTTCAGCCTTGCAGCAGTGCTTCTGATCCATTCTTCTTCCCCAAAGAAACATTTCTTCTTAGTAATGTTACCCTCCCTTCGTGAAATAAAGGAAAATAAAAACTGTAAAATATTGATTCTGGAAGCTTACATAAGGAAAATACAAAGTCTTTCTTCTGAGTTTTGGAATTGCTGTCAGAGGGCTGCCTCAGCTGTTAAGAAGGGCCCAGCTAATGCAGTCAGGTTCGCTCCATCTGCCACAGTTTTGAGTGACAGGTATGGCCCAGTGCACATCCACTGAAAACCAGCATCAGGGAATGACATACAGTTTGATAACATAAGATGCTTAGGTTTTTTGGCTCAAGTGAGATGTTCAGAGCTAATAGCCCTGTGAGCAGAGTTTCAGCTGTGATCTGTACCTTGAGATATCGGTTGTGTCTGGCTCAGGAAAAAGGAGAAAGAATGAAAGCTTATTTCTAGAAAGGTTTCCGATGAGCAGCATTTGTCATTGAAGGGGAAGATGGGTATAATTAGCTTGTCAGTCTAGTTTGGGCTGAGCTAGCTTTCTGTGGTAAGAAAGATGGACTAACTGCCAGAAGAGCTGACAGGCAGTCGATAATGCAGCAATTAATGTCATAAATAATTCTGGAACCAATTATATCAAAATGGACTCCAAGCTTTAAAAAGGAACAGAATTCCCTTATTCTTCCTGCTAACAGCAAGAAGCAGCTTTCATTTTTCTCTGTAATTACTTTTCGTTGTATATAGCAATAAAGTAGGGCTTTTCTGTCCATATTTAAAACTTGTCGTTCTTGCCTTCTGCCTCTTCCTAAACCCTCTTTACCTCACAGGACAAGGTTGTTATAGCAGATCTCCACTTAGGTGAATGTATAATCTTTTCACATGGTTGTTACATGGTAATTTCAGCTGCAGCTATGACTAGGAGCCAAGTTTTCTCAAATGTCATGGTCAATGACAGCAGAAAGCACTAAACAGTGGCATTTGGAAATAAAGACATTTGAGAAATAAATTGATTTGTCTTATTATTTTAAAGGTTGCTCTGACTTTGCTTACACTGAACTTATTGATTTTTTTCCTCCCTTCTTCCTGTATGGTTACAACTATGGAATCCAAGCCAAACTATTCCCTTTATGCTGCAAACACAACTCAGAGCAGCCCTGAGAGTTAATGGGCAATCCCTTACAAAAGACAGAGTTAGAAGTACTCTCTAGAGTGATATTCTCATTAGCTGTCTTCCCATGTTCTGTAACACATATGTAGATAACATAAAGTCTGTGCTGGAAAAATCCCACACAGTACTGCTATTGCTAATGGTCTTTTCTGTAGTCTCATCTGCTGTTTAAAAATAATAATTAAAAAAAAAAAAACAATAAAAAACTGTAGAAGAAGTAAATTACTGTAGCATTCGTTCACAGCTTTGTTCAGAGCCTGACAAACGTTTCCAACTTTTCAACTATGGTGGCATTTGCTCCTGGGAGGTTGGGGAAAATAGTTCATGAAGTTCCCACTGTTTTAAAACCAGAAACATCTGTTGGTGTCACATGCAGTTTGTTGGCGGGATCCAAGACTAAAGAAATCCTGCAGCTGATCAGCTCGCTCCTTAGCAGTAGGTGTCAGTATGGTGAGTGGTAATTACAACAGAGAGTTTTAGAGGACACATGATAATTAGGCCAGCTAACAAAAACATAAACACTGACATGTACCATACCTAAAATGAGAAATGCGTCTGCTATGTCTGCACATTTTTTCAGACTGCAACAATAGAAGCGTAATCGAGCCCTGAAAAAGGAACAAAGGCTTTCAGATTTGGGAAATGCAGCTCACTGTTTCAGTAGGAAGAGGGAGAGAAAGAGTGAGAGTATTTTGTGGTGCGCAAAGCCCAGGCATTCAGCAGTGGAGACCCAGCTTCCCTTCCAGCCCTGCTACACGGATGATGCTGAGTTACTTTGGGGCTGCCATGTGCCTATCATTGCTGATTCCCTGTGTGAGAAGTGCAGAAAAGGCTCACCTTGCAAAGGCAATATGAACATTAGTGCTTTTAAAGCTTTCTTAAGCAGTTGGAGACCCTCCACTGGAAAGGGCATGGAAATTCGGTATTATAAAAAGGAAAGACTATCTGTTACACATCTTATTTCTACTCTGCGGTCCAGTAAGGCATGAAAACAAGGAACTGTGTTTAAGTAATACTACCTTTGTTAAAATACAGCACATATAAATTAAACTCAGTTTTTATCCAAATGACCCACTTCACCTGCAGATTACGAGAATTGTTAGAAAAGATAGAATCTTTGAGGGATGGCTCTGCAGTCTTTCAGTGGTTGTGCTCTCAACATTCTCTTTGCTCTGTTTCTGTATTTCTGGTAATAGTACTTCACTACTCTCAAGCCCCAAGTCATTAAATGTACACTTTTTCTTCTAAGGAGATTTTGATGCTTTTCTTGTATTCATAATGATTTCAAGTGCAAAACTGAAATTGGTCGTCTGCAGTCTGAAAAGAGTGATCTAGCAAGTGGTATCATTGTTTTGTCTGCAGGACACCTTGTCACTTCTTTTCTGGGAAAATTCAGTTCATTGTTCAAGTAGACTGTACAAATAAGACAAGCAACTGCACAAAGTGGCAAATTAAATGAGACTAATTTAGCCACCACTCTGTGATGCTCTTCTCTGTCTTTTACCGGTCTTTCTCTGCCTTCTAGTCTTCTGCCTTTCTTGTCTTCTCTGCCTTTTACCTCAAAACTTCTTTTGTTGCACCACTGTTTGCACTGCTTGTTATAATCTGGCTTGTCTGAAAGACCTGGTATGTCCAAACCATGACAGATTTTTCTGAAGTTGAATTCTTTATCATGCAACCAATTAAGAAGCCAATCTGATGGTGGAAGAGGAACAGAAGGGAAACGGGGGGGGGGGAAAGGAAAAAAAAAAGTTGTACTAGTTCAGCATATCTAGGTCTTTGAAATATGATTGTACACATCACAGACATTGATTCCAGTGGTTTGAAAATCTGACCTTCATTAGGTGCCTAAATGAGAATTGAGGAACTATAATATTGTTGTCTTTAGACCACGAGCTCTGAGGGCAGTATGATTTCATGTGAATTTGTGCAGTGCTGTTTCAAAAGGGATTTTCTGAATGACTTTAATAGAAACAGTAAATAATAAAGCATGAGTGCACAGGATATGAGTTTCTTCCTAGCACATTTGTTGTTGAAAGAAGTGTTTTATTTTCTGCAGTGTCTCCAGCAACCAGACTAACATACATTTATTTTTAAAGCATATATCATATTTTACGATTTGGCAGATAGGTGTGTTTAGAAATGTTTTGGTTCATGCTATGTGTGTGTATATATACCTATATATCTATATATACATATGTCTTTCCTGAATCTTTCTAGCTCACGTCTTGAAATTGCAGGGAACTGATCAAGGTAAAAAAGGGAACATAACAGAACAGGTTAAGGTAATAGTATGTATGTAATAGCATGCTAGCTACTAATAATAGTAAAACCTACTATGCAGCATAATGTGAATAGGTCTATGAATCTATACTTGGCTAAAAAGAGGGGGAAAGTAAATCTTGCTAAGGAAAAGGAAGAAAAGCGTGTCAAGTATGTGGAATGCTAATTACTGTAGTATACACAAATGGTTATTTATTAAGCTATTAGACTTTGTATCAACTAAGTTATGGACACTAATGCTAGCACTTCTGTTGATGTTGATGGTGTACTTTAGTGGACACCTGAAAGTTTCACATTATACACTACTGCAGTTTGCATTTGCTTACACAATTCTTGAGTAAAGAGGAAGGACAAATAAATTAGTCTTATTATGATATTACAAACCCTCACAAAAAAATTTGATCTTGGATTTAATTTTTAGTTTGTAATGGCTTTGTTGAGGGAGAGCTTAAAAATTAACCAATCCTTTGTCCTTCCATAAGACTGCCTTCAAATGCTCCTACAGAAATTATATAATTTTAATGTTTTGAGTTTTGAAGAGGATTAGCTCAACATCACTTGAATTCTTGCAATCAGCAGTCCTACTTTTCTTTGGATGAGTAATAATGTCAGGTGTGTTTTTGGACAAGTCTTGAATCTGCGTATGGAGGGAGAATCTGCTATCCTGAGTTAAGACCCAAATGTGGATCTACACTGGGACTCAGAGAGATCATATCTTCTAGAACTGAATGAATTCAATTAGCACAGTCAAAAGATGCACAAAGAAATCCAAGAGAGGGATGCTGAGAAAGTCTTTTCTCATAAAAAACGGAATCTGATAATAATATAGGGCTATTTCTCTCTCAGCAAATGTAAAGCATATATGCTGTGCCTTTAAATGGATGAACACTAAAACTACCAAAAGAATTAGGACACCTTCCAGTTCCTCTTTAGAGTAGACGGTAGAAAAGTTTTAAATTACTACTGAGATTATTTAATCATTTTCCTTTCAGAGACTTTTGCAGGATTAATGCTGATATCCAGTAATAAATTTTAATTTCACCCATACTTTCTCCTGAGGTGCCTTTTTTTGTTGACTGATTCCAGATAAGGGTAGTTGCTCGTGATTCAGCATTAACAGGATTATTGTTTCTTGTCCTCTCCTTCTGCTGATGGGGTTCAGTTTCTTTCCTTCGGTTAATGTGTCAAACACTTCCCTCTCTCCCCACCACCTCTTTCGCTTCCCAAGTAACTAACTTTGTTGAAATACATAAGAAAATAAAAAAGTACACAGTGTAATCAAGAATGAAAAATAATATTGTATACCACAGTAAATCATAGCCAAACAACACAGGTATAATAGAAATACCTTTCCTATGTCTGATCCACTAACACATACTTAGTCAGATAACAAATAACATATTCTTGGAGAGAGTGCCCTGGATTTGATTTATTTCTGAGTATAAGTTTATATGAAAGGCTGCCAAATCTGCCTGTATAAATCTCAACTATCTGAAAATGTTGTGTATGAGGGAAGTGAAAAATTAAGAAGGTGTTTCTATCCTAATAGGGTATGGAGGCAAAAGGTTCTGCTTTTAATCCATTTTGGATATGCTATTTCTCTGCTTGGTACCTGGGAAGAATTAAAGCAGAGCTGGAAAAAAAATACACATATATGCTGTGCCAAATTCTGGTTTTATTTTTTGCTGATGTAAATCTGGAGTAGATCCACTAAAGACTTCAGAATTATTCTGGCTTTGTCCTAGCATAGCTGACAGTGAACTGAGAACCTTTTAAATTAAATAATGGTTAAATCTCACATTGTTAGGATTTTACAGTTTGGTTATAGTGGCCATTGTTTGTTTGAACAAATGAATCTAAAAGAAATCATCTGAAGATACGTGTATACCACTGAAGAAATGAGAATAACAAATCAAGGTCAATATGAAAATCAAGAGTAAGACAATAATTTCTGTAACTATTGTTTCAAAATGTATATTCTTGTCTAGCAACACTAGACCTCACTTAAAGTGTCCGTTTAAACAGTAGAGAAAGAGACATACAGGGCTTGATTATGCCACTTCAACTCAAGTGTAAAGTACTACCATAATCCAGGCATAAATCCTTCCAGTTTGTAAACTCTTCCCCATGGATTGTTATTTCTCTCACTTAATTCAGTGGACATCACTGGAGTTACTCCTAGCTTGTACCAGGAGAATTAGGCACTCTGTCTCCTGAGTGGTTTGGTGAACAAGACACTCTGTGTGACAAAGTGTGTCAATTAGACTGAAGTACTTGCAGAGCCCCAGTTCATCTGGGATTTCAAGGTAGTTTGTTACCTCCAAGGTGGGGGGTTTTAGTTGAATGTGTCATCCTACTCAAATTCATTAGATGAAAAGTGAGTATCATCTTACATTACATAGGTTCAGCTGGAATGTATACAATGTCAGCAGTATGGGAGAAGAAAACATGTGTTGAATACATCTAGTGTGTCTTGGGTCTCTGAAGGTCACTCCACTAAAGTAATATATAGTGCTAGTGCTAGTGGCTCAAGGTCAAGTCAGCTTGCTTTTCATAATGCATAAACCTGAAGCTTGCTCAGACACCAATCATCTGACCTAAACCTTGGAACAAATATTTTACTAAGTAAATCAGTGAGCATGCTGGCATTTCTATTAACCTTCAATGCACTGGTGACAGAAAATGAATAATGATAAATAATAACTCAGGCCTGTAAATCATGCTTAGCATCAGAGGCAAAAGAAAAAAAAAAAAAGAGGAAAAAGAAGGAAAAAAATAAGGAGTCTGCTGTACTACCATCTGCTAAGCAGGATGAGCCTGTAAGAAAAAACCCACAACAGAGGGAAAAGTGCTCTTTCCCTCTCCCTCCCACAAGTGTTCCCTGGGCTTGAAACTTGGGGGTGGAATACAGAGTGCTTTTCAGAAGAGAGCACTTGAAAGTGAAAAGCGGAGTATATGCAAATTGCGGGGAGTCAGAGTAAGAAGCACTCGGTGAGACAAGTTGGTAGGATTGTTTGGCAAGTCTTGAAATAAGTGAAGTCTTTTCTCCTTCTCTTCTCCCACTGTATGACCATTAGCAGCTGTCTGGTGGTGAGCAGAAGATAGTAGACCTACAGCAATTTACCGAGGTTGAGAAGTTGGTTTTTTTTTCCTCCAATACTCTTTTATTTCCTTTTCTTCTGTTTTTCCTTCCAGCTCTTTTGCTAATGATTAAGGTCATGTATCCACAAAATTTGCCTGAAGAAAATGTCGATCAAGTAGTACAACCTGAAAATCATTTAGCTACTGTTCTTTCGCTATGATACCTGCAAATGTTTCTGCTTGATTCAGAAGTGGCCTGCTACTTGTATCCTCTAGATTTTAACTAATATAATTTTAGGGAAGAAAAACATTAGTATTCATGTGTTATAATGTTTTTATAAGGTATTTATTTAAAATGCTATTTGCACTTTCCAACTTTTCTGATTTTTATTATTATAATATTCTTCTGAAATATTTTTGATAGAAAATATTTTTTTTCTATGAATATATGGTTTAAACCATTTATGTTTAATTCAGTGCTGTAGCTTAGAATACGTTTGTGATGAATTGTCAAGTCAGAGAACTTGAGAGCATTTTGCTAAAAGAAGGGAACATAATATGCATTTTATTAGGTTGCTGCTGACAAGAAAATACTGGACACCCATTGAGCAGTCTCATCCCTTTAAGGAAGAATGTCCTATGACCCTTGCATAACAATAAAGTTAGAGAATAGGAGCATAAACTGATGTTTGCTGTTCATGGAATAACAACAGGACGTATATTCAGGGCCATTTACAAGTTGATAGAAAAAATGTAACCACTTGTTTCTAGGCTCATATTGTTATTATGCTTTAGATTGTTGGAGGGTCACAAAAAACAAACCTAGGTAGATAGATGAGGAAGAGTAAGGTCTAGGAGGAGAAGATAAACAGAGTTAAGTGCTATATTTAGTGTTTTTAGTTAATTTTTTTTTTTTCAAAAAAGAGTGTCAAACAGAGTTTGAACTTTTCAAAATTCAAAGGAATTCTTTCTTTCCATTGACTCCAGTCCAAAATTGCAGGCAAGATGCATGCATAAAGTTCAGGGTCATATCTGAGTTTAGATTCCAGGCTATTCTTTGTCAGAAAAAATTCCAAGTCCCTGACCACAGTGTACATTTAGTCAATTTCTTTCCTTTGACCAAAATACAAATAAATGCATTGTTTACAAGCTGAACTTCTGTTATTTCAAATGATTGTTTTTGAACAATATTCCCAATTAGATTACACGATAATATCATGTACATTATGGCCACAATCTGACATTCAAAACAAAAACAAACAAACAAAAAAAGAATGAGTCTACATGGTTCTAAAATTCTTTTGCATGTACAGGTAAAATCATATCTTGGATGCAGCTCCTATTGATTAGGGAAGACTTTTCTCCATATATAATTTTTTGTATGGATCTGAAATCAGCATCTCACCTCTTGAAGTCTCCTTACTCGAAAATAAATAATAATTAATAGTATCTGTGACAATCCTAATGCAGGAAATCTCTTGGTTCCAAATCAATTTTTGTTATATCTATTGCATTTTTAAATGTACCTACGACCCTTTCTTGACTTGGTGCTCTGAATAAATTAAATGTAGATACATTACATATCTCGTTCTTAACTAGTAGAAATTATAAGGTTGAATTCTTTGTGGACTCTGAAGATTCTTCTCTCTCTTTGGATACTAACCAGTTCTCATTTGAAGTCAGACATTTAAAAAAACGCAAGAACTACTGACTGTGTATGGGAATTGTTAACAAATGAAAGAAGGAAGGGAAACCTGTTCTGTCAGTATCTAGGACTACATATCATCAAAGCAAAATTCAAAAAGAGTACAAGATGGCTCAGTTAAGACAGACAGCCTTGGGATATTAAACCACCAAAGGAAAGCCTTTTGAACTGAATAAGTAAAACTTCTCATCTGTCGTTCTGGTATAGTGTAGGTATGGTGCAGTTCTGTATTTGCAGTCTTGCCAACAGTGCTGCAAAATATTCTTCATGTTGAGTGGTGAAGTTTTACATCAGGCCCCAGAAATATGAACAGGGTCTATACATGAAATATGATGTTGTAAAGCTGAGACATGACAAATAAACACTTCTACCACTTTATGTTATGGGTGCTAGCCAGAAAATGTTGCAGCAAAGGAAAACATTCATACCCTAGATGCCAGTATTCTTACCAACAAGGATGGACATCATAAGTAGCGACTATCACATGATTCCTTGCATTATTGGTAAAACACTTTGTAGATCAGAACATACGCTGTACAGCTCCATTTACATGCAGAGCTGCATCAGGTACTGAGCACGCTACGTGTGAAAAGATATAACTTTAAAAAACCTTTGTGAAACCAAAGTGGAATTGGTTTTGAAGCAGGTATTATAAGTGTCATATTGACTATTTTCAATTTAGTACATTAATTAGTTTATCTCCCTCAGCATATCTAAAGCCGTAGTTGATTCTGGTGGCTCACATGCTGTGGAATACAAGGGAAGTTGTGGAAAGTCTGGCATTTATGTCACTGCCAAAGTACTATGTGTTTAAAATCAGCTTGGAAACTAAGGCAAATTATAAGTGAAGAATACTGCCATAAGAAAAACTTATGCCAAATTCCAAATTCCAAACAAGTACAACAAATAATTGCAGCTTTATAACCTTTGGCTAAATTCTTTTTTATTAAAGAGCTATGTCATGATCTTGGAAAAAAGACATCAACAAATTATTTCCCTAAATTGAATGTATGGAAACCACTCCTAAAGAGAAAACTTGTTATCCTCAGAAATTAGGCACAGTTAGCTGCTGCACTATACAATGAATTTTGCAGATCTCCTTAGGAAAAATCAGCCTTGTACAAAAGGAACCATCATAAATATAATTTATTTTGTCCTTTTCTACACCCTAACTTGCCCTTGAGAAGGCATTGTCCATTAAACAAAAGTAAGCCTAGCTTGTATGTGTTAAGTATTTGATGTTGACCATTCCCAGCAAAAGACCAAAAAAAGAATTTCCAGGTTGTAATCTTCTATAACTGGATTGGTAATATAAATATTATATCTCATTTCTCAGACTTTTCCTGAAAAAAAAAAAGAAAAAGAAATAATTTGAGCAAGAATGAATCAATTTTAAAATAAGTCAAAGAAAGAAAGAAACAAACAAACAAAAAACAAGCAAAAGGCAATTGAAAATATGGGTGTGAATAAGAGTTTATATTATTTTCTTTGTACTTTATTAAGCTGTCTCAGTGCCTGAGGGTTCTCATAGGTTGTTCACAATTTTTAAGATTTTCTTTTTGTGTGTGTGTGCTTGAAATGAACTATGGATTAAAATAATAATTCAATCAGTATATGATGAACAATAAATAGATATGGAAATAATGATAATGTATATAAATAGGCCTGTCCTTACTGAACATGCAGTCACAACATGACCTTGAATATTCTTCTAGAAACTGGAAAAGGAATGGAAAAATATTGAAGTTTTCAGTAATAATTGAACTCAAGGACAAAAAGATTTTTTTTTTTCCTCTAATGTCAGCTGTTCATAAAAATTTATACTCTGAAAAGAATGCACGAGTGAAGAAGGTTCCAAGTAAAGGAAATCTGTTTTCCTTTGAAAATTGCCCTCTTGGGTAATTGACCTAAATTTGGCTATATTACAACAGAAAGGTTTTTGTTTATTTTTATTTTTTTAATGGTTCTTTAAGGTCCAATTTGAACTGCTTTCTTGTATATTAAACTGTTCAAAATACAGTATGTTTACAAGGAAAGGGCAGGTATGGGGCCAGGGTCTTTTCAGTTGTGCTCTGTGACAGGATGAGGGCCAACGGGCACAAAGTTCCATCTGAACATAACGAGAAATTTCTTTACTTCGAGGGTGACAGAGCACTGGAACAGGCTGCCCAGAGAGGTTGTGGAGTATCCTTCTCTGAAGATATTCAAAACTCACCTGGGTTCTTCCCTGTACAAACTACCCTAGGGAATCTGCTTTAGGAGGGGATTGGACTAGATGATCTCCAGAGGTCCCTCCCAACCCCTATGATTCTGTTCTTCTGTAAAGGCAAATATTTGTTTCGTAACAGATTTTACAGGCGGCTGGCAGTACATTTACCTCATGATTTATACACTGAAAAATGTCTTTTATATGATACACGTGCACCTAGCTCTTTAAAGAGAATATAGTAGTGTTTAGACAATTGTTGTGTATGTTTCTGCATCCAAAAATTTGATATTTCCAAGAACAATAATCATGGATTGGCTTTAATATTAGGACAGAAGAGAGAATAAGTGCCTCATGACATTGTGAATTTCCTAGCTTACGTTTGAAAATCCCCAGGTTAATAATATTCATTTTATCTTTTAGAACTTCTATGTGCTCTCTGAATTCTTCACATGTCAAATACCCAAAGATAAATAAGCCATTATCCACATAAATAATAGCCAGAATTTTCAAAAATTACTTACACTCAAATTAAACAGCAGCTTCTTATGCATCAATGTGTCTATAACTGATAGCTCTAGAATTCCTTTCACAAATGAATTATTGGCCCTTCAACAATTTCACGTGTATTTACAGGCAAATGAGATATATGGCCTCTACAGACATCTCAATGAACACAATCATGGTATCACAATAGATCATTTTACACTAGTGTATGTTCAGCTCACATAATTTACCATTGGTAGGGCTAGGATTAGCACGGCTAGATTATATGGATGCTGCATAGGAGAGGTTTGGTGCATTATGCTGATGCTTTGGACTTTAAAATGTTAATATTGCAAATGAAAGGTACACTTTGTGTATCATAAATCTAAATGTCTGTTCTTCCTATGTGCCCAATAAATACACTTCTCATCAACTTTTAATTATGCTATTTGCATTTTTCTGTCCTGAAGAGGATAACACTCTGTAAATCATCCACTTCTAAAGTACACTACAGCATAAGTTTAGTTAATTAAACCATATATTTTATTAGTACTTACACTTCCATCTTTTAAAACTATACACACTGACAGAAAAAATAATATAGAGAGGTTTGTTATTTATTTATTATTAAGATTTATTTTATTTATTACCATGACAATATTAAAAAAATTTAGCAGGGTTAGATGTGCATATTGCCTAGTAGCTTTTATAATAAGAACATCCAGCCTCAAAAACTTATTGTCTATCTACTGCTACAAGAAAGGGAAACTTCCTGAACATGTTGACTTTCCCATAGAGCCACTTTCGCATATTTAATGCTCGGCATTTTCAGAACTTTATTAGATATATTCTCATCGAGTAAATAATTTATTATTTTGATTCATTAAATAATATCTCCTAAAATGAAATTCACATTTTGAGGAATTAGGAGATTTTTTTCCTACTCTTCTAACTTTTGAGTTTCTATTTGTTTATTGGATCAGCTTCTGGTCCAGTGTAGATGCTAGCGTAGCGGGAATAGAGTAGAGTCATTCCTATTTGAGGATTCCAGGAGAAGCCATGACACATATGAAAAATAATTTAAAAGTATTGTGACACAGTAGTATTATTTTTGTAAGACATTTGAACACTGTAGCACCAACAACCTTTGGTTGAAACAGTGTCCCCAACTATTTGCTGCTCAGATGCAAAACAAAATAAAAACAAACAAACAGCAACAACATCAACAACAACAAAAACAACAAAAAAAGAGAGTCCTTTTACATCTGGCTAAAATTACGAGATTTTGGCTTATATTTGGTATAAATAAGACTCCCAATTTACTTGAATTTGATATGAACTTTGGTATTATGAGGTATTGCTCTATATTTGGTTCAGTCTAAAACAGCGTATGAAGATTCTTTATTCAAGAATGACACAATCTTCTTTTTCTCTTAATTACTTAACTAGGGCAGCTAAGAATCCCATACGATGCTTATGCCTCTCAGGGTGCCTGTGCTTTATTGATAGCATGGGCTCTTCCCTAGTGTACATGGCACTATGGCTAAGATCAATCTGGCCTAGAGCTCGGAATAAGTATGCCCGGCTCAAGCAGGAGCATTGCAGCTTGCTGCAGACTATGGCATTTATTTAAATTATTATCACTAGTCATAGAGGATCAAAGCAAGGAGAAGCTACTCTTTCATTCCGTGGCAGGGAGGGCAACATACTACTCCTAAGGCAGACATTGCCTCTGTAATGGATGCCAGTGGACCGGGACTGCTTGCTGATGTTCTCCAGTCAACAAGCACCTACAGCTCTGTCTGCAGAGGGTGTGTGTGTTAGGACCTATAATCTTCATGTGGTTTACATGGTGGTTGTGGGCTGAAGGAAACTGAGCGTATTGGAATGGAATGAGCCTGTGCCAAGCAGCTTCTCTTCTACTTTTCTCACTTTTTACAGGCATCCTTTCCATCTTCAGGGATATTTTAGATGTGTTTTAAATGTATTTTCTTTCTGTTCAATTAATAACAGACTGTTATTAATTGAAAAGCTTGAAGCAAAGTGTCTTCTTCTCATTAAGTGTCTGGGATTTCTCAGGATGTCAGAGTTTCAGTCTTTAAGAGGACAAGCAGCAGCATTTGCCAGGGCCTGGCTCACGCCTTGGTGAGGGGCACAATTATCCCCATAGCTCCACCACTGGGGAGAGCCACACTGCACCCAAACATGAATGTTTAGGGTTACAGTTTAAACACCAAGCACCCTCTCTCTGTCACATGCACACATATGAGTACATTCATTATTTGTATTTGGAGAGCTGAGGAAAGTGAGACTGAGGAGTTAAATCCTAACGGGGATTGCAGGGCCTCAGCTGGAGAATCTCCACAAGCTTGGAGCAATCAAATACAGCTGAGGCCAATTTAAAATAAAACAACAACAAAAAATCTGCCTGGTCTCATAGCAGGGAGGAAGGGGGATTTGTAGGGTTGTTCTCAGAACAATGGCTCTAGAGGTATACATAAGGCATGTGTGTATTAAGGCATATGTCAAGTAGGATGTTTTTGTATATGAGTTTGTATGAGGAAAGGCAGGGTATTTGTTTGATTAAGAAGCCCAGAAATAAATATGTAACATCAGAGCTTTTCGTTGTTTAGTCAGGGTGCTCTGTGATCTTCCTGATGTGGCTTTTTTTTTTTTTCTTTCTGGCCCTGTGTAAAACATGGAAGTTAGGAAAAAGAGAAAAAGAGCAAGTGTATTTTTACTTATTTATTTTCTTCTAAAATATGTAATTCATCTCACCAGTAAAAGCTCCCTTGCTCTACAGTAGGCTTGTTCAGAATGTTGAAATTTAGGTTGTTTGTTAGTATTTAACTTGATGCTGGAATTTCTTGTAAAACTTTGCAAGTAATTCACAATTGCATTTTGTGGATTTCTTATGAGCAGTTATTGTGCTTAGGTTTTAAGCATACATAGGTTAAAAACTGGAATGCGAATCAACATAGGTGCACTGTTATTTTTTTCCCCAGAACTAGCATATTGATATGTCATTAAGATTTATAACCTTTTCATTCTTAGTCCAATAGTTACAGATTGCCTTTTTTTCTTGCACAAATGCCAATAGACTGTATTGTTCAATTTGTGAAGAGGGTGTAGTAAATGTTAACAATAAACTGGCCATTCTGGGATTTTAGATGGGAAGCTTTGGAGGAAAAAAAAAATAACTGAGGGGAAGGGGCTTCAGGTATATTTTTACACTTGCTTGATTTTTTTCTCTGCTTCCAGGTTGTATGGGAATTACCAAGTCACAGACTGAATCAATGGCTGAATGTCAGGTGGTAAGTGGTTAACCTAGGGAGCTCAGGTGCAAGCAATGAACCTGAGTAACCAGAAAGGGTGGACTTAGGGTCCACCCCTCTTCACCTTCATTTAAGTGTTAGCAGCCAAGGGAGCAGCGTCTCTCTAGAGATTGTTATTTTTGAGCTGTTGCCAGTCTTGGAAAGAGGTAAGGTAATTTTTCTTTGTTATTTTCTATTGTTTCATATTGTTTATATGCTCGTAGAAAGCACTGCTCTCATTTTTTGCCCTATGTGGGTAGGATAAGGTGAAGCTCAACTGATCATATAACTAATGGTATCATACTGCCTTAAAATGCCCTGTGCATACCTGATACTGTTGTAGAACAAATATCAAATTTGACTAGCATGGTAATTGCACTCAACAGAAATGCATGTCTTTTTTTTTCTTTTACTTTTAAAAGGCAAATCTTACACTATGTTCATTCAAAGGGTTCTGAAGCTTTGTTTTTCCCTAGAAGATGTCCTAGATTTTATTCTTTAATGTTGTTCCTAATTTATTAGATGTCCATGTTTCCCTGGATAGTACCATCTTTAGAGTTATACATCATCAGAGTGACTCATTCCAATGATGTATTGCATTAATACATCATCAAAGCGCCTTGCTCTGCTGTTGCACTAATGATATGTTAGTATAATACATCATCAGAGTGAACTGCACTGATGATGTATTACTTAGGTGGTGATGGCATTCTGTGAAGAAAAGGTTGAGGAGCAGGTTCAATACAGTCACAGGAGAAAAATTAGTCAATATAGAGTATAACTGTTTCTCTGGTAGTGATGCTGATGGTAAATTAGCACCATAGCCCCTGATCCGTACCCTTGCAGAAACACTGAGACATGCATTATCCCCAAAAGAGGAATGAATTCAGAACACTCAACTAAAGGATTTTTACAGAAGAGAGGAGAGGTATAACTATACATATCACTGGAAAGTTAAAGGTTATACATATAGCTATAATTACTGGCTACTGGAAGATTGAATGAATCAAACAGAGCCAGAAAAGGACACGAGTCTGCATATGTTTAGGAGCTGCCTCTGTGCTGGAGAATGAGACACATTTGGAAGACTGAGATATAAGGGCTGTAAGTGAACTGAGTTGAAATGGCTGCTGCTTAGAAACATCTAACAGGGATATTAAAATGTTGCAAAGTATCTAGAAAGGCTATGCCATGATATATTCTTAACTTTTTATTATATTCTTGTCTTAAACATGTTAGGCTGAAGAGCAGAATATGTTGCTGCCTCAGTTCAGTGATCTTTTTATGAACTCAGTAATTGATAAAATTTCTAAGTGAGGTGTGCATAGACAAGTGAAGATAAAAGGCAGTAATACCTGGTCACAGAATCACAGAATGGCCAAGGTTGGAAGGGACCTCAAGGATCATGAATCTCCAACCTCCCTACCATGTGCAGGGCCACCAACTTCCACATTTACTTCTAGACCAGGCTGCCCAGGGCCCTCTCCAATCTGGCCTTGAACACCTCCAGGGATGAGGCATCCACAACCTGTCTGGGCAGCCTGTTCCAGCACCTCACCACTCTCTCTGTAAAGAATTTCCACCTGACATCCAACCTAAATCTTCCCTCCTTCAACTTAAAACCATTTCCCCTTGTCCTGTTGTTATCTACCCTTTCAAAGAGTTGATTCCCCTCCTGTTTGTAGGCTCCCTTTAGGTACTGAAAGGCTGCAATGAGATCACCCCGCAGCCTTCTTTTCTCCAAGCTGAACAAACCCAGCTCCCTCAGCCCCTCTTTGTAGGGGAAGTGCTCCAGTCCCCTGATCACCTTCGTGGCTCTCCTCTGGACCATCTCCAACAGCTCCCTGTCTTTCTTGTACTGGAGACTCCAGACCTGGACACAGTACTCCAGATGGGGCCTTCTCACAAGAGCAGAGTAGAGGGGGGCAATCACCTCGCTGTCCCTGCTGGCCACCTCTCTTCTGATGGATCCCATTTGGTCTTCAAAAATTGTTTTAAAATGTCTTTACACAAGATTAGAAGGATGAAACTGTATGCATTCATAAATAGCTGAAAATTCTGATGAATATTATGACTGAACTACATTGGTATATTTCTAGAAATGATGTGTTATAAATGTCACTATATAAATGGCACTTATTTGTTTTTACGTGCACCTATCTCTCTTCAATTTCTTAGTACAGAATTGCAAGTTCTCTTCAAGTTTAATTAAAGTCTAAATTCTAGGCCTTCTCACCACTGTGATTGCCCAGCTTTACAAAGGGCAGGTCCTTTTCTCTTAACTGTATTGGTACTTAAGGGCTCCCAGAGTGATCTCCAAAGTAAGGTGTTGGAGCTGCTAAACTGTGAGTTTGCTTTCCAGAGGTACGTAAGTGAAAATGTTAAAAGGAAACCCATCAGAATTGTAGAGTGCCGAAAGAAGTTGTTATATATGGATTTTATTTATTTAATATAATAGGCAGACTGTGACATGTATTTTGTTTTCATTTGGTAAAGAAAAATAACACAGGCATGAAAACAGTTGTCATTCTGCTCATGTTCGCTCTGAGCTGGTTCTCTCATTATCTCCTTCATTCTTGTGCTTCTTAACTTCTTCCTCCAGTTTTTCACACTCTTTTGCATGTAAGCCTGGTTTAATGTCTTTCTTATAGCTGCTGCGCAGGTTCTGCAATTCTCTGTGTCTTATTTCCCATTCCTGGGTATGCCCTCACCTGGTGTTGTCTGGTGAGACTTTCTTGGGTGTGTCAGAAATTATACAGGCCCTATGGGTGTGAGCACCCTATGCAAGAGAGCCTGTGCACAGCATGGTGCTGCTCTCCCTGCCTCAGAGCCATACTCTGGCTGTGTAGACAACACATCAACTCCCAGGCAGGTTGCCTTTTAACTTTGAAACTGAGAGAAATTCTCTTTGTGCTCTGTACCTTCGAGTACTTCCTATATTTACCATCAGCCTCATTCTTGATGCCAAACATAAAATGAATAAATGAAACAGCCTCTGATTTTTTTCTGTCTGGACTTATTTGGATGGTAGTAATGCTGTAAGGGAGGACAAGCGTGCCATCCAGCTGCCTGAAATATGAATTAGCTTTTTAGAATGAACCATGTTGTAACAGTTCCTAAAAAGTCACGATGTTATGTGGCAATGTTCCTGATACAGCAAATCATCGCTTATCTTTTCTTTCTTATATTGTTAGATTCTCTTCCCAGGGACTGAAATTGCTGTTTTAAGCTTTTATTTGGAAATTAATGCTTCAGAGTTGCTCAATATTTATATCACTACTGTAGGTATCTTCAAAGTAGCTTTCTTCTGATCCTTTATGATTTCCCCATGAGAAACAGAACAATATAAAATATTTTAAAAGATATCATGAAAATAGCAAACTTATTTTAGGTCCACAGACTTCTGACATATATATTAGACAAAATAAATGTGATAACATTCCAGAAAATGCAGCAGAAACATGAAAAATTTCTTAAGTGGTGTTTAAAAAAATATTGAAAATGATAATTCTGATCACTGAAATATTGAAAATATCTTTCTAATTATCCATTTGTGGATTTGTACTGTTGTCATGTAATTGCAAAGAAGGCGTAATGAAGGAAGCTGTAAATATCCTGAGAATTACTAAGGTTTCTGTGGGGTGTGTATGAAATAGTGTGTACCTGTTTGCTTGACTTCTGTACTCCTGTTGGCAGTAATGGCTTTTAATAGTGTAAGAACTGGAACATACCCTTTGGGGCTGGACAAACCAAGGCTGTTTTTACATGGCTTATGTGTATGTGTTTTATATCATCTGAGACAATCTGCCATAACAAAGGACAAAACATGATGTTCTATTTTTTTATAAATAAAGCTTTTGTTAAGATAGAAATTGCCAATTGCAGAAATACAGACATTCATGATTTATAAACAATAAACACTCCTTCTGGCAGCCTGCCATGCAGGTCCTTTTCTAAACTGTGAATGAGAAATGATGTGGAAGTTACAAACAGTACAGCTAACAGACCCGATAGGGTTTGAAGCAATATTGGTGGCAACCCAAATGCATGTTAGATGCTGTTAGGTTTGAATAGTTCAGAGATATAATACAAGTACCTGGAGGTGTCTTTATCAATGAAATGTAAAATGAAATATAGTCTTACAGCTGTGTGGTAAAAGCAGTACATCATCTGAGACTTTGTCTTTCCAGTCTTTGATGTAATGTGAGGATGTAGATAAACAATTAGTTACCTGCACATCTGGATTTCAGGTGATTGAAACTTCAATAAGCTTTATGCTTAACTGCAATTTTGCATAATTTTTTTGCATAAATTTTAAGTGAAAAACTGTGGGAAGTTTAGGCCTCAGACATGCCGTGTCTAGCAAACAGTTGGACCACTCGCTTCTCTGAATCAGGCATCCAGCTCTAACAAGTCAATTTGTTCTTTTTCTGGCCTCTTCTGACTCAGCTTACTTGCTTAGATTCACCTGTGATGTTTCCTTCCTCTTGTGGTTACCCTGTCAGTGAAAAGAAGATATCCAACTTGAAATGGGTAACAGCTGCCCAATATTATGTTCACATATTGCTCAGGCTTCTTGAGTGAGTGGGAAGAGGTGCTAACCGTTCAGGCTTTTCCATTTGATTTCATATATGTAAAACTTATTCAAATTTGATTTGGAGGAAAAAGCCATTTTTCAAAAGTGTTTGTGCTTCTATCTGGATGCTACACTGCTCTCATAGCATTTCTGAATGTGAGTACTTGCATGACTATACTGGTAGGAGATCCAGTGCTCTCTAATTGCTTTGAGATATCTGGGTTTGATTATGCTCTAGCATTTTCTTGTCTACTCTGACAGTTTTCCTGTGTAAATACCTATTGTTTTATAGCAGTGTTTTTGTTTTACTTGGTTTACTGACACTGCACAAAATAAATATATATGATCTTGAAGAAGTGAGCCGTTTACTAAAGTTCAAATATTTATTCAGAATAAGTCTTAATTTTTGAGAGGAAGTTAAGAAGCTAAAGACTTCTAATTTATTCTATTATTATTATTTTTTTAGTTAATTTTTTTAACTTCTCTATTTGTAACTTATATACTGAAATTGCAATTCTCCATTGATTAAAAATGAAAAAGTCCATTGTTGTTTTTTTTTTTTTTTTTTTTTTGTCATTTTAGTGTTTCAGATATGGTTTGTTACACTGGCTAAAGGCCTGAACAGAAGCTCACTGAAGTCAACGGAAGTCTTTCAGCTGACTCTTATCAAACACTGGATCAAATACTAAAATGCACCTCTTTCTACTTAAGTACAGCAAATCCTTTACAATGTTATCAATAAGGGAATGCTGTAAGAGAAGAACAAATTCATATGTATACATACATTTTTTGCTCATGAATGTTCCCTTAGGGTAGGGGACAGTATAATAGTGTAGCAAGCATTGCAATAAATCAATTTTTAAATTTAATTGCATATTATTTTGTTTTTATGACATGTCAGTCCATTAATAGGTAAATATTCATAAAACAGATTAAAAATTGCAAATCTGCCAAATCAAATATTTAAATATGATCATCCCTCTGCTGAATATAAGGATATGAAGTTCCTAATTTGGCTGGAATAAAGAACAAAAGTATTTTTGCTTTCATTAACTGAATACACATTTCCAAAAGTGAATGATGAGCTGTGATGTGTGTAAAGAAAGTCTATCTCAGTACTTCAAAAATTAGAATGTTTATTTAAAATTGGCAACGCTAACATAAATCTCAGTCATTCTAGCTATGATAATGTCAATTTACATATGTAGTCATTCAGTAAAGAAACTGCAGAACCTTACTTAGCTAGCAAGTTTCACTATTTAATCATTCATTAATTAGCAAACTGGGTTAATTAGTAGTCTGACATTAATGATTTTTTTCATTCACTGACTTCATTGAATTGCTAATTCATTGTGTATTAACCTCTTGTAACCAAATTTGGCTACTTTGAAGGTAACTTACATAGGTTCCTTTCTTTGCTGAGTTATTACTTAAGTCCGTTGGTAATGATTCTCTAGTTGTGTCTATTTCATTATTTTCTACATTACAATCATGATGTAGTCTCTTGTTAATAATTGAATGAACTCTTATCTTTCTCGATTTTTTTTTTTTTTTTTTTAACTAGGTATCCCTTATTTAATAACCTCATGATTAGTATATCTGTTCCAAACCTCAGTTTATATGTGTATGACCCAGTCTTATTGTCATGCTAGGTAAATTAACCCTGTTCTTGACAAATATGTTGAATGTAACAGGCCAATGCCTCTTTACTTTGAGGGTGACAGAGCACTGAAACAGGCTGCCCAGGGAGGTTGTGGAATCTCATTCTCTGGAAACATTCAAAATGCACCTTGACACCTTCCTGTGAAACCTCTGTAGGGAACCTAATTTAGGTGGTGGACTAGATGATGTTCAGAGGTCCCTTTCAACCCTTATGGTTGTGGGTTTTTTGTTTCATTTCCCCATACAACTGAAAAATGAGATGTTCCTATAATGTCTATAGCCATTTTGATATCAAAAGGAACTATTGTAGAAAGGGAGGGGAAAAAAAAGTATCTCATCTAGGCTGCAACTTTCTTGTTTCCTTTGGGAAGTAGGTGATGCCATTGTGTCAGAATATACGTTCAAATGTAGAATATGTTGGAAAGGTTTCATTCTTTCATTCTTTGGATGTATGTATGTGTAACAGTATAATAAGCTTTTAGACTTGTAAATGGTTGGTTTCGCAAATTAGTAATTTCATTCCAGTGTTTGGTTTACATTAATGCCTAAATGATGATGTCAGCCAGGTTTGAGTCTCTTTCGTATTAGCTAATGTAACAAGGAATATCCTGTTTCATTCAATAGTATTACTCCCTCCCCACACACAGAAGGAAACACTGGGTATATAATATTATTTTCAAAAGGAGAAAGCCAATTTGTTAAAAAGAACTTGTTGGATTAGAAGGCGTGTTACGTAGAAGCTCAGTGAACTAATGTGAATAAAGTTATGATCAAAATCCTTTCTGTATAGGTTGCTAGTTGAGAATGAGTTATTGACTATAATTCACATAGCAAAGGGGTGACAGCAAGTCAGAAATTTCTTGCCCTTCTTATTTTCCGTCTGAGAGTTCAGAGTAGCTATCTGGGTAACTGAGAAAGGGAATCTTTAGCGGTTCTTGACATGGAAATCATGTGAAACTGCTTCAGGAGAGGGTTGGGATGATGTTTCTTCAATTTGATTTAATAAAGTACTTCTTATTTGCTTTACTTTTGATTACTTCAGCCTTTTCTAGAATCAAAGAATCACAAGGTTGGGAACGACCTATAAGATCATCTAGTTCAACTGTCTTCTCATTACCACTGCTACCACAAGCTACTAAACCATATCTCACAGCTCTTCATCCAGATGCCTCGTGAACACTGCCAGGGATGGCAACTCTACCAATCATAGAATGGTTTGAGTTGGAAGGGACGACAGGAATCTTTGAATTCCAACCTTCCTGCCACAGACAGGGCATACAACCGCTAGATCTTATACTAGACCAGTACCCCATCCAACCTGGTCTTGAACACCTCCAGCAATAAAGCAGCCACAGGCTCTCAGGGCAGCCTGATTCAGCACCTCACCACCTCTCTGTAAAGAACTTCCTTCTAATAACTGGGTACTTGGGCTGCAGAAGTTTCATCCAAAGAAAGCTTTTAAAAGCCTTTATCTAAGAGACTGAAGACAAAGTATTCCTGGAAATTAAATTACTTCCAAATTTTCTTTTATCTCTTCAGCATACTACAGAATAGTGCTTTTTAAGCCTGAAATTTTATTTTATACAGAAGTTTATCTGGTACTGGCCTTTCATTCCTTAACAACATGCTCAACTAAGTATGAAGCATTGGAAATTTCTTCAACATCCTGTATCAGCCTCTGTCACCTCATGTCATTATTGCTATCCCTAGTTCTTAAGTATTCAGGAGATAAGTCCCCACATGTTTCTATGTTCAATATGACTTCAGCTTGATGTCAGACATTTCTGTCAACAGTGAAGAAAAACTGTTACAGAAGTTCTAAACCATGCATACAGCTAAGAGCAAATCTAATGTCTGTACAATAAATTTCCTGGGCTTCAAGATGCTTTTTATCAAAGACAAAGTAAATCACAAAATAAAATGATAACAAAGTAACAAGATTGAGACTTGAGGGAGATGAGTTCCATTTGTGGCCAACAGCATCAGAATTCAGACTGAAAATAATTTGTTAAAATTAGAACCGGTTTAGTAGGTTCAGAATGAATATTTTATTGCATTCATTATCCTGTCATCAGTAAATTGTCTGTAAGTAGCTAGTTCCTTTAATCTCTTAACATGCTTTTCTTTTTTGAAAGCAGAATTTTGATTTTTTTCTAGTGAGCTGAGGTTTTTCTTAAACTCTTGTTTCCTATGTTTGTGACACATTTTTTGATATTGTCAAGTTATCTGACGCTATGGTAGAAGCTTAGCTCTTAGACAAGAGAACTGCGTTGGATCTGCACATCATGAAAGAAAATACTATGAAATTTTGTTCGAAGGGAGCAGGAGCTATTCAGTGTTTAGATAAGCACTTCTTGTTACTAGCTTAGTCTGGCTGACAATCCAGGATGAACCTTTATGAACCTTCTTTAGAACTCATAGTTATTTGCCACTCTTTCAATATCTTTCATCAAGTACTAAATCTCCTTACTATATCTCAAAAGTCCATGCTTTTTACTAAACTGTGGCATTTTCAACTAATCAAATCTTATCACAGCTATGATGCCATAGACTGAGTACCGTTCCATGTTATTCTCTTGTTACAGGCTCTTTTCTCTTTTACGATGAAAATTATGTGGGAGTTTCCCCTGTACATATTGGAAAAAAAGCCTGAGTATGTCGGTGTTGCTTTCCACATTCACAGATAAAATGGTGGCTCAGTATAGTCATGGAAGAGAATGATTACTACGTAACGGCATAGACTTATTGAAGTTTGTATGATTCATAAAATTCTGTGATTGTTTTTGTGAAGTTTTCCTTAGAATACTACTGCACTTGGTTATAGAATGAATATATGACCATCTGCAGTTAAAATATCTACTGGTAAATTCAGTTCATTTTAGTGTTATCTCCTAGGATTTATATATAGCTTAGGAACCAACAATTTGTTTATCTCTCTATTTATTGCTTCATTTAATAGTTGACAAAAGAAATATCATGTTATCGGTCAAATCTTTTCAAATAATTTCTGGGCTGACAATATCATGAGATTTTAGTACTAAGCATTGTTCTTTCTGTCAATACAGAACTTCCATTATTGATACCCTTACTGATTGCAGAATGCTTTTCATGAGCATGAAGATATTTGCATTGAGGCTTTTGAGTGCTTGACTTCACATCTGAAGAGTGTAACTGACAATGGTATGTTCCTGTTTAAAAAAAAAAGACAAAGGGGGGGGGGGGGGTAAATAAATATATATATATATATATATATATATATATATATATATATATATATATATAAAGAAAAAAAAACTAATTCTGGACTTTATTTAGTTTCTTATATTCCTATAATTTCAAGGAAAGTAAGGGAAATATTTCTTATTTTGTTCTACTCTCTGATACCCTAGGATTTACAGAGGAAGGCTGTAATATTTATATAATGTTTTTAATATACATTTCTGTCAATTATACACTCTGAAACATGTTCAGAATCATACAATTAAACTGAATATTAAAAAGTATAAATTATTATATCAGTAATGAAATAAGGAGCACTATGCTTTGAGTGGTGTAACCAATTATGTATTTCCTCATTAATTAGTTGCATCTGTAGTAGAGGACTTTATGAAACTGAACACATATGGCTGTCTTACACAAGTCTGAAAATATACAACTTCTAAAATATACCAATTCAGTAAGGGTAAGAGAAGTAGGCATGAAATAAAGTCAGAAACCTTTCATATTTCAAGTGGAGGGTAGAGGGGTAAATGTAAAGTCCTGGAACCAGAAGATAGACATGAAAATCTGAAATAAAAGCCAATGTAAATAATTATTCTTATTGAAGTGTGTTGCAAATGAAAACATAGACTTTTTTTTTTTTTTTTTTTTTTTAACTAAGTGGAATTATCTTGATCACAAGGCCATTATTTACTTTTCTTTTTGGGAGTGTAATTAGGAAACTAATTAGACAAATACTGTTAATAATTTATTTAATAATATTCAAAAGGCTCAGAAACAAACACAGTTCTCAGTACATGTCTGTGAACTGCATTTGTTTAAAAAAAAAAAAAAAAAAAAAAAAAAACAACTAACACTGTATTTTATTATGAAACACAGGGAGGGGGGGAAAGGGGAGGTAATGTGATCCACTTTGGCTTGCAACTCTGATAACCAGTCTTGAGATAAAGAATGTTGTTGGTTAATTCAATAGTAAATAGGTATCTGATTTCTTTGGCCTAGGAGTTCAAGGTAGTTGGATAGGATGTGCACATCCTACAGCCTTTGTTCAGAATGCAAGACTGTGAAAGTTCTATGCTGAAATGATTAGCCAGCTGAAATTACATAAATTCCTCAAATGTTTCCTCCAAAATGTTTGGGATGTCTGGGGGAGTGGGGTGGTGGTGAAACTTGTCCATTAACTTCTGTTTTAATTTCATTCTTTCTAAATTAAAACTCTGATCTACTGATTTGGAGAAGTGGCAACTTTCTAGAGGTAAGTCTAAAACATATAATGCTGAAAATTTCGTTAAGGGATTTTTAAAACTTTCCAAGGTCTTCCTGTATGTTCTACTGTCTCTTATTTTTAGGGGGAAAATTGCATATAATTTCAAACAGATTGTTTTGTCTGTATAGGATCTTGTGTAGATTTGATTAACACCACACTGTCAAGTCTTTAGGGTCGGGGCAGATTGTATTAGAAGCATGACAAGTAGTTAATGAATTTGCATTGACTAATCCATACAAAGCTAAAGATTTTTCTGTCAGGATTAATGTCCAAAAAAGAGTAGGACACACTATTTGATACATTATCTTGCACTGAATCACATTGTTATTGGACATAAGATTAAAGAACTATGTTATTTTGTTTCCTTCTGTAGATATACAACTGTTATTTGCTATGATGCTTATGTATAGTCATTAAATTAAGAACTCATTTAATCATCAGTGATGTTCTCTTGTAACTTCTCAGTATAAGGCACATATACTTGCAGTAATGGGATAAATACAGAGTCTGGCACACGTCCATGTCCTAATAGCTACTGCTGTGTAGCCATTCAGAATCTTAGAAAGTTTGATATATGCCTTCAATTTGAACAGAGCTGTCAGAAGAGTTGGTAATGAAACATTTTGTGCTTTCAGATGTTGCCTAGATATGTCATGACCAAGAAGAGCTGCTGTTTCTTAAGAATCTAGTGGTCTAAATGAAATAAATATTCTGCAGTCCTGTGTTATTTCAGGAGTCAGAATTTGGTGAAAAATATTGTTCCGATTCTTTTTAGGGGGAAATAAGATGTTGCTAGTATTTTCTCAAAATGGTGAGAGGAGATAATGTAGGCCACTGGTACTGAAGAAGAGAAAGAGACTGAGAAAGATATATCATCGGATTCAGAACAAAATTTTGTACTCTATGCAAAATAAATCAGTGGAAAAAAAAAATAGTATTGTTGTCATAAGGGCTGTCAATTAAAATCCTGATTAAAAAAATTACGGTCCACAACAGCATGAGAATGTAGAGTTAGGGCAAGACATTCTCCCTGAAAGTATTATTATTTTTTTTTTTTAATTAAAAAAAAGGTGATTGCTTTGTTTAGGACTAAGTCATATAACTGAGTGGAAAAACTCAGACATTAAACACGTCTAATGCTGCCCATTTAAATAAGGCAGTTTGTGCTAGTTACATAGAATCATGGAATCACAAAGGTTGGAAAAGACCTTAAGGATCATCAAGACCAACCACGACCTAACCATACTACCCTAATAACCCTCTGCTAACTCATGTCCCAATTGCTCATGTCTCATGAGCAATTCTAAGAGGATACTGAAAAAAAAATGTATTTTGAACACTTATTTGATATCTTCAGTAAATCTTGTTATCTATTATATACAGAGTGTCTATGTTTAAAGAAAACAAAACAAAACCCCAAAAACAGAAAAACAACCGTACAAGATTTCCAAACAACAGATTACTGTGTTCCAGATAACATTCAAACTAAATATCACGGCAAGATATTAATAGGAGACAAAATAGCAAAATACTTTCATTTGCAGATTTTTTTAAAAAATTGTTTAGGGATTGTTGTTTATTTGTTTTTGGGTTTGTTTTCTTTTTGTTGTTTGTTAAGCTAACAATCAATAATTCTAAAAGAATACATAATCTGGAACAATATGATCTAGGTATTTTAAGAAGAATCAAGACTTTGGTATTGTGATACATAAATGATGAAAATGGCATTTCTGTTCCCAGTGATGCTGAAGAAAAAAGAATAGAGTATTAGGATGTAATAGGGAAAGATTAAAAAGCAAAAAGGGCTGTTCTACAAATCTATGGTATGTCTGTATCTTTAGCATTTTTACATTTTGGTGTGCTGTGCTGAATATTCTGACTTTAAAAAAAAAAAAAAAAAAAAAGGAAAAAACTTCAGAAAATTGAAGTCAGTTTGAATGTTCTAAGGAACAGAAATGAAAACTACACTGGGTAAGACTTTTCAGTTGAAAAGGTATTGGGGGAGGAAATAAATCAATCCATTCAGATGAGAAACTCCCACCAAATCAAACGCTATCAAGTCCACTACCAGAAGCTGTGTGAATGTAGTGAAAAGTTTGTGTTTTTTATGTATTTGAATTATTTTTTGAGAACTGGTGATAGATGGAACTTATTTGATTATGAGTCCAGTAATCTCTTCCTCTGACATACAAATGATGTTCACATTCTGATCAAAAGTATCTATTACTGAGTTCGTTTATTTTGCCATTTCAGAAGACAGCTATGTCTTCTCTTCCCCTATATCAGTTGGTCTTTGGGAAATGTTTTGTTGTCTGGGGCCCAAATATAGTTCACATGTGAATTCGTTATGGGGGAAATGTTTGGCAACATGTAAAAAAGCTTGAGTATGCTCAGTGCTGCTGAAATACTATCCAGAAGAATAACATGGCAATATAAAGGCTAAAAATTAGTTCATGAATAATACTGGCCTATAAGATAAGAGCAATGGAAGGTTGTAAATTAATACCTAGCGCACATCCTTCAAAAGTGGGAAAATACTGAATGTGATTTACCTTGCTAGTAAAGCTGTTGGCTGTGTAGATTACATTCATCATTATCACTTATAACATCCATCTCACGATAAATGTCACTGGCTGATATCAACCATTTTGGTTCCTGAGGTGAATATGATCATACAGTTCTTGTAAATAGTACTTATTCTTGTCTCCAGCCTTCTCATTTTTGATCAACTCTCTACTGTAAATGCTTGCCACCTACTTGTGTACCACATGGTACATCACAATGCATTTATGTATTGTATTTAAGTACTTTCTCAGGTGCAATAGCTCTTTTATCTGTGGACAGATCTCTGTAACTTAGGTCAATCAAATGGCAAATAATTCTTCTGGGCAAACTTCAGCACTCCAGAGTCTAAGAACCTGCTCAGGTTCTTATCCCTTCTTGGTCCTCTGTTTCCCATTTGTGACCATTCAACTCATCCATGCCAAATAATCTCTTTTAATATGATCTAAATTTTAATTATTTTTATTGTGTTTTCCCCAATTGCTTATATGTTTAGTGAAAGCACTCCTGAGTAAAGATTCTTAGTGAAATCATAATTATTCCCTGTGGCTGTTTTCCCTGTAGCTTTTTAGGCTTGGTAGTTTTGAGAGTCAATTAAAATAACACTGTTTGCAACTCTGATATATGAGCTGTTACAGTGTATTGGTTTCAAACTTTCTAAAAATAATCTTAGAGAACATGCATTTGTGGTGGAGTACAAGGAGAATTAATTTTAACTTAGTCATTCTGAAGAGATCATTTGGTATCATGGGACATTCAAAAAACTGGGTAATTTTTCCTTTGCCAGGATACCCTTTTCAAGATGCTCTTGCTGTTTCTTTGAAGAAAATAGAAGTGATATCAGAAGTATACAGATAATGTTGCTGTTTGCATTCTCTTAAGCTGTATATAAAATTGAGGCAAATGAGGTAGTGCCCCCTTAAGCTCTTTGGAGCTGTAAGAGGAAGGAACACTCAAAAGTGTAATGGAGGCAACAGTTTTAAGTGCTTCATTAAGGAAATGAATCAGTGCTTTGCCATTAGATTTAGAAAAAGTCTGTTTAATTTATGGATTAAACAATTTATTTTTGACATAAATCTGTGTAGTAGTTAAATATCTTTTGAACATATTTGATTTCCAGCTAAAGAAAAGGATTTCTCTGTGGCTGAAGAACAATTATGTAAATCAGAGATCATAACCACAGCTTAGACTATTTTAGTATGACATCCTGAGTACTGGAATGCAGAGAGAATTTTGGAGCATTATGCAATTATGCTTTGTACTGTGTCAGGCCAAAGAGTGATGTGAATTTTGTGGTTGTAATTTTGATGGCTTCACCTGTCCACTCCATGCCTCCATGCTTGCCTCGTCCAATGCTCCCAGTAGTTTGAAATGTTCACTCTGTCAGTCAGTGTCTACTGGCACCGTTACTTTGCAACTGAAAGATAGTAAATTTCTACAATAAAGAGGAAATACTTTAATGTTGTGATGAACAATCCAAGGGGGGGGGGGAGGAGGGAGGAGGAAGGCTGTTTAGAGTGTGGGATAATATGGCTACTAAGGATCAAATTCATGAAATGTTCTTGATTCAAATAGGGATGGTGAAGGACTAATTTGTATATATTGTTTTCTTTGAATTATGGTTACCAAGTTGTTTTGGTAGCTCATGTGAAGCACTTGTTTTGCAACTAAATAGCACTATTGTTGGTACTAGTTCACACTACCATCAAAGAATAGGCAACTTTCTCTTGATTCAGACTCATTACTAAGAAGGATTAAAATAAAAAAGTCATGTTTTCTTATTTATTTTGCTTTGCTTCTAATGAGTTCTGTTTCCAGTATATATAATGATTTACTGAAGACCCCTGGATAAATTATGGATCTACTGGCTGTGTACTGTAGCTTGCCAGAAAGGAGGATGCACACAAAGATATTAGTGGAAAATAATTAAGTAGAATTCATTACTTGACATCAAGCTATAACAAGTCTAGCAAAAGCTTGTTGCAGATCTTAAATCCATCATGGCTTACACTGTTGAGAAAATAAGAGTATTTCATGGCAATGCTGTAAGATGAGACTGTTCTTAAATGAATATTTTTGTGGGTGTGGATCTGGATTTTACTGTCTAAATCTAAGTTTCTTTCAGAGTTAGCATAGTGTTCTGACTTGCACCGTTTTTTATTTGTGTTATGTTTCCTCTTACACTTTGTGAAAATTCATTTTTGCTCATCTAGGCTGAGAATTTGGGCTCTATGTAAACTACTGTTGTTAATTTGAATATCTCAGTGTGAAAAGACTGCTATTTTAATTGTGTATTCCATTCAGTAAGAATATCAAAGTCAGAATCCAAAGTACTCAATTCACTCCTTCTTGCTTCTAGTATTCTTTCATCATTCAGCTAGGAAAAGACAATTAAATTTTAATTCAGTTAGTCTAAAGTTTTTAAACTCTAATTTATTTTGGAGGACATTTGTAGGGATAGATACGGACTTAAACCAGAAGTTTGGAAAAAAAATTCCCTAGTGGAACTCTAATATTACCTATTTATATGCCAATTTCCAATTTTGGCATACAGACATAGTGAACTTGTAACTCAGGTTGATTGTTATCGTACTGTATGCATTGTGAATTGAAAGGGGAATGCATTCCTCTTGGTCCATCAAGGGAGTTTGCTGCTGCTACTGTTCATCAGTTCACAGAAACTGCCAAAATCAATGTCTGCCTTGCCCTCCTTATGTCTAATGCACTTTCTCTATAATCTCTGGGGGTTACACCAAGCTTTTATAACTGGTAGCTTGGTATAGCGAGAGAGGAAGGCAAGGTGAATGAAAAAAAAGATACTAAAGTTTCTTACTAGGACACTAGGACCATTGGTCTTCATCAGAGCCACCTTTGTGAAACACTGATCTTTCCAGCAGCCTTCAGAAAGTCATACTTTGCCACTAAGTGGAAAACCACAATTATGCTCTGATGGATGTTCAAGATTACAGTATTTCTTATTTTCACTTTTTACAGTTTCAAATAAATGTCTCCCCTGTTTCCTGCTGCCTTACTGCTCCCAAAGAGTACATTCACATGAGTGGAAAAAGTCTTTATGAATGCTCATGGGATTGCTAGACTATCTGTTTTTGTTACGTCTTTTTCTACTGTCTTCTAAAGTCAATAATTCATCTACATCTCTTTTCCTCTGATATTCCAATCTCCTATCTGTCTGTATGTCTGTTCAGTTTTTGAGTTTTAGGATCAGGGTGTTTTTTTCTTACTAGCTTGCTTATTTACCTATGAATCACTTCCTCTATCTTGTTTTACTGTTTTTTTCCATTGAAAGTTTCAGTCCTGCTTATAACCCAAAGTTAACAATTCTGCTCATTTCATTACTATTACATTCCTAGAAGAAGCAACTACTCCAGGGCACCTTGCTCATAGAAACTAATTACTACAATTACTTCCTGCCTCATGCACAGACTGTTCTATTCTTCAGACTATCCCATTTCTTTGACATTTCTCTATTTATTATAATTTACAGACAAAAACAGAGTTTTGAATGTGTTAGGCTTAGTTTTCAGGCCATATGTACATTAAGAGACTAGACTAAAAATAATAAAATAAGCTGTATATCCATTACTGATTAATCTTCAGGAGCCTCCTTCTAAGGCTGATATTGAAAACCTTAAGTGAAATCTCTAAATTCCCTGTTCCATGCATGGGAAGACAGCAATCTCACAACAGCAGATATAGCTGGTATCCCACTGACTGCTGCTCTTCAGACTGCACTGTGACAGAATCTAAGCACAAGTTAATAAGAACTTGACAAATTTTCTTCAAGGAGGAAGTAGTTTTCAATTTCAGTACTGTAGTAAACTTGTATAAATCTGGAGTTTTATTGTGATGATTTTATTAATTCATCAGTTTTGCACCAAA
Organism: Lagopus muta; assembly: GCF_023343835.1. Lineage (NCBI taxonomy): Eukaryota > Metazoa > Chordata > Aves > Galliformes > Phasianidae > Lagopus > Lagopus muta. The sequence goes on along the minus strand of NC_064437.1, from coordinate 44,089,946 downwards.
GCAACAAGATTGGTTTTAATAGGGTATTTCATGGTTTGCATTACTGAAGGACAGAAAACCCATTTCTTATATAAATTTCATAAGGTCATTTACACTTTCCTGTTACTGATGTTCCTTATGGGTTGTATGTTAGCTTTTTCAGTAATCTTTTATTTTCGCCTTCTTTTATCTTTATCCATGTATTTACCAGTAACTGTCTTATTTGTTCATTGACAGTGAGAGAATAGCTAGAAGTCTTACTTTCTTTCAGATTCCCTTTCCTCCAAAAAACAGTACACTAGCAAAGAATGAGTAAGAATAAAATGTAAAGGTAAATATATAAATGAATCTCTATAATGTCTCAATAGTTGCAAGATAACGAAGCTGTTAGATCTGCATCAGACTGTGCTTCCTGATCAGTAGCAGATACAGTCTGTCTGCTACCAAGTGAACAGGTACGAGGAAAAGAAATTAGTTTCTGTAAGTGGCCTTATTTATATAGCTGTTATCTACTCTGCCAGTATCAGAGATGGGACAGTTCATTTAATGAACAAGTTTTTAATAACTCTGTGTTGCTACTCAGATTTCTATTTCTTTTTGACTAGTAAGCAGCATTCATTTCTACTTATATTGCAGATCCTTTTCCCTTATTTTATTGACTTCATGCTTTTATCAGAATCAGCACAGCTTTTAATGTAACTAGTAAGCCTGTCATTAGGGACTTGATGGAAGCCTTCCTCAAATTGTAAATAAATTATACTTTATGTACAGCCATTATCATCCTTCTCTGGGGGTTTCAATGGCTCCACGCTTTTGTGGTATAGGCCATATCCCTTTAGGCAACATATCCCTTCAGGATATTTCCCTTCAGGCATGTTATACTTGTTGTAGTCATTACAATATTACTTTGATTATTCTCCAAATTACCCCTCATTACTGTACATTTTCTTTGCTTTCCTCATTACAGATGTAAACATGAAGTGTCTTGTTTTTTTGTTGTTTTTTTTTTTTTCAGTCAGCCTTCCATTCAATTCTGTAAAATACAACTTCTCTCAGTAATTTTTAATGGATAAAAAACAAACAATATAAAACAGCTAAATAACCAACGTGTATTTCTCACCATATGTGCTAAGTTTAAAATACAAGGAATTGGAATATAGTTTATTTAATTTACTGTGTTTAAGCAATGGATTAGCTGCAACAGCATAGTAAAAGGCATAGGCATCCTTATGGCTCTATTAGGAAGTGTTATGAAATAGGCCTTGTTCTACATCTTAATTGTCTACTGACCTGGGCTCTTTCATATTTATAATAAGAAAAATGAATTCCAGAGGTGAAGAGACTTTGCTAGGAATTTCCTGTCGACATTCCCTGACATTTATATTTAAGGACTAAAACATTGTAGCTGACCTCAGTTGTCACAGTGGAATACAGGGGAAGAAATAGGTTACTTAATTACAGTCATTCAAAACCTTGCCAATGCTTAACAAGTACTATATTATGATTCCCACTGGGTTATACGGTTTTGTGAACATCAGTGCTATTGTCTGTTACATCACCTCCTATGGGAACATATGAGGATTTATCATTGAAAAAAATTTTTATGACAGCATCTTGAGCTGACATATTCAGAAATGTTTTACGACCTCGGTAACTTCCTTTTTAGTTCTTTTTAATATTAAAGTTATACCCTCAGCATTATACACGTAATAGGTACAATTAACTTTCATCAGCATCAGTCTGATTATTGCACTCTTTTTAAAAAATGATTGAAGATTCAGAGAAAGTTGAGTCTCCACTTAAAAATCATTTCTTTCTCAGTGCTTATCATGGAATACTGCTTATGAGTGTCAAGTGTTCCTCTTGTCATTACCTTTTATAAGCTCATCAGTTGATCTTAATTTTCGTCTATCTTTTAATTCACTGTCCATGTATAATGTAGTTTTTATTCTTCTTCCATAGAAGATGTTATCATTCTATCTTGGGTAAATTTCCCTTTTCCTGTGCAGGTCTTTGGTTTTACAAAATCTCTGGAACTACAGTTTTTCTCTGAAATATTTTTAATTAAAGAGTTGGTCTTCTACAGGTTTGTTGGTTTATTTATGTTATATTGTTGAAATTCCTTAGGAGTGTTTAGTCATACTTTCAGGAAGAAGTTTGGCATCAAGTGGAACCTCAGTTTTGTTCTTCTGAAATTGACTGTGTTCCACTTTGTATTATGATCAGACTGCACAACTCACAAAATTCTCATAGTAGCAGTTAATTTTTGAATTATATTTCCTATTGCATGGGTGGTAAAAGAGCAGGAGTAGCGATCTTGAAAATGCATGGTGGTAATTAAAATAATCTGTATTCACATATAAGATAGTACTACTGCTATCTTTGAACAATTTAAATAGCTGATGAGAATATAAAGCTAAGCCAGAAACTATGAAGGATGAAGAAAAACTTTAATTATCACTGAAGATTTATGTGTACTACTCCTTTCTCTTTTATAATTAATTTACATTACCTTTATGTGGCTACATCTAGGAAGTTAACAGGCTAAGTTATGTCATGCTAGGAAAGTTGGAACAGATTGGGTTTGGCTTTTCAGTCCTCTTTCAGTGAAGAAACAAGTATTTCTTTTGCAACTGAAGGTAAGGTGCATTCTGCCAGGGCAGAGACAATGCTTATTTTAAGAGCTTTGTTTCTTAAAGATCAATTTTTGAGGTCTCTGACAGTAATATCTCACTATATTTTATATTTTTGCTGTGTAGTTGGTATGTCATTTAGGCTGAGTATCAATTTAAGGAGATTCTTTAATTTGTCTGGTGTTATCAGTACTATTTCAAAGAAATTTTGGTTGCCACGTGGACACATGCTTGATGGGAAAGGAAAATTAATTACCATGAATTTTATGTAGTTGGTATAGTTTTTCAATTCTGCTCCTCTTTCACCCCACTGTGATTCTCTGTGTGCTGCAATAGCACAGAGCTCCAAATTCAGAGATAACTGAGAAAAAGTAAATAATATTAAGTGAAAGGCTCTTACTGTTGTTATGTGGAACTTGAAAGACATTTAAATAAATGATGAATTCTAAAGGATGCCATTAGCTTTAAAAACAAGCCTTTGGTTCTCTTTGAGTAATGAATTTCACAGAACTAGCAAGAAAATAAATTATATTTCAGAAACCTCACAAACAATTTATGGGGCCAAAAAGCTTGGATGTTCTTCTTGAGGGACTCAAGCCTTGCGCACCGGAGGAGCCTGCCTGGGGATCTGTTTAGCAATCAGAATACCTCAAAGAGCCTGAATTGGTAATATAAGATAAGCAGATGTTTTCCGTAAGAAAAACAAACAAAAAAAATCCAAGAAAATATGATAAGCGAATTCTCTTCCTTTCAGTTTTCTGAATAGCCTCCTCTGTATTTCATGGTAGTCCTTTTACAACTTTTAATTTCAATTCCTGAAATCTGTTGAATCTATGATGTATTCAGTGATCATTTGGATTTGTCTCAAATAACAGATGCTTGGCTGTGGCTTTACTTTGTCACAAATGAATTACTATGCTAATAATTTTAGGTTACTTGTTTTTTTTCTTGTTAGCTTTCTCATTTTGCAAGCCTTCTAGAAGAATATTCTACCAAAAACTAAAAAATAAATAAAAAATTCAGCTACCTGTTGATAAAATCTATTTGTTTACATGATAGGTGACTCTTGCTAAGAGAGGATGTCTCTCCTAAAATTTTGTGGTTTTGGAATAATCATATACCATAAGAAAAAAAAAAACAAACCAGTACTACCTGACATTTAATTAGGCAAATATATAAAGTATGATGTCAAAAGGTTCATTGTTGAAAAAGTTTTTTTCCAATAGGCATTATTCAAAGCCTTCTTTGTATTTCAGTTTGTTTGATCTGGAATGGGAAAGTTTAGTAATAATCTTAACTTTTATTTATATACAAGCGTCAGGAAACGTATGTTTATTTTCTCACTACTCCTTCTGGCTTGTGTGAGGGCACCATTCAGATGAAAATTAAAATATCATCTCTTGATAGAGACAGTAACTGTCATCACTGTTAATTATGAAGTACCCAGAGGAATTCTTGCCTGACAATCAGGAAATGACTCAATTTTGATGATATCTGTGCTTGTTAGAAACTGAAAGAAGTGCCTTATACTGTCTTTTAAGATCTGTGTGGTATCACAAACACAAATTTCCATCTTCTCAGAGCTAATGTTTAATGAAAATAAAGTCACTGAATTTTAAGTAAATTAGCTTTTTTATTTTCCAGTTACTGGAATTTTAGTTTGCTTTTTTTGATGCTTTTCCTTCCTTTAGAATATTCTGCTATTGTGTCAGCTTTAATATGAATTTAGAAATAGATAATATTATCTCATTATTTTCAGCTAACTTGAAATGGAGTTTCAATCATCATATAAAATGGGAGAAGTGTTAGTTGCGTTTCAGAATTAACATATAAAAATCTTGCCTTTTCCTAGTGTTCTTTCTCATGCCTTCATATACTGTTAGAGTAGAAAGTAATTCAAGATTAGTGAAACATGGTCAGGTTAATTAAAACAAGTAATTAAATCATTTCCCAGTGAAAAACCTTAATGTTTTTGAATTCTTTCTATTGGGTTGTACAGGCCTAGTACCTATTACAAAAGCTGCCATGAGAGACATGGAGAATATTGTTAACTGTACTTTATCAAACTACAGCAGAGCATACTGGAACATCATGTATATACCATATTTTTCGAAGATTTTTATCTAGAGTATATTTTGAAAAACGTTTAAGTAAAAAAGATCAAAAGAATATTGTAGGTTTTTTTACATTAGAGGAAATTTTATACTACAATGTTAAATTTGTTCAAATATTTTTTTTAGTTTAAATGAAAACAAATGAATTGCACAAGTTTACTGATGTGTATATGCTCTACCCAAATATTCAAAACAATGAGCAATGATGTGAACCTTTTCTGCAACATAAACTAATAAAAGTAAGAATAGAACTCTCAGTTGGTGAAGAGAAATGCACATCATAAAACCTGATGTTGAAGAATTAAAGTAAGCTCATATGACTGTATGACATTAGTAAAGCGTTTAGAATACAGACTGAGAATTTGTGAAGAAAGTCCAAAATTCTGTATACTTTGTCTAAGATTTCCTCTTACCACAAATATGATTAAGAATTCATTTCTAGAATGTTATCTTTTCCTGTTTTTAGATTATGAGTGACAAACTGTTTAAAATTTTCATTGCCTGTTGAATAAAACCAGAGTCAAATTCTGAGATATTTAAATGTATTCTATATTTTCTAGCTTGTCTGGTTACAGTTCAAAGCTTGTTAGATCTGAGATGCAGAAATGAAAGTCCTCTTGTCATATACAGCATGGCCAGCATTGTGGCAGTGCTGCAAACTTTCCCTGTCTGATCTGTCAACTTCTGGAGGGCATGACACTCAGCAGCTGATAAAGTGCTCTATGCTGAAACCAAAATTATGTGTTCTAATGAACCTCAGAAATGCTGCTGTCTTTGAAATGTGACTCCCTGTCCAGTGAGAAGTGGACTGTTTTCACAGTATTGAACAGCCACTAGATGATAATGACCTTCAATAGCTACAGCTTGGGGCTAGATTTCGGTTTGATACTAAGAGGTGAAAAGCTTTCAGACTCCGTACCAGTCCCTCGAGCTATTTAGTCCTCTCAATGACTTATTTCTTGGTAAACATAAATCCCCTTTGTCCTCATCATGATTGTTACTCTGCAGTGGGTTTTGTACAGGCTTTCTATTGTATCTTTATGGTAGATTTCCTTTCAGTTTGAACCCCTAGTCTATTCTCATTTCATATCATCTGAAGAAAAAAAATAGTGCCTCTTGGTAAGAGAAATTATTGTTTACTAACATCAATTAGCTCCACCATTGCTAGGCTTTGAATCTTCACTGTAAAGATTTTGGGCATCTGTGTATTTCTTCTTTATCCTCAGTGCAATCCACAGCTCAAGCTCAGCAGTGCAGCATGTTTCTCTGCAATCTAACTGGCAAAATTCAATTCAAATCTTTTACAAATGTTGTTGGTAAAAGTACATCTTTAAAACAATATATGCTTGAGGTTGAAACAAAAAATCTCTCAGTTTTACTCAGAGATCAGATTTTCTCATTTACATGCATAAAACATTCTTTCCTCCTTGTAACTTCTGTCTTCCCTTTGATTGAGTAGGTCAATAATGTAAACTGATAAACTGCAGAGAAACATGATACAGACATGAAGACTTTCATCATACTGATAATTTTTGAACGGCTTTGGGTGAAAACCTTTTATACCTACATGCTTACACGTCTTTGCTTTATTCTGAGTATTTAATAAGCATTTTCATGATAGCCTCTATATATTGTGGGACATAGTGTAGCACTATGTATTTGTACTGGAAGCAACAGATCTAAAGCATCTTTAATGTAAAGGATATTTGATACAAACATTACACAACTGGAGTAAGACCCCCTTGTGTAGGCTGGTAGATATCTAATAGTTCCATTTCATTAACTTTTTTTTTTTTCCTGGTGAAACCACTGGCTGATTACTCCTGTATTTAAGGTACTTTTTTGCATCTGCACATTTACTCAGAAGTTGTTAAATCCTGTTACAAATATAAATTAATTGAAATCCTTAGAAACATAGCTTGGAATGTATTTTTAATGTATTTAACATAAATTGTATTTGACTCTAAAGAATCAAGTAGATTGCAAACATGATCAAAACAAGAATATAAACTATAAAACCTTGTGTGCCTTTGTTGTTGTACTTTAATTCTGTTAATCGCCCTAGGTAAAGATTAGCTGCTGTTGTCAATTTAATTCAGCCTCAAACAAAGCAACAAGGTCACTTTTTTCCTTTCTTTCTCTCTCTCTCTTTTTTTTTTTTTTTTTTTTTTTTTTTTTTTTTTTTTTTTTTTTTTTTTTTTTTTTTTAAGCAAACAGGATTGAGTTGTCATGTAGTTCTAATAGGCAGCACAGGGAATCATTAGTCCACCTCAACTCCTTGACTGATGGGCATTTCACTTCAGTCATCTGACTGAGCACTAGTGGCCCAGTACTATTGACACTATGTCAGAGCTGAGAGAAAATGCCTTAATCGGCTCAGACACTCTCTGCATTGATTTGACAAGTTGCTGTAATGACCTTCTTGTTTTTCTGAAGGATTACTGTTTACCCAGGGAGGTGCTGCTGAGTGCATATACTGCATTGTCATGGAAACAATTATTGTTGCATCTTGATCCTATTAATGCTGTAGTGTGTGACACAGATATGAGAAGCTGAATATTTCAATGAAGTACAGTGCACCTCAATAATACTGATCATTAATCATTAACCAGTTTTTCAAAATTTATGGCTAGTCCTGCACAGCTTGGTGAACATAAATTAAATTGCTGTAATGACTTAAGGTTTTGTCCTGCCTTATCTGAGCATTTTTTGAAGCCAAGGCAGCGTCTCTTAAGGATCAACTTGCCTCTGCTTCTTATGTCTTGCATGTTTGTTTGTTTGTTTGTTTTTATAATTTTTTTGTTCTGTGATGTAAATTCCTGGTAGAAGTTTAGTGAGCTCATTGCTGAAGAAGAATATAAGCAAAATAGGGTAAAAAGAACTCCACATATGAAACATGAATATCTATCAAAACTTTTTCTGTTTTGTTTGTTTTGTGGTAATATTATGTGGTGTATGGAACATTTTCTGGATTACATCAGAAGTGTGGCAGACTATAGCTAATACTATATTGTTTTTTTCCTATTTTATTGTAGCTTTAAGATAATGACTATATAAAACATATCACACATCTTACAACTTTGAAATCTCTCTTTTTCAGTACAAGCATAAATTCCTTAGTGGTTTTCTTCTGACATTTGTTATACTAGTGTGCATTAGTCTTGTCTTGCTTTCTCCAGAAATTAATTTCTCAGTACAGTACATTTGGGAACAGGTCGAAACAACCTGGCTTATACCAGTGATTTCAACAAAAAAGAGTGAAAGAGAGAACTGATACAGACTAAAGCATTCTAGAAGATTAGTTTGTTAGACCTGGTAGCTGATTTCCCGGAAAAGGCAGTGTAGCAGACTCTCTCTCAGGCTAGATCTAACGATTAAGTAGCAACAGATGTGGTTGTTCTGACAAATTTGAGCAATTTCCTGTACATTGATTTTTGATGAGAAGAAAAGAAAATCCCTGATGTTTTTTATGTGAAGAATCATATTTCATATATGGCTTAGTAACTGAGAAATATTGTTGAAAAGCATGTCGATAGAAGGCAAGCTCTTAGCCAGTGATCATGAGTTGCAAACGAAAGAATGATGCTATTGAAGTAGCACTCTAGGAAGAGGGTCTTTCATTTGAAGATGAAGAATTATCTCCATTTTATTCACCGTTTTTTATGTTACATGTTGCAAGAATGTGCAGGCTTAGAACCAGCTATGCCATAAGTTGTCTAACTGAACAAGATGGAGAAATCGGCTTCTAACTGTAGTAACACTCACTGTTTTTTCTCCATTCAAGCTTACATATAGTCATCAACTAGTAGTTTGGGATATGAACAATAGGTTGTTTAACTTGGCAAATAATGAAATGACTTTCATAGTACTTGAAAAGTACTGAGAAATATTTCTTCCACCATGCCATCAGTTTTGGTCTGATTGTGTAATCTTTAATATTTCTACTCTGAGTTCTCTTGATGAGATATTGTCATAATATATTTGTCAGTTCATTGCGTGATGCAGTGTGCTAACTGCTCTTTGTAGTATTCCTTGAGAAAGATGTTTAAAAATCACAGATCTTGAAATATTTACGTTTTCAGCTCACAAGACATGAACGTTTCATCTATTAATGTCTTCCATACCACAAATGCAAGCGTCTAAGGGTTTTTCCACTGATTAACTATTTCAAATGTTGTCTAAAGAGCAAAGATGGTTATGATTGGTTATGATTATATTTTCATTTTTTTAATGGAGAAGAATAAATCCTTTACAAATACAGAATGACTGGAAATCTTAGGAAATGTAGAATATGTTTTCACATTTAAAACTATTTCTGGGGTCATTCTCAGTATGGAAGTGTTCTCTTTGAGCTAAGGAAATTGTTTGCATGAGGGCTTACTTGAGCCAAAGTAAACTAATAAAATGACTTCTGCCTTGGGAAATATTTGTCAGATTGAGATTCTGAGCTTTTGTTTGTTTGGAATTTCCTAATACCCTGTTGCGATCATGAAAATTATGGGCAGTGCTGAATAAACTCTGGAACTAGTAAGGGTCAGAGAGTCTAAGCAAGTACTATATTCACTGCTTGAAATTTGTATGTACTAAAAAGGGCTTGGTTTCATTAGTTAGAAAAAATTGATTGGGACAAAAAATGATTATTTTTCAACATTTATCAGTTGCTAATTACATGCAACAGGAAATAGAATCCAGGAATTTCCTTCCCTGACTGAAACAAACTTATGTTACACACACCTTCTTACTCATTGAAAATACAGCCTTGGGTTGTCAATTTTAAATAACCAGGCATAAGCAAACATAATTAGTAGCATTCCATATCTTAAAATTCTCTATGGATTAATCTTATGCATTTGTAAATACGCTTATGTGTGAGATGTATATTTAGTTCATGCATTAAATAAAATATGCTTCTATATGTAAAGGAATAGAATATGTACCTATTGTAAAGTATATTTATGGATTTTGGGTAAATAAATATTAAAAGAATGAACTCCAGAAGAGATTAACGGAAAGTCTTCTATTAGAAAGTATGCTCTCTGTTGTATCCATATCTTATTGCCCATGATCCCTAGTAGAACAGTGAGTGAATGTGGAATTATTGTGAAACATATATGAAACGTACTCAAAACTGATACCTTGGGATTAGGAAGGAATACTTAAATGGTGTGAAAATATTGATTTAGGCAAAAGTTATATTGCACGCAACTGAAAATATATCATAAAGTGTCTCATGACATTAAAAGTAGAAATATAATCAGTTTATATTTGTTGGTTTTTTTGTATGTTTGCTTGTTTGGTTTTCCCCCAAAGGTATTATTGAATGAGCCCCTTCAGGCTAAGACAGAATATTTAGGCTTAACTTTTTCTGCTTGCCTGTTGACTAAAAGTTGCTTTGGCTTTGTTTGAAAGTTGAAGCATACTTCTATATTTGGAAGAAAACTTTCCTGAGTTCTAGTTTTGTGGGTCTTCAAAAGTGAAAGCATTCTTGAGGCCTTTTCTATCTGTGAAGGTAAAGCAGCCTTCTATGATTTGTTGTTTAACCAATCTGTATGTTGTTTCATTTTAATAAAGCTATAACATCTAATAGACATCAATACTTCACATGCACTCATTTGAGAATTGCTTTTAAATGCTAAGCATTTGCTGTCATCTAAAAGACTCCTACCTGATCAAATCAAGAACTTAATTTCACGTGTCCAAAGTGAAAACTTCTGTGATATCTTATTTTTTTCCCTAAGAACATTGACTTTTCTCTTATAAATAAAAATTTTACCCTTCCTAAGGATTTCTCTTTATTCATTTTTTTTTTTAAACCAATATCCACAGCTGTTGGGAACTTACACAGAATTGATTTATATAGAGATGGATTTCAGCATCTAGATGTAAGAATCAATACAGCTGCATTCTATATCTTTAAAACTTCTTCAGCCTTTTCCTGATAGGCTTTAATGGGGATCCTCATTATAGAGCTTGATATATAGAGAGGCAAGGAAAGGAGGGGGTATCTTTCCCATGTACACCAGCCAGTAGGATTGCACAGCAGGGACACATTTCTGCTAGTCTTTAAACCCCACTCAGGAGTGTTGCTTTCTTTGTTTGAGTAGAACTTGTATTTGGAAACACCAGGACTGGATTCCTGTGGTTTGTTTGTTTGTTTTTTTTTTTCTTTTTTTTTTTTAAAGCAACTAGTTTTATAAATGGTGTTGTGAGGAAAGACTAGGTTATGACAGCTAAGCGCTAATCTTCCAGGATTCCATACTTCACGAATTATCTCTAAGAGCTAAGAACTGAAACTTCGGATTGGGCCTGCTAAGAAGAGGCAAGGTCAGAGAAAACAGCGAGACAAAGTTGTCTGTTAAACTTTCTTCTATTGTGTTATTTCTGCCCTTCATACAGTCTTACTATTGCTACAGTTAAAAATGATATTAAAAAAAAAAAAAAAAAAAAAAAAGCACTGGTGAACCATTTGATATTATTAAGTAAAAAGTGTAAACTTTAAGGCTTGGCTGACAAAAAGATAGCTTGACACTATGTGCAAAGTAAGAAAAACTGTAAGTAGACCAGCTGCTGCCTTGCATCTGAATGAGTCTGGAAGGTAGACAGATGATTCTTTCTACAAACAGACAATGAATTTGTCTCTGCATGAAACTAACCACAAACTGCAAAATTTTTTTCCATCCCAAAATATATAGAAAGAATTGGTGTAGGTGGGGAGGGGGGGAGCAAAAGGTCAGTTTTGGTATTTGAGGCATGAATTGGGTCTTGTATTGATTGCGTGCTTCACTTGCTATTGTCTTAGCTGTCATCAAGACATCTTCATACCTATCTTAGAGCACTTAGAGTGTTGTAATGCCAAGTAGTCATGGGAATGTTGTATCTCTTCTCATCAGCCATACCATGTGCTGGTTTTTGTGCCACTATGACAATAGAAAATAGTCCTATCTACAGCCAGATTGCTAAAGACTAAGTTTACATGATTAAAAGCAGATTGGACAAAACTTGTAAGGATGAATAAGTTTTTACTGGCAGGATATTGGTCTACGTATTGTAAACTCAGTGGATATTTGAGATGATTATTTTTTGTTTGTAGTATGTAAGTTCATAGGTCCATAATATTCAGTATGAAGCCACAGAAAATACAGTAAAGGTTCTCTAAAATAAATCCGTCTTGTGGCATACCAAAATTTTCATGAACAGTAATTATTAGTCCTGGTCTGAACAACAGCTTGTTGCTTGCTGCCCACCTACAAATTTTTTTTTTTTTTTCAGCTGAGACCTCAATATTTGCTAGATATTCATTTTTCCTAGAGGAGAATGTAAGTACTTGTTGAAACCAATATTCACATTTTCAAGTAGAAGTTCCAATTGCTAGTCCAGTAGTAATAAAAGATGATTTATGCCAGGATTAAAATTTTAAGAAATATTTAACAGTATATGATACAGAAAGATTTCAGGTGTGTGTCACACACAGTGTATCTACTTTGGTTCTGAATTTTGTTATTTTGTTTCCTCTTGCTTCCTATAGCAGAGTACCCAATTTTCTTAAAACTGAAGTCTGATCAATTTTCATTTTGCTGTTTGCAATCAAGTATTGTGTAGCTATTCAATTTTTTCAAGTTGAATAGCTATGAGTTTTGCCAGTTTTCAATAAATGTATGCTCTATCATCACTCTTCTCCAAAGCTTTTATTTCCCTTTTGTGGGTCTTCTCAATTCCACTTAATTGTAATTCTGTTTGGGCAAAAATATTATATTTCGTTTAATGACATCCCACTGTGCAGCACAAAGAAGCCTCATCTCTTCTAAATAATTTTTTCATTTTTTTAATTATTGTGTATGAATTGCGTTTCATTTAGTAGTCATAGAAAATAAGAATTTCCCAAAGATAACTGCGTTGAAGGCAATTGGGAAAGTATAAATCTATTGGCAGTTGGGTGGAACTCCTGGAGACTAAGAATGTGAGCAAGTATTCATCTGAATTTTCTACTGAAAATGTTACATTTCTGGCAAAAACAACACAACAAGACTTGTTTAGCTAAGAGGAGCTGGATAGTGTGTTGTTGTTCTTTTTTTTTTTTTTTTTTTTTTTTTTTTTTTTTAAGGAAAGGGTATAAATAAATGATGCTTAGCAGATTTTCCTTAATTAAGGAATTGCAGTGAAAACTTTTTTATGCAACTATCAAGTACAGACATAGACCTCCCTACGTCTTTTAGCAGAGAACAGTATCATTGCATAGCAGTGAATAACAATATTTTAATGATACTGAGCTATATTTTTGTCACTTCATTCAAAATATCATTCTGTTTTGTTCCCTAAGTTTTTGGATTTCTTCAGCACATTTTCCCCAGTTACATTTTTTCACTTTTGTAAAGAGATAGTACAATTTTGCACTTGTAATCTTGACCTTAATTTAGTTTGTCTTAACACTTCTCAAGGTAATTTTTATATGTCATTATGGTGAAAAAACTGTCTTTCATTAGGACGCACCATGCACTCTTCTTTCTTTTCTGCATTTGGTTATTTAAATCTTAAGCCGTGATTATGCCATTTGTCTGCCAGAAAGTAAGGAGGACTGTACACATGAAACAGCAGTTGTGCTCTGGTAGCTGCCAGAATACATCTTTGTAGAAGCGAAGTAGCGTAGAGCTGTGGTAGATGAGTGCAGATGACATTGCATTTGGGCATTACCAGAATGACTACAAAGTAGGGAAGTATGTGAGCTTCCTCACCTTATTATAGCTTATATCAAAGTTTTGCTTTGTTAGAGCAGAATGTCTGGAATTATTTTGATAGAATAACCTTTGAGGTTGCTAAGGGTTTGTAGCAACTGCTTTTTAAAACCAAGAGTTGATATAATTGCTGTGGCAGCTTTCCTGTCTTGATTTTCCTCTCTCTTGTGCCAGCATGTGAATAGTAATAGGTCCATCAAACTAACTGGAATGAGTAAAACAATCCAAACTTGATTTTAATCCATATTTGTGTTACTTCCTATGCTTACACACTTTTGAGCAATAGAAAAAAATGTTTCTTGTTCTATCTATTTTCAAGAACATTTCTGAAGTTCTTAAGCCACAGCCTATGTATTGCAAATACTATGCGTGTTGCTTTTTATTTTGTTAACTTCAGTTGTATATCTAAAAAACATTATTTGGTTTAATCATTTAAATGTATCGTTAGTACTTCAATCTGTTTCTGTTACTATTCCATTTTGTCTGCTGCTCTAATTGGTATTAAATTGCCTAAATTTCAGAAGTTATTTTTGAGCAAAGGTGTATGGTGACCTCTCTTTTGAAGTTTCTTTTTGAAAATGCTTTCCATACCTTTCAATTTCAATACCTTTCGATCTAGATTTCTTAAGAGTAGTTTGGAGGAGATGCTTGTAGATTTACTGAAGTATTTCAGTAGCTCTGTGAGGCTTTTTGTGTGCGTGTGTTAGGAGTACTTTGTGGATTTTCTTTCAATTTTCTGTGTAACCTACCATGTAAAGAACAGACATTTTCAAATAATTTTGTGATACCTTTCACATCTTCCATTGAGACCTAGCAACCTTTTCCACTATACAGCAATGAGTGGCATATCTGTCAGCAAGGGAAGGAAAGGAGAAATCATTTTGATATTACGGCTTTCAGTACATTGTATTGTTTAACTGAATATGTTGCTTATTGTTTGTGCTGACCAAGGTAGTAAATAGAGCTAAAGCTGTTGCATATTGCTGATGAGAATACGTATCTCTTAGTGCTCCAAATCACTTCTCTCCTCCTTTCCCCATTTAAACCAACCAAATGTTTTCCTATGTCATTATATGCACATGAATTACTACAGAGAGGAAATATTGCAAATCATTTTTCTACATTTTTGGACATGAAACTCTTTTTTGACTTATTATAAATTAACAGCTATAAATTCCCTTCATCTGTGAACAGTTAGATTGCATTATTCACCCAATTGACTATAGCAGTTAAGACAATTACCATCAGTGATCTAAATATATGTTTCTGTTGGAATGCAGAAAATATTTCATTATTAACATGTTCTTATAAATCCAGCTCTTGTTGAGATGACAGTCAGTTCACTTTTTTGTCAACCAGTTCCAATTTGTTCTTTTATTTGATTACTGTTTGCAAGTTGCAAATTCATTGAAAACATCTTTGAATAAGGCATGCAGGTGTGCATTAATACTGCATTTTCCTAGATAGATCACCTGTTCATGATAGCTGTAAAATCATATGCTAAAATATTCATGGCAAATTCATCTAAAAGACTGTGAAATATTGTATTTCAATCAAAAGAAATAAAGTGTTTCTTTTGCAGTAGTTGGAGTTTTTGAATGAGATTTTTCAAAGCTGTGGAGAACCCAGAGTCATTTATTTAAACAAGTATTCAAACAGAATTATTGAGGTTTCTTTTGATACACAAGAACCAATAAGTTTAACTGGTGTAAACTGTTTCAGCTTCACTTTTTGTCAAATTTCAAATGTCTCCTCAAGGTTAGATGGATTTCATACCATTTCCAAATGTTTGCCATGCTGATATGTCATTCTTGAAAATAAATTAAAAAGTAATGCTGGAATTCTCTGGCAGAAGCAAGTGTCTGAATTGAAAAGTCAGCTGTTTTAGAAGTTTGGTATTGCACTTCCATTACCTGAGGAAGTTTACTATTACTATAATTAATGAATTCATTTTTATCATTCTCAGATTCACCATTTCTATCATCTTTAAATCTCCAGAGGTTGCTCGTGTTTAGAAAGACATTGTAACTTATATTCAATATTGTGTTCTGTAGTGGGAAAATCTATTTCCCCTTTCCCTCTAGTGAAAACGAGAATTATCATAAAGATATGCCTCTTGAATAAGGTACGCAAGCCAGATGAATAAAACTGCCGGTCTAGTTCTTACAGGAGATGTATGGTAACAAATTCAATCTTGTAGGCTGTGATGGTCTGTTTTCATACCGGAATCAAAACCACATATTACTACTTCTAACATTTTGGGTCCTATGATTTTATACTTTGTTTTCAATCAAAATATTTATAATAATTTTGAAGTATGGGAGCCTGAATTTCATGGAATCACTGAATCACAGAATTGTAAGGGTTGGAAAAGACCTCCAGAGATCACTAAATCTGACCCCCATGCATAGCAGGCTCCCTACAGCAGGCTGCACAAGTTGGTGTCCAGATGCGTCTTGAGCTTCTTTAGAGAAGACTTGACAACTGCCCTGGGCAGCCTGTTCCTGTGCTCCATTAGTCGCAACATGAAGGAGTTGGAATTTTCTATGCTCCATTTTACAGATCTTTCCCCTTGTTTTGTCCCCACAGACCACAGAAAAGCAGTTGGCCATGTCCCTTTGTCTCTCACGCTTAAGATATTTATGAACATTAATGGGATCTCCCCTAAGTTGTCTTTTCTCAAGGCTAAACAGACCCAGCTCACCCGGCATTTCCTCACAGGGGAGATGCTCCAGGGCTTTCATCATCTTTTTGGCCCTCTGCTGCACTCTTTCAGTGAGATCCCTGTCTTTTTTGTACCAGGGAGCCCAGAACTGGATACAGTACTCCAAGTGAGGCCTGCCCAGGCCAGAGTAGAAGGAGAGGATCTCCTCCCTTGACCTGCTGGCCACACTCCTATTAAGGCACCCAGGATCCGACTGTGCTTTTTGGCCACCAGGGCACACTGCTGGCTCATGGCCAGCACTTAAATGAATTACTGGGTTGTTCTCATCCTTTTAAGAAAAAGGAAGTGGAAAGAATTCAGGTGCAGAAGAACTGTATTGAGTTTTTCTTGAAAAGCCACAAAGACTGTAATAGCTAAGAACTTAGAACTTTTTATTTTCAAGTTAATGAATTGCTATCATTGTGCAGCTACTCTGCTGTATTCATCTGATTGTTATGGTTTTTGTGTGGTTAAATGTAAGTCAGTTTTCCCCTCAATTCTCTTTACTGGCAAGCACTGCATGGAAGAGCGTGTACGTATATAGATTGGTCTGAAAGTGATGCCTCCTATTTATTTCCATGGGAACAGATACTTTGTATCTGTTGTAACAACACTCTTCAGTAGCGAACCTTCTCCGCTGCAAAACACTATTTTTCAACACAGTCACCGCCATTTGCTATGAATAGTGATACAGCAGAGAACGAAATTGTGTAAGCTGTGCTTGTAGAAGTCTGCATGGCATTTTGGGATGTGGCTTATCTTTCACATCTCTGTCACCACTGCTGAAACGCACCACCCACCATCTCACTATTCTCTGCTTGGTCTCCATAAAATTTCAGTGAATCTCAGTGAATGTGCATAGAAGAATTGAGTTTGACGCCCTTTTTTAATCCTCACTTCAGTCAGCTGCCATTGTGTCAGATTGCCCCTCTGCTGCTGTCTTTCACATGGCAACAAACCGTACTGGAATACTGACAGGGAGGTTCAACCTCTATTGCCGTACTACCAACACCATACCACCAACATCCACCTCTGATGTTGTGGACCAATGTAACAATCTGGGAGGCATTACCTTCAGTGCAGACCTTGTATGTTTGTTTGTCAGCATTCAAATTATAGATCAAGAAGGATATACATTCAAGTAAAAAGCACACACTTCAATGTATCAACTACATTGTTGTGCTGCATACAATCACAATAGCACATGCTGGCATCTTTTTTCTTGTTTTTTTTTGGTTTTTTTTTGTTTGTTTTTTGTTTTTGTTTTTTAAGAATAACTTTATTTTATGTTGACAATACAATTCATGCTTCATTTTGTCTAGAATTTTACGCTGCTTTAAGTCTGCCTATAGTCTTTTGTTACTGATGTTGCAGCTTTTCTTATCAGTTTATTTTTTCCAACAATTAACTTTTTCAGAACTCAGAAAAGACAAATACAGTAATTACATGGCATAGTTAGAAAAACTTCTATAATGAGGTAAGATTTTCTAGATTAATAAATACCTGAATGTGAGCCTGATAATCTGCTTAATTAATCACTAAGTTGTGGAACCGCTGCTATTCATATGTCAATCTAGGCTCTTTTATGGAAGTGATTCAAATTAATTGCTAATGAAAATGTGAAATTTAGAAGTAGCTTTTTGACTTTCAAGTGACAGGGCTCATATTTAAGTCAAGAAATGTGACAGTTGATGACAACACAAAAGTACTATGAATTATTTACCAGATCATGTGAGAATTATGGCGTCACCCTATTGTAATAGTTCATAGATAAGTGTGAAAATAAACAGTAGCAATTACACATTTAGATATCTAGGATGTCACTTAAAATATAAGACGGTCTGTCTGAAATAACCCAAGGATATAATTCTAGAAGTGTAGCAATATTAAATAAAGAATTCTTTGACCTTGCTACATAGATGGATTTACTTTTCCTATTGTTAAAACCGTAATTCTTTAGAAATTTGATGTCTTTATTAAATATTGTAATCTACTAATGTACTTTAATGGATATTCTTTTTTTTTTAATGCAGTTAACATGCTTTCTATTACTTAATTCTTTGAACTTAAGCTATTTTTTCTGTTGAGCTTGTTTTCATAACTTTGCATTTCCAGCCACACTTCAATGAAAACTTTATGCAGATATAATGAGATTTATTATGTTAATGAAATATCAGTTGTAAGTGCACTAATCAACAATTAATTTAATTAAGGTACATATGAGACAATACTGTTATATAATGAACTGAAAACTGCACATTTAACACATGAGTATTTAAGTTTTCATTTATAAATTTGTTAGGAATTTTTAGATCATGTTGTTTTAGGGATTTACATGACAAATAAAATTCAGGTGTTAGTCAGAGAGGTTCTGAAATAGGCATTAAGTGCCTGAATCATTTTGACAATCACGTAGAAAATTTAAGCAATTTTTTCTGCACTGAGAATGAAAGTATGTCTTCATGGAAGTGAAATAAAAATCTGCAGGACGCTTATTGTAACCTTTGTGGTTCAGAACTCTAAGAAATACTATGAGATGAAGTTATATGTGAGAAAACATTATATACTTGAAAATTTTTCCTTAAAAGAGATTGTGAATTATGGAAGTACTTTTGTAATTCCCTTCTAAAGCCGGATCATTCTATAAACATGCTCTTAAGATACCTTACTTATTAAGGACTATGTTCTACTAATAATGAAGTTACCTCATTTGCTGTGAGTGAAAAATATGTGATGTATTTTGCAAAGTGTAGCTTGTATTTTGGATCAGTGTAAAATTTTTAAGTCCATTTAATATGCATACTTTGTCTATGCAAAGCACATTGACAGCTATTCTGTTTCATGCCATTTTTATCATGAGGCCTTCAGGAACTTCAGGAGCATGCTGTCCTCCTCATGATTAATAGGAAGGAATCTAGTCAGTTCAAGCTGTTGGTGATTGGTTTGGGCTATGTATCCTATGAAGAGCTATGAATGAGAAAGTCCAAGCTTCCTATTGGAATAGATTTCAGATGTCAATATGCTCTGTTATTTTAGAGAGAGTATTTCTGAATGGGCATAGGCAGTCTTTGTCTTGTACTTTAATCATATTAATATGATTAAAGTAAAGTGATTCTGCTGTAAATTTCAAAGTTGGTTTTTTTTTTTTTTTTTTTTCATTTTGGAGCACACATTCTTGCACGGGTTTGGATTTAAAAAATCATGTTTTCATGTTTTTATGGCAAATTACATTTAATATTAATAATTTCAGTAAACTTTTTTTTCAAATAATAATAAAATCATGTCAGAAAATACCTCAGTCAGTTCTGGGAATAATGTAACATTCTAAAAAAAAAAACACCCTGAAATACATTTCAACATGCACAACTAACACAGAAGTCCACGTTGATAAACAAATGAGATGTAGCAATTCTTAAAGAGGCACATAGATGTAACCTCGGCAGTTCTTCCCAGAATTACCTCAATTTTGTTTTCTAAAAAAGCATGCTGTGCCATGTTATATTTATAGTGCCAAATCAAGGTAGAATAACTTTTTAAATGGTTTCAATCAGTGCAGAGTAAAGGTGAAGTTCATACTCATGCCTAATGGATCATATTCATTACCTCAGGAAGAACAATTGAAATTATGAAAATATCATAACAAATGAAAATATTTAGTGGAGTTCCGTTTTTTAACTGTGAGAAGGAAGAATTTTCAAAAAATGAATTTACCTTTTTTTAAAAAAAAAGTGTTTAAATTGTAAGTAGAACTAATGGTCCTCAGTATCTCTCTTTGTATCTCAATTTTGGAATGAATCTTGACAACTAGCTTCTAGTCTCTAGCTAACTTAAAATGGCTTATATTAAGGGAGATGAATTGCCATCTTTATGCAGTAAATATTCAGTATATGGTTAGAAGTAATAGAAGTTAATAGCAGTTGGGACTTTAAAAATTTTATTTAATTATTTCATATTGTTACAGTAGCTTGAAATAACTTTAAAAAGCACTTCCTTTACTTCTCTGTACAACTGCTATGAATCATTATAAACAGTAATTATATGATTAATTAAAAAAAAACACAACACGTATTTAGCAGTGCAGTTAGGTTTAAATTGCAGTTGTAAGGCAGTATTCTATATGAGCACTAGTAAATAATTGCTACAATATTTAAAAGAAATGCTATTCATAGATAAATTTTGTATAGTCACGTGCTTATACAGTGAAATGAATTGTAGGCCTTCTCTTTTATACATAGTAAGAGGAAATATTGCATTCTCTGTTTTAAAACTATGTTTATTATACATTATACATATCAAGAAATAATTCTGTACATCCTCATATCTTCCTTATTAAATCACATAAGTTTTAAATGCTGGTTGGTATTTTTCCAGGAAACTACACAGAGTACCAGATAAGATTGATTTCTAAATATGTTTTCAAAATCACAGGTTTGGCTCTTGTGCTTTCTTTTGCCAGCACAACTAAGATCACTTTTTGATTCCATTCTCTTATGATTGAAACAAATGAAAATACCTATAAAGATCGAATTTCCTCTGATAGGATCTTGATCTTATCAACATGCTGGGTAGACATAAGCTGGTTATACTTTAAAAAAAAACAACCAAACAAAATCAATCAAACAAACAAACAAAAAAAAAACAAAAGAAGAAACACATACACACGCGCGCACACACACACAAAAGTTGTTTTTTTTTTTTTTTTTTTTTTTGCAGAACACAAACTTATTCACAGCTGAAGCCTCAGTGATAAAAATATCTCAAGCAATATTAAAAGAAATCCTCTTTTGCTAGAGAAACCCCCGCAATTTATGTTAGTAAATCTCTGCAAGAGTGCCTGCAAGATTTTTTTTTTCATGTGTATTTTGCTGTAGGTGCTAGAGTTTTTTGCAGACTTTTTCCTTGGAATCTAATGTTGGAATAATTTCTGTGAAGAGGCAAACATTTTTCCATTCATTCATTGCTGATCTTGGACATCAGCCATACAAAGTAAACTAAATCTCCTCTGTGATAAAAACAAGGCAGAAAATCTAAGGCAGCTTATTTATTAACTGGAGTGCTACAAAGTGACATGATGCTCTTGTTGACCCAGGTCAAAAAAAGACAGACTTCAACTCTTTTGCACCAGTCTTATGATCAATATGCATTTATTTTTTCTCATGCAACTCATATGGAATAACTCAAATGCTACAAAAAACAGTAATGCATAGATGTTGTTTCCTGTTCTTGTTTAAGAGCAGCATCTTTGTTCATTCCTTTTTTCAGGACTTCATAACCTACCTAGGCCTCATTGCAAATTGTTCTCAAAATTTCACAGGTTCTATTATATTTGTCTTTTCAAATTGTAGGTATTTTCTTATAAAAACTGTAAATTACTATGCCATGGGTAAATTATTTAATGGCTAGTGACAAAACACAAAAGGGCTTTCCCAGTGAATCTTGCTTTTAGTTCACACAAAAAGAAACATTTTTTTTAGATCTAGTATGTTAGAGTTTGATGTGGCTATCTCTGTTGAAATTCCCATTTAAAGCTCCAGTTCTTGTTATGCCCCAGGTAGTTCTGAGAAGGAGGCATGTTCTCCTTCCTCATGCCCCCAAAATATACTTTACCTATTCTATTATCACACTGCTTATAGTAAATGTAGTACCAAACATAAATTACTGCCCAGAAAGGATATAACTACTTCGGTTCTGCAGAGCTGCTTGGTGGAGGGGAGAGCATTGCATCAATTTTTTTACTTTTCAAGCTTAAGGGTTGTGACATGACATTAGTCCAACTTACTGAGTATAAAACTATATTAAATCAATGTATTACACACACCTCAAATATGCCTCAAATTCAGTTCATCTACCATTATTGAAAAGTATCAGATTTAAATCTTAATAATTCTTTACACTAGAGTGTTGTTAATGTCATCATTATTATTATATTTCCCTATCTTCAATATACGATAGCTGTTAGAATTCAAGCAAAAAAAAAATCATTGGAAAATTTGCATTTGATATAAAATATTCTAATCTATCACAATTAATTTTCTTTCCTGAATTATGTTAATTATCCTCTTCCCCGCCTGGGAAGAAACCCCTATTGCATTCTTGACTAGATTTAGATCTAAAGCTGGTTCCCTGCAGTGCAAATCTTTGATAAAAATTCCATGCTTACTCTCTCTTTACTTCTGTCTTTTGTACGCAAAGCACAGTAAGAAACTAAATGAAAGGTTTGGCTTGATCAACAGTTTTTGCATACAGAAGACATCTGGTATTCCTTTAAATAGGAAAAACAAAAACAAAGCACAAAAAAAATTCCTAAGCTCTTGCCCATGGGCAGTTAGGCTATGCACATGCAATTTTGAGATTAACAGCTGCACTGAAAATCCATTCATGATCGACTGCTCAAGTTCATACACATCAAAAGAAATATCTTTGACAAGCAGTTATCTTTCAGTTGTTTCAAAGGTTAACATATCTCCTTGAAAACTTCAATCTCAAAAATCCTATAAATCCTTTATTATGAAATTTATGGATGACCCCTCCCTGGAGGTGTTCAAGACCAGTCTAGATGAGGCTTTGAGCAGTCTGGTCTTGTGGGAGGAGTCCCTGCCTATAACAGAGGGTTTGGACCTAGATGATCTTAAAGATACACCTTCCAACTCAAACTATTCTACAAAATTATTCTATTAAAATGTTCATTGTTACTGAGGACCTATTCTCCTGTATACAAAAAATTTAATGTCTGATTTATCAGAAGGATAATTCCTTTAGTCTGTTGACAGCCATCACCATACTGGCTTTTCCAGTCCATTCCTCAGTGGATAAGAAGTTGTGTTTGCAAGTTACTACCATTTGCACTATTTTATGTAAGTCTTAGTTATCTAGTTTATATTTTCTTCGATGAGTTTTGCTAAAGTTGTGAAGCTGTCCTCTTTCCACTCTGTTTCAGTTTAAAACACATTTCCTATTTCAACTAAGTCCTCAAGACAATAAATTTTCTCTCCTTTAGTTTTCGCTCATACTTGCAATGCATGGTCATGAGCCCTGCCTTACCTGGGACCTTGAAAGTGCCATCTATACCAAAGAGAAATAATTCACTGGGAGAGTGGGAGGAACCAGTACAGTGCTGGGTCTGTAAGCACAATGCTTTAATGTAATGGTTTCAGTTTCTTGTTTATCTGCCTCTTTGTTCATTCATCACAGCTTATCTTCTTGATAAATTATAAATTTATCAACACAGTCAAAGAGTATTGCTAATGCTGACATCTTCTCAAATGCTAAGTTTCTTCTGAATTGGTAGGCAGGAGGTGCATGTTATTTGATGTTTTTTTTCTATTGCCTTGCAGTTAGTATATGTAAATGTTGTAGTGTAATTTGCAAGTTCCCCTTTATACACTTGACCTGGGGAAATTTTATAAAATGCTAGTGAAGTGTCACCAAATCTCTCACTTCAAAATTTTGTTTCCAGTTTGATAGATGCTGTGAAGTCAAATTGCAGGACAGAGGGAACGATGAAATGTTGCTTGATTGCAACAACAGTTCTCTAACAGTTCTCTAGACAGAAAGGTTTACTGGAATCTGTTTCCTTTGTATTTTTACTTTTGTAAAATTATCATTTACAGAGACACAGCATGCTCAGAGGTTTGTTGACACAGGAACTAGTTTAGCAAGAATGATTCTGCTAGGTGTAAAATGTCCCAGTCTTCTATAAGGACTTAATTAGATTATACATAAAAGCGATTGTGTTATTCTTCATTCCTCCAAACTCTTAGTTATTAGCAAATTATAACTACAGTATAACTAAATTTCCTCTGGAAATCCTATCAATAGCATTTTGGAACAAGGGAAACTACAGCAAGTAACCTACAGGGAACAGGTATATATTAATTATAAACGAATTTCTATGTTCTTGAAGACAAAGCATTAAACTATAAGCAAAAATATTTGGCTCCTTGCATATGTTTGAAGGTCATTAAACAACTTTCCTGGTATCAGGTTGATACATTTGAACAGTGCTAGAGTAGATCAATGATAAAAGGACGGGAGGTTTCATCCTAAATTTGCATAAAACGAAAAATCTTTTGAGAACTTTTCTCTTTCTTGAGCAGAAGAGCCACAACTTCGCTTACACAGAGTGCAAGTGTTTTTCCCACAGTTACACATACGTGTATTTGCAGAATGCTTAGCTCTCTCAGGGTTATCCTTTGAGTGTATAAATCACAATAGAATATATTCAGTCATGATTCAGGAAAAAATAATTTAGAGAAGTCACATTAAAAGAGCATATTGTGTTTCCTGATTTGCAGTTGCCGTGAGAATTTGTTGATCTCACCAGTATCCAGAAGATGTAACGGTGTAAGGAAACTGATGCTGACAGTATGCACTAGCTCAGTTTGGAACTGCTGAAGCTCTCAGCTAAATCTGGGATGAAATTTGTTATGCCTTGGAGTTTTTCCCTTCTCATCTCACTGTTTCTCATTGATTCATTATTTGCTAAGACATTCATTGAGTTTTCCACTATATTTTATGCATATATATGAATACTAATAATGTCAGATACTCATGCAGCAGAAGTTTGAATGAAGTTTGTCTGTTTCCCTGTGACATTCTTGTGAAGAAAATTCTATGTGATATCTCATGCTCAATACTTGTGCTTGGTTGTCTTTGAATTGCTAGTCTTATCTTGAAGAAACATGTCTTGCTCAGCTCTGAACCAGGTAGCTTATCTCACCTCTGAGGCTGCACATCAACCTGAGGTCTGGAGCGAAATGACTTCTGTGCTATCAGATCAATTTGTTGTGAGCATCCCACATCACAATACTAGCACTCATAATTCAGCTGGCTCTAGCAGTTTATTCAGTAGAATGCTAGGCCTACATCTGTGGGAGCACTGAATTATTTCTTCTCTCTGAAGACTGAGAGTCAGAAAAGATCCCTTCAGGTCAGGACTGAGGTCTCAGAGTGAAGCCAACAGTGAGGCAGCTAAATTTTACTTCAGTGTGTTGAGTATCCAACACTTTTCAAGGCTAAAACACTGAAGGTTATGAGGCTAATCTTCCCAAGAGCAGATGATCATAGAAACTAATAAGACATACACAGATTGCATGTGGTTTCCTGATTATCCTACTTAATAACTGCTTTCTATGAAATTGTGACCTTTACTCCGTTTGCAAAGAGTAGCATTTATTGTGTGAGTATCCAGAGATGCATTTGATCAGCTGAAAAGATTATTTTTTATTTCCCTTCTTAGAAACAGTTACATTGCCCTTCAAAAGCTTATTTCATGACGAAGGCATGTTCAACAAATTTGACATTTAACATGCATGTAACAACTCATCTTATGCACAGTTTTCTTTTATGCTGATAATCAGGGTTATTCTTGTAGAAAAAATAAGTAGTTTTAGTAGTACATCTGTCAAAGTATTTAACTCTTTGGCCACCAATCTTGAAGTTGATATCTGATTACTATTTTTATTTCTGTTACAAATTTCTGAAGAAAAGCAGATGATGGTGTGTGATGATATGTTATGCTTCTAACAAGTTACAGTAAAATAACAGTTTAGATTCAGAGCACTTCTTCGGATATCTACTTAAACGTGTGAGATAATGTGCCAAGCTGATAGTGATCTTAATACTTACAGGACTGATTTATTTATGTGCTATCATTCCTTAAGTTAAAAAATGGGTGTTAGCGAAGAACTTTTCAATGACTACTTTTAATTTGAATCAATATGGTAACTATTAACATTTGTCAGGTAAGGTTTTTTTTTTTTTTTTTTTGTTTTGTTTTGTTTTGTTTTGCTTTTGACTCTAGCTATTGAACATGTTGTTGCTTACTCTCAGAACTTAAACATACACAAAAAAATGTATCTCAAGTATTGCTAAAAGCAGAGAGATTAAGAAACTGAACAGGTTCAGAGAAACAAAACCTTTTTTC
This sequence comes from Lagopus muta, assembly GCF_023343835.1. Lineage (NCBI taxonomy): Eukaryota > Metazoa > Chordata > Aves > Galliformes > Phasianidae > Lagopus > Lagopus muta. Next base: position 44,063,862 of record NC_064437.1, on the reverse strand, counting down.
TGTTCCACTGCTTCCTGAAAAGGCTGTTAAAGCAGATCTTGTCTAGTAAGTTGGCCAAAATTCATTTGCTAGCAGCAGCATCTGCACCCCTTGCTGTGAATAAGATGAGAACTGCTGCTCGCACTAGGGCATACTTGGTGTTTTTCTGTAGCTTTAAATGTAATTAAAATAGGTGGAACATCTATGACAAATGTAGGAGGAAGTATAAAGAAAATCGGAGAGATTTCAAATGTTAGAGAAGTGAAGAAAACATTATGGATGAGAGATAGTTATAATTATTTTGCTAGACTTCTACCTTACTGATGCCCCTGCACTTGTTATCAGCTCAGAAGCTGGGAGAATCTATCCTCCTATCACCTACGCACATTTTCTCTGACACCTTTCACTTACACATATACATTGTGCTCCCCATGGAGTTTTTAATCTTGTTGTAAAAATGACTCTTTCAGGGATATGACTGTAGAGGCTGAAATGTTGATTACCAGTATTAACCGTTTCTGGAAATACCAGTCTGTAAAGATGCTTACCCCTCTGGTGCACATATAGGATATGTGGAGAGGAATAGACACAGGGTGTGTGGTAGTGTGTGGGACAGGGGAGGAAGAAACATTTATTTTTTGCCATTTTGGCAATGATTTATCATTTTGTGGTCACATTTTAAAAATACTGTTGAATTCCCAAACCAGTTAATTGAGTCTTCCTCATTTGGTAGTGCTCTGTACTGGCTTCATGAATATGTAATGAAACTTTCCCTTGTGCCTTCATTGTCAATATTTGAAAGCACGTCTGCAGGGAAGTCTTTAGACATCACTCCGGAATCCCACTTCCCTCTCAGCTGCTTCTCTCCATATTGATGGCATACAGGATAAACAGAACAAGTTAATTTGTAATCTTAGATAGAAAATGATAGCTGCACTGTTTCTGTCATTGAGCACACTGCCAGTTTAAACAGCTGATTAGTCAGCTTCTGTGGAATCGATCTGAATCAGTTCCACCTGCATGCACCCACCAGGAGCCACTTTATTGTAAATCAATCATTCTGAAAACATCTCACAAAGGGGCCAGTCCTCACTAACAAGCCATCAATTTAAACTGTCTGTCTGGTGCACTCAAGAAATTAGAAGTGCAACAAACATTTATTCTAAAATTATGGAGAAGTCATTTCTTTAAGCCAGAATCTGTAACTGTTTGGCTGTGGTGATGATTTTCTTGCTTTAAAAATTATAATAATAATAATAATATGCATCAGGTTACTTTTCAGACATCCTGAAAGCACATGTACTATTTAATGGGGAAAGAAAACCACAATATGTTGGGAATTTTAACAACAATGGATAGCCTTTATTACTGGAAGGCAGCATTAACAGTAACTCAGAGACTTTATATCCTGCCCTCGTGCCCCTTGGGTGTTAAGATCGATCCCTAGAGTCAGAGAATTTCTCTTTATACTTTGACGTGATGAATTAGTAAATTATGCTTGTGCAGAGAGTGGGTCTTCCAGCTGGCAGTAGTTGGAGAAGTTGCCCCAGAGGGGAGATACAGATATATGTCTTAGTCTCCAAACTCTTCTTTTAAGACACTTCATACTGCCCTAAATAAAAGAGAGTGAAGAAGGCATATCCTACCTTTTTTTTTAATTTTTTTTTTTATTATTATTATTATTATTTTTCCCCTTTTATTGACCAGCCTGGGCATTTCACTTATGTCAACAAAAAAGCTGTGAGAGTCAGGTTTTCAGGTTGAGTGCATTGTTTAGAATCTCTGGAGTCTTATTCAGCTTGAGAAAAATATGGCAGCACTTAGCTTGCAAGGTGCAGCGCAAAATACGATGTGCAATGTTAGGCTGTATAATTACATGTTGCCACATGATTGCATTGTCAACACTCTGTCTGATTATGAAGTAATTACTTAGTTACTGGCTTTGATGCAAAACCTCTCTGAGAGTTGTGTATTACACAAGTGTCCCATTCTTGGAAATATAGTCAAAATAAAAGTTCATTGAAATTTATGCGCTAGCGCAGAAGGTAATTTTATACTCTCAGATGATGTTGAGCCTGATTTACTCCTGATAAACCTCAGATGAAATCTTCTTATTTATTGTAGGCTGGTTTGGTGAGATATCTGTTGTATGACTGTAGAGTATTCACAGCAAATTTGAATCTTTGGATTATCCCTCTGGCATAGTTGGAGTTTGAGTGGGTTTCGCAAATTTAATGACTGTAGGTCATACACGAGACTGTCTCTCTAACCAGCCCTACTGAAAAGTCATAGATATGAACAAGACAATGCCAGATGGTAATTCACTTTACCATTTGACTTTTTTATTATGTGGATAAAATTATATATATAATATATATAAATATATGTAATAAATAAAATAAATAAAAAATTATTTTTTATATTTTATATATATATATAATGTATTTATTTATTTATTTATATTTTATATAATATATATAATGTATATGCCCTCCAAAAAATGGAGGATCAGGAGCTTGGGAAGCCTATTTCTTCTCCAGTGCAGGAAATCTCTTTTAGAAACCTGTTCAGAATTGAGGATGGTGAAGATCCATTTACACCTCTGGTTTGTAGGGCAATGACAGCAAGACACTGAGAAAAAAAAAAAAAGCAGTAATCACATCCTTGGATATAGCATGTCAGATGCTCTGTGGCAGGATTGATATCACTTAGGTAGGAAGAAGTGCCAGACCTAGTTGATTTCTAACCCAAGACACTCAAGAAGAGAAGATCTTTTGGCAGTCAGTAAGATGTCTCTGGGTTGAAGGAAAACAAGTTTTTGAGGGATCCTCTTTCCTCTATGGAAAATTCCTATGCAACTTTTCTGTTAAAACTTTTTAATCTTACCTCAAAGGAACTTCATCTGTCTTCCTGGTCTTTTGAATGAGACTCATACTACTCAGCTGTCTTCAGGTAGAGCTGGACCAGCTGCTTCCCATGTCTGCTGCCTGGTTGTTCTGTTTAAATGACTTCCTCTATTATGAGAAGCCTATACAAGGAGACCATTTTTTGGTGTTATCAGTCAACTCACATTTTGACACAGGCGGTATTTATGCCAGCATTAGTCATGATTTCTATTTAATTAAATTTGTGCTAATCTGATCTTCAGCAAAATCCTTTTACCCATTTGTCGTCATATTTCTAACTGTAGATTTTGAGCTAAGCATGGATAGCTTATAGAAACTGAATAATGGTATTATAGTTTCCAGAAAGAAGAATGAAGTCAATCCACAGATGAAAACATAGGAAAAAAATTCCCTTAAACCTAGCTAGAAATCCATTACTGCACATGTATTAATTACTCTCTGCCCTCCCAGTTTGAATTAAGCTGTATATTCTTAGAATCATACACTCACAGAATGACCTGGGTTGAAAAGGACCACAATAATCATAGAGTTTCAACCCCCTGCTACGTGCAGGGTCACCAACCACTGGACCAGGCTGCCCAGAGCTGCTTCCAGCCTAGCTTTGCATGCCTCCAGGGATGGGGCATCCACAACCTCCTTGTGCAACCTGTTCCAGTGTGCTACCACTCTCAGTGTGAAAAACTTCCTCCTAATTTCTAACCTAAGCCTCCCCTGTCTCAGTTTAAGACCATTCCCCCTTGTCTTATTGCTGTCCACTCTCATAGTCAGCCGTTCCACCTCCTGTTTACGTGCTCCCTTCAAGTACTGGAAGGCTGCAATGAGGTCTCCCCGGAGCCTTCTCTTCTCCAAGCTAAACAATCTCCGTTTCCTCAAACTTTCTTCATAGGTGAGGTACTCCAACCCTCTAATCATCTTAGTGGTCCTCCTCTGGACCTGCTCTAAGAGCTCCATGACCTTCCTGTACTGGGGGCCACAGGCCTGGATGCCATACTCCAGATGGGGCCTCACAAGAGTCAAGTAGAGGATGAGAGTCACCTCACTCTCCCTGCTGGCCAAACCTTTTTTAATGCAGCCTAGAACACAGTTGGCCTTTTGGGCTGCAAGCCGCATACTGCTGGCTCATGTCCAGCTTCTCATCCACCAGGACCTCCAAGTCCTTCTCTGCAGGTCTGCTCTCAAGGAGATCTTCCCCCAGTTTGTATAAATACCTGGGATTGCCCCAACCCAAGTGCAGCACCCTGTACTTGGCCTTATTGAACCTCATTAGGTTTTCATGGGCCCGCTTCTCCAGCCTGTCCAGGTTTTTCTGGATGGTTTCCCTTCCTTCCAGTGTATTGACTGCACCGTTCAGCTTGGTGTCATCCACAAATTTGCTGAGAGTGCACTTGATGCCATTGTCTATGTCACTGATGAAGATGTTGAAGAGCACCAGTCCCAAGACTGACCCCTGAGGGACACTGTTTGTGACCGGCCTCCACAGAACCATTAAATCACAGTCTTTCGGCTGCGTACAGCCAGCCAATTCTTAATCCATCAAACAGTCCATACTTCAAATCCACACCTTTTCAATTTAGAGAGAAGGATGTGGTGACAGACCATGTCAAAGGCCTTGTAGAAGTCCAGGTAGATGACATCCACTGCCCTTCCCCTGTCCACTGAAGCAGTCATTCCATCATAGAAGGCCAGCAGATTGGTCAAGCATGACCTTCCCCTGGTAAAGCTGTGCTGGCTCTCTCGGATCACACGCTCATTCCTCATGCGATCAAGCACGTTATCCAGGAGAATCTCTTCCATGATCTTCCCAGGCACAGAGGTGAGACTCACCAGCCTGTAGTTCCCAGGGTCCTCCTTGCTCCCTTTCTTGTAAATGGGAGTGACGCGACCCTTCCTCCAGTCATGCGGAACCTCACCTGACAGCCATGACTTTTCAAAAATGATGGAGAGTGGCTCGGCAATCACCTCAGCCAGCTCCTTCAGAACCCTGGGATGCACGCCATCCGGCCCCATAGACTTATACACATTCAGTCAAGAAGAAGAAAGAAAAGAGATGTTATCTTGGTGAGAGCGATGATATCTACAGACATTGAGTTCATTGTAATTACTTATGAAAACTTAATTTCTCAATTTCTGCCTAGACTGGTGGTTTTCTTACTGACCATATTTTAGTTCATTTTAGGGTGAAATGGAATAACTGTACACTCTGTTGTACACAGAGCCATCTATCTTTTCTTCTCTGTCAAGTAGTTGATGTATTATGGATTTTTTCCATGCTTTTGCTAAGGAACCAGTAAGGAGATGACTAGCCAAGACAGAATAATGTGATGGGACAATGCAGTTTCATTGAGTACAAGTTTCATTTTCTTTAGGACTCTGATATGAAAAATCCTACAGAAGGATGTGTATGCTTTCAGTCAGTGAAACTGTGCATTTCTCTACTGATATGTCAGAGCTCCCTGGCATGAGTTGTTGACTTCAAAGTATAAAATAAAGCCACACTTACCAGAGTTCAGAAGAGCAGCATTAACTATAAAAAAAATAAAAATAAATTCTCAGAAATGCAAGGAGCTACACTGCAGGTACATGCATTATTAGCATGATGCTAGCTTATGCATGAAGTATTGAAGGGTTGAAAAGTGAAAACAGTTCCATCTATTCTTGCCAAAAGAAATTAAAGTAGAAAACCATACCTTTCTAACCGTCTTCAGTACAGAAGGCATATGTAGTCTTAGTTATACAATGCAAGTGCTGCTCCAGAAGTGATGCCTCCTAGTTTCTTATGTTGTCCATGATGTCAAAGGTGGCTGCTGGTGGTATAACAGCAGAAGATGAACTTTCCCACCAGTATTCCATTACATTCTGTTGCTGTGTGACAGATAGCAGCAGACAGGCAGTATGACAGAATGGTGTCTGACATGGAAGTGAGTATGAAGCAAAGATCATAGAATCACCAAGGAAAAGACCTAAAAGATAATCCAGTCCAACCATTTACCTATTACCAATAGTTCCCACTAAGCCATGTCCCTCAACACAACATCCAGTCTTTCCTTGAACACCCCCAGGGTCGGTGACTCCACCACCTCCCTGGGCAGTCTATTCCAGTGCCTGACCACCCTTTCTGAAAAGTAATACTTCCTAATGTCCAGCTTGAATCTCCCCTGCCGTAGCTTGAAACCATCCACTCTGGTGCTATCACTAATGGCACAAGAGAAGAGGCCGACCCCCAGCTCACTACAACTTCTCTTCAGGAAGTTATAGAGAGCAATGAGGTCTCCTGTGAGCCTCCTCTTCTCCAGGCTGAACATTCCCAGCTCCTTCAGCCTCTCCTCATGTGGCCTGTGTTCCAGACCCCTCACCAGCTTTGTTGCCCTCTTTTGAACACATTCCAGGGCCTCAATGTCTTTCTTGCAGTGAGGGGCCCAGAACTGGACACAGTACTCGAGGTGCGGCCTCACTAGTGCTGAGTACAGGGGAAAAATCACCTCTCTGCTCCTGCTGGCAACACTGTTTCTGATGCAAGCCAGGATGCCATTGGCCTTCTTGGCCACCTGGGCACACTGTCAGCTCATATTCAGCCAAGCATTAATCAATACCCCCAGGTCCATTTCCTCTACGCAGTCCTCCAGCCACACTGCCCCAAGCCTGTAGGTTGTTGTAGCTGAAGTGCAGGACCCAGCATTTGGTCTTGTTGAACCTCATCCCACTGGCTTCAGCCCAGCTCTCCAGTCTGTCCAGACCCCTCTATATGGCCTCGCTACCCCCAGGCAGATCCACACTTCCAGCTAATTTGGTGTCATCTGCGAATTTACTGAGGGTGCACTCGATGCCCTCATCGAGGTCATCAATAAAGATACTGAAGAGGACAGGCCCCAGCACTGACCCCTGGGGAACACCACTCATGACTGGTCACCAGCTGGATTTAACTCCATTCACCACCTCTCTCTGTGTCCGGCCCTCCAGCCAGCTCCTTACCCAGCCAAAAGTGTACACATCCAAGCATCGAGCTGCCAGCTTCTGCAGGAGAATACTGTGGGAGACAGTGTCAAAAGCTTTGCTGAAGTCTAGGTAGACCACATCAACAGCCTTTCCCTCATCCACCAGATGGGTCACTAGATCATAGAGGGAGATCAGGTTGGTCAAGCAGGACCTGCCCTTCATGAACCCATGCTGGCTAGGCCTGATCCCATGGTCATCCCGCACATGCCGCATGATCTCACTGAAGACAATCTGCTCCATAATCTTCCCTGGCACCGAGGTCAGGCTAACAGGCCTGTAGTTCCCCGGATCCTCCTTACAACCTTTCTTGCAAATGGGAGTCACGTTGGCAAGCCTCCAGTCTTCTGGGACCTCACCAGTCAACAAGGAGCGCTGACAGATGATGGAAAGTGGCTCGGCTATCACCTCCGCCAGTTCCCTCAGCACTCTCAGGTGGATCTCATCTGGCCCCATAGACTTGTGGCAGTCCAGTTGGAGTAGTAGGTCTCTGATTGTTTCTTCCAGAATCACAGGGGGTTTAGCGTGCTCCTCAGCTGAGATTACCAGGTCAGAGAGAGGAGTATCCTGAGGATAATTGGTCTGACTTTTAAAGACAGACGTAAAGAAGGCATTCAGAACCTCCGCCTTTTCCTTATCCTCAGTGGTCACGCTCCCAGCCTCACCCAGAAAAGAGTGGATATTCTCTTTTGTCCTCCTCTTACTGAGAATGTATTTATAAAAGAGTTTCTTATTCTTTTTCACCCCAGCGACCAGGTTAAAAAGCTGGGCTTTTGCCTTTCTGATTTCACCTCTACACATCCTAATGACTTCCTTGTATTCATTCTGAGTTGCCTGTCCCTCTTTCCACAGGCGGTAGATTCTCTTTTTCTCCCGGAGCCTCAAGAATAGCTCCATATTCATCCACACTGGTCTTCTTCCCCGCTGGCTCATTTTGCAGCTCAGGGGGACTGCCTGCTCCTGTGCCCTTAAGACTTCCTTCTGGAAGAGGAACCAGCTCTCTTGGACCCCTTTACTCGCCAAGACTGAATGCCAGGGGACTCCCCCATTAGTCTCTTGAACAATTCAAAGTCTGCCCTCCTGAAGTCCAAGGTAGCAGTTTTACTATTCCCCCTCCAGGCTCCACCATGAATCAAGAAATCTATCATTTCATGGTCACTCTGTCCAAGACAGCCTCCAACTTCCATATCTCCCACCAGACCTTCCCTGTTTGTGAACAGCAGGTCTAGTGGGGCAGTTCCTCTCATGGGCTCTCTGACCAGCTGCATCAGGAAGTTATCCTCTATGCATTCCAGAAACCTCCTAGACTGCTTCTTCTGTGCTGTGCTGTACTCCCAGCATACGTTAGGGAAGTTAAAGTCCCCCATGAGGACAAGGGCTGGCGAATGTGCAGCTCGTGATAGCTGCTCATAGAATACCTTGTCTGTCTCTTCATCCTGGTTTGGAGGTCTATAACATACGCCCACAAGGGTGCCTGTCTTGTCAGCCCTTCCTCTGATCTTTACCCAAAGGGATTCAACGTTATCATCCCCAGTCACAATCTCAGTAGCATAAAAGCATTCCTTAACGTAGAGAGCCACACCACCACCCTGCCTTCCTTGCCTATCCTTCCTGAAGAGTTTGTAGCCATCCATTGCAGCGTTCCAGTCATGGGAGCAATCCCACCACGTTTCTGTTATGGCAACTAGGTCGTAGTTTGCCTGCTGCACAATGGCTTCCAACTCTTCTTGCTTGTTGCCCATGCTGCGTGCATTAGTGTAGACACACCTCAGCTGAGCCCCTCACCTCTCACCTAATCCCAATACCACTTCCCCAGGCTGATCTCTAGAAGGCCTGGCTTTATCCCCTTCCTCCTTCCTATCTAGTTTAAAGCTCTCTCTACAAGTCCCGCCAGCTCCTGGGCAAGTATCCATCTCCCTTTTGGAGACAGGCAATTCCCATCAGCAGACCCCAAGCCAGGTGCCAAGTAGAGCACCCCATGATCAAAGAATCCAAAATTTTTGTGCTTGCACCAGCCTCTCAGCCATGCGTTTATAAGATGGCTTTTCCCGGTCATCTCAGTGTTTGTCCCTGCCACCAAGGGAATACTGGCAAACACTACTTGTATGCCCGCTCCATCAACTAACTCCCCCAGTCTCCTAAAATCATTTTTTATAATCCTCAGGCTTCTATTAGCGATCCCATCACTGCCAGCCTGAACTATCAATAAAGGGTAATAATCAGAAGGGCGGGGAAAACTCAAGGCTGGGGAGTTCTCTAGAAATATCCCTGACCCAGGCCACAGGAAGGCAGCACACCTCCCTACAGGGAGGGTCAGGTCAACATATTGGACCCTCTGTTCCTCTCAGACGAGAGTTGCCTACAACTATCACCCTCCTTTCTTTCTTGGAGGAGGCAGTCTTCAAACATGGAGCTGACTGCCTCACCTTAGGCAAGCTTGGCAGCAGTGCTCCCACGTCACCATCACTCACCACTCCCTCTGGTTTCAGGGCTTCATATCTGTTACAGGGAGGGACCAGGGGAACCAAGGTAGGTTGGGATTGGGGTTGCCTGCATCGCCGGGCTAAGACCTGTTGCCATTCCTCCTCTCAAGCTGTCTCTCCCTGTTTGACTATGACGAAAGAGAGGGTCCATTACTCCCTCAGTCTGGGAAATGTAATCTCTGTGCCTGTCTCACAGAGAGTCATTCCACCAGTCAATCTCCCTCTCACACTCTCTGATGGTTTGCAGTCTATCTACCTCCTCCCTAAGCTCCACCACTAGGTTGAGCAGCTCATCCAGCTGCTCACACCACACTCAAGTGGCATCCTTCCCCTCCTCCCCTGGCAGCAGCAGGCTGAGGCACTCCTGGCAGCCAGAGACCTGAACTGCCACATTATTGAGCAGACCCTCTGTCTAGGTTGCCACAGTTTTTGCATGGGAAGCATATTTCCTGGTGAGGACCATGTTTGAAGTGGTGATGTCAGGGCCTATCAACATGAGAGCAAATCACCTGAGAAAAAAACAAGAGCACTCACCTGTGCTGACAAGATACAGCTTCCACTGCCACTGCTACCTTATTGAATAGGCAGTGCAGGTAGCCCTCATACACTATCTCCACCCTAGGTGATCAGAGCAGCTCTCCACACCTTCTGTGTTGTGTTGTGTGGGTGGGAACTAGTTCCCACGCTCCCTGGTCTCTTTTTATCCACACAGCAAATGGGTCAAGGTCAATCTCCAGAGACAAAGAGCAGGCAGTGCCAGCTCCACCCCTGGTGAGTCAGGAGCCTACCTATAAGCTGCTAGCCCAGGCAGAGCACTGTTGCTGGCTCCAAAAAAAGTCTAAAAACCAGTTTTTTGGTTGCTTTGCTTTGCTCCAGATCTCTTGCCTACTGCAGTTTTACCTGCTCAAAGCTACTCTCTGTAGCAAAAGACTGATGACTCATGGTAAGTAGCTTGAGTACTGCCACGAGGTGTCAGCTCTGCCGTGGTGAGTCAGGAGCCTGCCCACAAGCTGCTAGCCCAGGCACAGCACTGTTGTTGGCTCCAAAAAAGTCTAAAAAAGAGTATTTTTGGTTGCTTTGCTTCACTCCAGATCCATTGCCCACCGCAGTTTTACCTGCTCGAAGCTACTCTCTGTAGCAAATGTGCCATTTAATTCGTCTTTAGTTAAAAGATGTGCCATTTAATTTTTCCATGCAGAAAAAAAATGGCACCCATTGGCATTCATCAACACTTGCTGAATGTTTAAGGAAGCCAAATAGTACGTGAGAGCACAGTGAGGCAGTGTGTGGTGTATTTCAGCAATAGTGAAATTGATGTGAAAGAGAAGCCACCAGGCAGCCATGCTGAGTTTTACAAATGTGACATGCACTTCTTTATCACTGTAAAAATGCATAACTAATGATGGAGACTGTTGAAAAATAGTGTTTTGTAGCTGAGAATTTGCATTATCAAATGGTGTTTATTGTGCTCTTTGTATCTGACGTAGTTTAGATGTATCTAAATAAGAGGCATTGTTTTCAGAGTGATCTACATGTAAAAAAGGTGCTTTAGCAAAACAGTGAAAAATTGCCATTATTTCAATCCATGCTTATGCATATTTTTTTCCTAAGCCATTGATGGTTAGAATACCTTCTCCAGTAGGCCACTCATACTTTAAGCTGCATGTCTAGTACAGCTCTGAAAGCAGCTCTATTATACATCATTTGGGGCTTTTCTATTTATTATTATGCAGTATTAGTTGTGCTTATTTTGCAAACTAAATAAACTATGTTTGCATTTACATGCTAATTTTGCAAATGTAACTTGGAAATGGGAATAACAGTTTCTTTTTATATTTTTTACCTTGACCCTGGTTACAGAAGTTGAGAATTGGCAGATATTTCCATAGCTCAGTTGAAACAGTTCTCCAATCCAAAGTCTAAAGTACATATTTCAAAATAGTATGGATTATGCGTAAGCTAAAATGGATTGCGCTCTAGCCTCTGCAACATTTCAGAGCCAGTTGAGCTACAATAATAAAAAGTGATAAAATGTATGTGTATCTGTCAAGTGAGCAGATCTAATTTAAGATACATGTGCAAGAAGAGGTAAGCAAATTTTGTTCTGTTACTTTGGTTTAAGTCTTCTATTATTCCATTGATTTAAACTGAATTTCTGTGGACTTATTCCAATGTAGTTGTGATCACATTCAAGTCTGTGAAGCAAAACTCAGCGCTGACATGAATGATGGTCTAAATTACACTACCTGTTCTTTCACAATGTATTTCTGATCAGCTGACACTTCATGTACTTCTTATTCACGTTCTTACTCATGTCAACCCAGCCTATTGTCTAGCTCTCGTAACCATTTATTCCAGTCTGTATTTTACTAAACTTGACTTCAGGTGAGCGATTTCAGTATCTTCTTTTATGTCATATCATGTGGTTCCACACTTCTGGCTATAGAACAGCAAGAATTAACTGAGAGTTAAGAACATAAAGAATAATATATAAAAACAACTGTGAGATCTGTTTATTTTTAAAAAAAGCATACACTGTGTCTTTGGGAACTATTTTGTCATATCCTTTGTTTAGATTAGATATGTGACTATAATATTTATTCCTAATGGAGAATATCATTGAAGCACTTTAATAGTTTCTTTGAGAAGTGTTGGGTTTTTTTTTGTTAACTTTCAGCCAGCAGTTTTTTGGATGGTATGGATTGCTCAGTGTATTTAAAAGCAAAGAAATGGAACCGCTCTTGGGAAGCTTTGGAATCCTGTTATTTACCATCATTATTATTATTATTATTATTATCAGATTAAATGCAGAGCTGTATGTAAAGATTAACTGTGCCTAGGCACCCTGTCCAACATAGCACTCTAAAGAAGGCTATTCTATTAATTATAAAATCTATTGATCTCACTAGTAAGAGGAACAGGACCGATCAATCCTCCTCAGCAATGAAAAATCAGGCAGTCTAAAATGCTAGTATGACAACAATGTATAGTTTGGGACCTAAAAAGTGCAATGACAATAACAATAAAATTCCCATTTATGGAGCACTTTGTCAAACAAATATCTCAAGGCACCATACAATAAAAACATAAGAAAATGAAATCAAACAGAGCCATACCTTGATTGAAGGGAAAATCATTGATCTTTATTCCTAAAAGTACAATGAAAAAAAACCCACCTTCATCTCTGAGGTGAGGCATAAAAGTTAGAAAGCTTTAGAGTCCTACAGAAAATGTCCTGGAGACAATTTCTTTTCTTGTCCATTCTAGACTTGTTATGGCACTACACAGAATTGAGTGCGTGAAACAGTAGATTGAAGCATAGCTATCACCTTCTAGTCCAAAGGGTAATTCACAATTACAGAAATGATTTTCTAAAATATTTCTAGAAGTATTATCTGCCTTAAATTTGAGAAATGGTGCAAGAACTTAGGGCTGATCTGTTCCTTTATCTGATTTCTCTCCTTTTCTTTTTTGCAGCCCTCTGTCTTTGTTTCAGATTTATGCAGGCAAGTCTAATAAATTAATTTTGTATCAGTCACAGTACAATCCCTCCTTTTTCTGCTTTCCTAGTTCCATGCTCCCTTCTATTGATGCCAGTATTCCTGTCTTGCATCGAGCTGCATGACATTTGATTATAACTGTAAGCTCAAGTGCAAAGTGTTTTCTCCATTCTTCAAATGTAAATGTAGGCACCCCCAAAACTGTTAATTTTCTAGTTAGGTATGTTAGGTAAAGAGAGTGAAATACATATAAAAACAGACAAAGAAACCATTATTAATGCTTAATTCCTTATATTTGGGATGGGAGAAAGTTTTGCTCTTGTTTATTATCATTTGCAATGATGTACATGTTAATTCCATGGGACTATACAGCTACTTATATATGTCAAATGTTTATGCTTACATTTTTGACCACTCCTCCATAAATCCAATGAGATAATAATAACAACAAGGAAAATGACTGTGAGAATAATTGCTTTTTTTCCTAATCCTTAGTTTGCAGTTAATTTTGATTTTCAAGTTGAAAGCTCAACAGCTCATACAAGTGAACTAACAGATATGGATCTCAGATTCAGATCTTAGCACTGCTTTTAACAGTACTCTGAGACACTGTTACTGGAACACTGCTATGAGTTCCCTACTCTAATTGCTAGAATGTATATGCAACATCTTTCAGGAGAAAGAGCCCTGAATGAATTTCATTGTAATAATTTTATTATTTGGAGTCTGAAGTCTTGAATAGTGAATCTTTACTGAACATGGAATATGCTCTTTTTCATGTTTTTAAATGTGTAATTCTTTGCACTGGTTTTACTTGTTTCACTACCAAGGAAATAATTGGGCCATAATGTCCTGAAAAGAGTGTCAGAAACAAAAACCAATAGTACTTCTAAATGTAAGTTTAGATTATATTGCCGATAATTCCTGGTGGCTAGCATGAACTGTTCTGTCTTCACACTAAAGCCACTTTCTGGACATCTAAGTCTCAGTATCATTAATATATCTAGACAGCCTGGATACTGTTTTTCAAGTAGAACTCCAAACATACCCTGTATCTGTGGCTCAGAGCACTGAAATAGATATGTTGTAAGAAAAAGAGCTAGAATTAAGCTCTGAGGAAGATCTCTGGAGTGATAACAACGTGTTATGGAGCTTCCTACAATATCAAATAGAGACCATTAAGAAAACAGACACTGGCAGCTGAATTCATTCAAGTCCTTATATTTTATAAGAGTACTATATAGAGTGTTGCAGTGACCCCAAAGAATTATCTTCCTCTCAGATAACAAAAAGCATGGTTTGCTAACATAGAAACTGCTGAAATAGAAATCAAAGATTTCTTGGCTCAAGGCACATGTATGGCTTCATGAGCTTGAGCACTATGAAGCGCAAGGAATGGGCCAGGCAAAATGCGCAGCCCACTGCAGCTAGACACTGTCACAGGTCACACATAGGTTCTGATCATACAAAAATTTGTCAAAACAAAAACTGAACCAAGTGGTTTCTGAGGCTGAAGGTCAGATATTGCTTTACATCTCATCTGTAATGCCAGTGGAGCTGGAGAAGCCTATATACAATTGAGCTGCTGCAAGATTTCTCTGAGTCTGTCCCTCAAACGTAGCATGAGCAGTTGACTTTCTGCATGACCACTTCAACCTTGTAAATTTTTCATGTGACTGTTTCAACTCCGAAATGATTGAAAAATAAGTTGAGGGAGTCCCTGCTCGTTACCTAACAAAAAAATGGTAACCCTCCTTTCTATGCTCCATATCTATTGTCAACAATCAGATGCAATGAATAAGCAATAAGCTCAGGACAGCCACAGAAAATATCATTTTCCTTAGTTTCAGCTCTAATTAACTTTAGTCATGTAAGTTTGAACATTTTATTATCTTTAGACATTATTACTTATATGAACCAAAACACTGCACAGTAAAGATGCCATGTGGAAGAAGCCATCTGCAAAGTCATCACCATTGATGAGTTTCATCAAACTGATCAACGTAAGTTGTAATAGCCTGTATAACCAAGATGTTATAATCACAATATAATTGTGTATAATCAATAGATATCAAGATGTTATAATCGCAATATAATCAAGAGAGTAAGGCAAAGCAAACAAGGATCACAAAAAGAGAATAAGTGGAAGAGCTTACCCTTGGGTTGAGCTCACCAGAAGATACCAAAAGAGGGGATCTCCAGAAGAGATCCTTCCCCCCTGCTAGCCAGCTCTTAAATAGGTCCAGGAGGGGTGGAGCCAGGCTCCACTGGCATTTGCCTTCACCTGTGCTCCTCTGGCTGACTCAAGGCTCACCTCAGGTGATTAATCAGAGGTTCAGGCCGTGACTCAGCAGTTCCCATACATAGCCCTACTTTTGTAAATTCTACATTAGCAGCACAGTTTGATCCTACAAATTGTTCTCTAGAAACAGAAGACAAAACATAGTCCAGAAATGGTAGGCAGTAATCTAGAAAAAAAGATCTTACCTCAATCAGGAGTGCATTTTAAATATTCCCCAGGGTAGAGACAGATCTGAAGTTAAAACCTTTTGTTCAGCAATATAAGGCAAATGTTCATATAGAGAAGCATATTAATAGGTTTAATTTCTCCAAATTTAAATATGTATTTCATTTCTCTAGGCATTTAATGGAAATCTACATAAAAGAACAAATCAGACTTACTAAAGGTCATGATCAAGGATTTTCTTTCCTTATCAGGAAGGTTTAATCCTTAGCAATTAATTTTTAAAATAAACTTTGTTTGTTTGTTTGTTTTAATCAAAGTATATTGCAAAATACTAATCATTGTGGTTTTGGACATGTTAGTGATAAGTTTCTGTATAGAAGTGTTTACATTTTATTTACTTTTGAAGTCAGCTGTAAAACAGAAAGAACCATTTTTGTGAATGTATTTTTCAGCAGCTGCAGTCACTGAATTCATCTCATGTTCATTACCATTCATTAAATAACCATGCTAAGTCAGCATCAAGAAGTTCTGTGCTGACCATATGTACTGATAATCTATAATTTTATCTCAGCTATATTACAGAAATTATATCAGATCTTTCTTACATGTAATTCAAATGTACTGATATGAACAAAGGCTTCCATTAACTTCAGTTATTTGTTATATTTCAGATCTCTGGGACCAATCTAGTGTTCTGCATTATTGCAAGAGTTTCAGTTTGACTAGGATAACTGGTAGGGCATACTTTGTGTCAAACATAATATGATAGTGTGCTTTCAGATTTCTGCAAAAGCAAGAATATCAAGATGTCCACCTTGACATCTTGGTTTTTTTTAGCAATGCCGGATTCAAAATATTGAGAGCAATAGCCATGCTGTGTAAGTACAACCCTTTTTTTAATTTATACTGGAAAAACCAACGCTTCACTAGGGATAATCTTGCATAGTAAAATATACTTTGTCAAAGTTCATCTTGGGGCAGAATCTGTAAGTTTTCAGTCCTACTTCATGTTCTTTTCATATACATTTACAGTTCATATAACTCCCTGTGGCTCATAGGTGGTCCTTGTAGGATCATCAAGAAAACAAATCAATTATGCCCCATTGAGTTTGATGTACTGTTTCTTTATACAGTCATTCATCTCCTACTGTGTAGTAATAAATTGGTGGGACATCAGAATCCATCTCTCCCTCCAGAAATAAAAAAAAATAACAGATCTCAAATTGCTCACATTTAGTGATAACAGTATCAGTCTTCTTGTTTTGGACTCAAGATAGAGCATGTGCTATACTGTACATGTAATGGCGTAATCACAAGTGTTCTCCATTAATGACAGCTTAAATGTAAGAGTCTAAAACTTTCTGCCCTGAGAGACAGAGAGCTTGCATAGGTAGAATCTGAGATATCTTCATCTTAATAACTCTCTATTTTGTAATGTAAATATTCTTCACTAACTAGTTTTAATTAGGGAAAAAAAAATCCTGCTTTTAATTTCATTAACGTGCTCTTTTAGCACACCTCTTTTTGCAGAATAAGATATCTTTAACAACAGTGACATGTATATATTCAGTGTTTATTATTAGATTTAGTACTGTTTTTAATTGAGAGAGTTATTAAACATCAATCATATTGCAGCTAATAAATAAGAAGAATCATGGGAGCAAAAGCCCATGTGGCTCTTTAATACAAAAATATTTATTATGTGATGCTTTGAAATGATTTACAGGAACTGAACATTCAGTTCATTACTAAGGTACATATGGGAATAGTGAGATTGACAAAAGATGCATATTGTACATGAGACTCTGCATTTAGATTTAAGTCTCACGTGAAAATTATATCTCAAAATGATGTGAAGAATTGAATACAAGTCAACAAATTGATTACAATGTAATGAATTAGTTAAAAATTAATGAACTGACATTTTATTGTACAGTTGGATAGAACATTTAAAGAGAGGATATTAAAGCAGTAGGTGCTGTGAAATACACAGACTTATGAAAACAGCTACTTCTAGTTTGGATTTTGAAGCCAGTGAGGACAGATTCTGTGGCATGGAGGTGGAGCAAGGAGAGCGGGAAATGTGAAGAAGTAGCCAAGAAAACTTTGAATTTACTAATAACTTTTGTAGCTTTAGCTAATGCCAGAAGGTGTCACCACTGACACCAGTAGAGGAGGACCAATAAGGGGAAAGAAATCTGTAGAAAAGGCTGTGTGTAGAGAGGGAAAATGATGAAACCTAGCGGCCTGCAGTGGTGGGATGGGAAAGATACATAATATGATAAAGCTTGGTAACTAGCATGTGTGATTGAAGAAACCAATGAAGAGATAACATTTGAAAGCTTTACAGCTTGGAAAGCTGTTAGCAAGCTGGTGTCCCCTTCATCATTTTTAATTTTACTTTTACTGCCCTTCATTTGCTTTGACGGGTTGATGTTGCCATGGTGCAGTTGAAATTGTCATAAAAGTGCTGTTACCCTTTCAAGATGGCTATTTTTTTCCTAGGGTTTATACCACACTTTATAGTTATGTCAGAAGGTTTACTTGGTTTATGAATTCTCTGAGCTCTGACACTGCTCTGAAAACTCTGGGTTGCAATTTAGCTTTTGCGTTTTAATTTGTGAGATTTAACAACCACTACACCAGTTTGTTACATCCCTACATAATTACAAAGCTCATTTAAAATACATCCTTTTGTTAATGAGGATAAAATTTAAGCTTGTCCCTCACCTCTTTGATCTCCTGTTTCTTTGAGAAAATAGAAACACTTTCTCACTCCAACTACGAGGTTCCTTTTTATACTTATTTTCCAACTTTCAAAAGTTTTATCTAATATAGGAAAATAATTTTAAAAGATACTTTTGCTCCTTAGGAAATATAATACCGTGTGGTCATAGAGATGCTTTTATACATGTAGTGGAAGTTGATTCATGTCAAATGTGATTTGGTCCCATGGTGCCTTTGTAATCAACTAACTTCCCTTTTGCCTACTCTGTAGCAATTCAGATTAGGGATCTATGAAGTGAAATGCCTGTCAGTGATGCTGTGATTTAAACTTTTTGCAAGATGTGTTATAAAACCAATGTACATGTTTTGGTAAATCTGAAAGGCTGTTAGTCATTAAAAACTGTGTTATATGACCCTTACTCAATGTGAACAATAGCCTCACTTCATAATTTGTGTGGGACTTTGGGGAGGAAGAGGTTGGAAAGGGCAAGAGAGGAGTGAAATACAGCTCAGTATGATGAATGATTTCAGAGCTGGGCCCTGCTACATTAAAGTTTAGAAAAATAGTTCATGAAAATAAGTCCTGTAAGAGAAGCTGGTGTGATTCATCCATTCACTATCATTTTTTGCTATTGTTTTGAAAGAAAATGTGAATTTAGTAAGTGAACTGTAGCTGACTTTCATAGCAATATTGGTGTTAGAGGAAGGAAGGAAGGAAGGAAAGTTCGAGACACAGCTCTATTGACTTCATGTTTATTTCATTCTGCAGAGTTAGAAACAAAAATTTAAAACTCCATCTTTGCTATCATCTCTTCCAAAAAGGTCCTCTAGTAAGGTTCTGGAAAAGATACTAAACTGTGTGATTAAATGCAATCTGAACTAATCCAGAAACTCCTGTTCATCCAAACATAGCTTTTGAGTAATCAAAACTTTAGGCCTGCTCAGAATTTTCTTGTTCTAACTTCCAGAACTAAAGTAAAATTAAAAGAGTAAACAGCATTTAAATGTCAAATAGCAGCCAATAAGTGAATAGAACAATACCCAGGATCATCCCTACAAGTATTATCACATGCATCGATTTCTTTAAGTACTTTGGTGAGACAGTGTATTGAAAGACAGCAGTCAGGTATGATTTCATGATGTTTTGGGGAAAGTATACAGAAAATCTCATATCTAGACCTCAGGAGATCTACACAGTAGATCTCTATATACATAATATGTAGTCTAGATCTAAGAATAGCTATTACTACTGCCTTCCACAGCTTTGCTTTTATTTTCCACTTTTCATTTTTTTAATTTTTCACTATTTTGTGCTATAGTGTACCAGCCAGTACAGTCATCCATATGCATAGCACAAGCACTATTTCCTCACATATAACTGAGTTATATCCCGTAAGTGATACAAGAACTGAGGTAGTTTTTCTGAATTTGTTATATACTGAATAAGTTTGTAATTTGATTGACACTTTTACACAATTGTCATTTAGAAGAAAGCTTATCTTAGAAATATGAAAGATTAGAAAATTGCATCTGTGTATATCAGTCATGTAACTATAGATCTGATCGGGTCATTTGAATAAAGAATATTCATTTGCTCCTATTTACATTTGTAATTCAGGGATAAGTGAAAGGGAAGTGAAAAACAAACACTTTTGATTCAAGGGTACAATGACAGTATCAGTTGTTGTATTTTTATTCTTCCTCCTAAATTAATGGATTAGTTTCCATCACTCTTAGCACAGTATTAAATAGCTCAATATTGTTATTTTATTTGAGTTGAATAACAACGTAAATGTCATCATAATCCTGATTTGTCCTTAAAACAGTATCATTTCGGTTTGGTCTCTTGTAAAATATTTTCCTCCTTAATTGCCTTTCCATTCAAAAAGAAGACTTACAATGGCTACCATGGTACAGCTGTAAAACAATTCATTGTATCAGTCACAGACTCTCATAATAAAGCACCTTAATAAGACCAAGTTCTGTACTTTGTGAAGGCACAAGATAAATTGAGTTCATAGTCCATTATTTGAACAAGGGTATCTGATTTCTGGCAAATCTATCTGAAAGAGTATTGTAGAATTGTATTTTATCTTTAAGAAATGTGTTTTCTAAAAGTAAGATATTTACTTCTGTTGCAGTAAAGGATTTAAACAGAAGAAATCTTTCTAATGTTTGCTGAATCATGTGAGAATGATGAGGTAGTAGAGAGCCATACATCAAACAACTTAATATTTTATTTTATTTCAAGAGGGAAGGCTGAGTACAGAATGCCCAATGGTTTTGCCAAGAGTACATTCTCTCTTCCTTATTTACCAAGCTATATATACCGTGAGGAAAGTGGCAGACCCTCTTAAACTTTTTCTACTGCTGAAATTTACAGATGTGTACATTTACTTTTTCTTTTGTAACAAACATCAGAATGCCAGTGCCAGAGACTGCATTTTTCCAGCCCTGTTGAGCAGCTATGGTGTAAAGGAAAGGAAGACAGCTATATTTTTTCTGTAGCTACCTTATCAATTCATCCTCTTTATGTAGTGGAGAGCTGGAAATGGGTGTAAAGGGAAGTCTGGCTTTCTTCCTAAGCTTGTTTTTTGTTTCCTTGCTCTGTAACACAGGTAGGATTTATTTTGGTAGGCATTTTCTAATTAGGGGTCTTCTGAAGCAGGCATTAAACAAACCAATACCAAGAACTCATTCTCAGTGTGCCTATGCGGCACCATCAGGCAATTACTGAGTTTTACTGGAGGAGATTCAGATTTACAGTTTTACATCTGAAAAATGCTATACTGCACAGAGATTTCCTATGCAAGTTCGTTTGGCTTTGGCTCAAATAGCATAATCAGATTTAATCTTCCCATGTAAACACTTTCTTCTAATCTTAACCAGAAGCATCAAAATATTTATGTGTCAGCCAATGCTTTATTGATAGTTCCTGATCCACGAATAAGATACAGATAAGATTTGAGCTGGCCAGAGTTTCTCTTTATATAAAGTTTCTTAAGAGATGTTAAGAAATGAGATATTTTTGCTCGTACCTTACCATTTCCTTCATTTCAGTGCCTCAGGGTCTGTGCTTGTAATTTTAAACTTCTGTTTTATGAATAGAGCTTTTTCACTTAGAAATAACAGATTAGATAAGTTGAGTGGGGAAAAAAAATGGTTATTATAAGACTGCGGCTCTCTACTGCTATGTTTTCTACTACTTTATTTCTGTGTATGATTTTACTTTCCCAGTACAGAGCAAATGAACTGTGCTCAATCACTCACATTCTCTTCAATCCTAGTGAACAGGCAGCCTGTAGAATCATTGCAAAGTCATTGAGGTGAGGTTGAGACTGAGGAACAAGAGGAAGGTGAGCCATTAAAATGTACCTGCAAATGTAGGGTTCTGTAACCATGAATGTTAACAGCAATTGAGTTCAGTGGTACAGTTTCTCCTTGTCCTGGACAAAGACTGTCTACATAGCCAGGTGGAGATAATGGACCACTGAAGTCCTTCTGGTAAAAGCAGTTTAATTCAGAGCAATAGGTGTGATGCTGTAGGCATTTCAGTGATTATTAGAAAACCTCCACCAGAAGTGAGAGATGACAAAGTAAGGAGACCAAGGAAAGTGTTCATAGATGTTTGTCTGAGCAGTTAATATTACGATTGGATGTCTCCCTCCTCTTTCTTACTTGAATAAGGAATAGTTCAATTCTTTTTGAAATACTAGAAAACATGTTGTGCTACTAACACACCAGCAAAATTTTGTAGCACTGTGATTGACATGACATTACTACTGCAATTATTTTACAATAGTAAAAGCTTTGCTGATATCCCAAATCAAGGGTATGATTAAACACAAAATAAAATATATGCTATCATGATGGGAACAAAGGGAATGTTATCTCTGGAAAAAATATTCTTGGGAAAAAAAACACTGGTGTTGATTTTCCAACAAAAAAATTAAAAATATATATGTTTGCCATATTTATAATACAGTTCTCATGCTTAAAAAGCATCCTGCTGACTTCACTTATATTGACAGAATGACTATCATAAATGTCAGGATCAATAATCACAGCAACAGTTGAACGTAGATTCAGCTCTGCTAGAGCTATCCTTCTGTTCTATGTGCATGTGGATGTTCATACAGTGGGCCTCTAGTCCAGAGGCTTAAAAGCTGAAAGTAATAGTACTAGGTAGACTTTTATATGTTTGTTTATCTAAGATACATGTTTCCTTGGGATAAGACAGTGATAGAAATTTGGGGAATGATCTGTATTCAGAGATAAGAATTATTGTATTTCATGATTTTACTAGGCTGTTCTGAATTGCGGCTGGGCCTGCCCAAACAGTAAATGCAAAGAAATTGAACTGTTTCATTTTTGAATCCAAAGCTGTCAGATTTCTGAGTCCTCAGATTGTAATTTTTGTTTCAGCTTTTCTTCCCTAACCTTAATTGTATTTTGAATTTTCCATGCCTGGCTTAACATCCAAGGTTTCCTAATATTGGAAGTTTGGGGATCTTGGGAGTGTGTTTCTGTTGAGGACCTTTTCTTGAAAGAAATTTATCACACATAGCTGGGTGGACTCTGGTGCAGCTGAAGTGTCTGATACTAAGGCAAATGACATTGCTTGAAAATGATGGCCATGAAATGTAAGTACACTGCAAATCACTCAGCTGCAAAGTCTTGGAATAAAAGCACTGTGCAACTGATGTATGGACTGATGCTGCCATTTAATGTGGTTTCCCAGCAAACCTTTCATAAAATTCATGACTGTAGCTGACCTCTGTTACTGTGTTCCTCTTAAGGGAAAAAAAAATAGGCTATAATACAGCTCTCTAAGGCAGTGCACTGAAAAGTGATGTGAAGCAAGGTGAAAGGAATCATGTTCACTTCACCACAGACAGTAGAGGTGTGCCTGTAGTAAAACAGTTGATTAAATGTCACAGCATATTCGACAGCCTTCCAGGTTGACAAGGTTCTCTTCTGACTGGCTTCAAAGTAGGAGGCTGATTCAAATCCTATTACCTGTGAGAAGTCCAAAATTGCTTTACACTTACGAAAGTAAAAGCAAAATCTGCAGTCAGATGCCACCAGCAAAAATACAGCTTCTTTATGTTTACAGCTTCTTTACAGTATTATTACTATAACATATGAAACATGATGTTGCTTATACTGTTTTGGTCTTTTATTAGATAAAGTTATTTGGCTTCTGGCTTTTGTGTGGCTGTGAGTGCTGATGTTTCCTGAAAGCAGAGGTTCTGGTCCATCCTAGAAAGTCTTAGCTTCTTGAGCTTCTGTATTACTTTTCATGTTCATTGTAGCTTAAAGACAGTTAACAGTTGCTGATGTTAATATATTAAGTTAAAAAATGCCACAACAAGCTGAAGCAGAGGCTAAAGAACTGATGGTCATGTCTGAGTCATTTCCAAAGAGAGAGGAGAGGAGTGCAGTGGGGGCAAACAGCTAGAGGGACTCTGGTACCATGATAATATGGAAAGAAGAAAATTATATCTTAAACAGACAGATTTATCTAGATGGCACATTTAAAAGAGGAGACATGCTGAAGATGTCCTCGTTTTCCTCCTGTCTCTGTAAAATGGTAAATGCAAATCCAACTCCCATTCCTACTTTCCCGTCTTTCAACTTCCTGCCTTCCTCAAAGGAAGCTCCTTTAGAATATGAGAGCTGAGAAGACATAATCTTTCATGTTGTAAGATGATTTGCTTATTTTATAAAACGCAACTTGCCTCAAAGGAAAGTTATCAGTTACTAGTACACATTCTTCTTGTTATCACTAACTAAAAATAATTTAGCTCTTCCATTCCCTTAGATTGTTTTAGTAAACAAATATGTGCATAATGATTTTGTCCATGTGTTAATCTATACCAACCTGATGAAAGTATCTTGTGAATACAAACTGAGGAGACTGTGTCACTCTCAATCACCTGTGTGATTTTGATACCCGCACTATCAGTAGAGCATGCCACAGTGTATTTGTTTGTTTAGGAGGTGATGAATTAGTTCCCAAAGTCTGTGGCAAAGTTAGGAGCAATTGCTTTCTTCTTCTTACCTCTGCATTCTCTCTCTTATTGCATATGTGTATGTGTGTATATAATGAGGGAGGGTGGGAAGAAGATGCAGGAAAGAGCCAGTTTCCTGAAATGTAATGAATGCATTTTCTTCTAGGGCAGTAGGGTTTGCCTACAGAACAAAGTGCCTGCACAATTTTTTGCAGATCAACTACCAAAACTGCTTTCCCTGTTAATGATGTAGTAATTCACAATGGAAGCTACAAGTCAGAGCTTCCACTGTTCCATCCCATTCCTAGCCCAAACAAGCTGTACAGTAATACAGTGCAATATTGTAAAAAAAAAAATTACAATATAATTACTTCATTTGATTCCTGTTTTCTCTGGGCTATATAGTCCTTGGCTGATGCTTTATTTACTCCGTAGTATTCTCGTTTTGTAGTTAATTTCTAGCTCTAAGGTCGATCTAAGTATGAGATGTTCCTTCCGGAGATGAATTGTGAATGGTAACAACTGGACAGTGTAAATGTTGATATTTTCTTCTTTACTATTCTAAAAATCTAGCATAGAGAGAGAAATCGAATTCAGCTTAATCTCCCTAAATTCAGATTTTGAGTTTGATGTCATTACTTCGATGTCTGAGTAAATTACAACAGAATAGTTGCAAGGTGAAGCAAAGCCATGCTCAAGTTGTAATTCTCCAGGATTTTTTTTCCTTTTCCTTTTCCTTTTCCTTTTCCTTTTCCTTTTCCTTTTCCTTTTCCTTTTCCTTTTCCTTTTCCTTTTCCTTTTCCTTTTCCTTTTCCTTTTCCTTTTCCTTTTCCTTTTTCCTTTTTCCTTTTTCCTTTTTCCTTTTTCCTTTTCCTTTTCCTTTTCCTTTTCCTTTTCCTTTCTTTTGTAACCACTGAAATGCAAGGAATAAGATTCTGTATATTTTTAATTTTGTGAGATTATTTTTCAATAATTTAATATATTGCTTCTATTTAAAAATAATACTATGACTTATAGACAATGTTAGGGATTGTGTGTCATGCTGGCATAATCTGTACTGTACCAGGGTATTAATCAAAGTGTAAAAGTTATAGCTACTGTTCTAAATATTTGTTTCATGAAGACAAAGAGTTTTAACATCCATTCAGCACAAGTGATTAATAGAAATTGAAACAGAGAAGTACCACACTCAGCAGATCCTCTTTCTTTTCCTTCTTCTGGACAATATAAATGTGCTGGTGGTGCTAAATGCCTTCATACATAAGTGAGTACAAAAAGATTAGTCTTTAATTATTTCTGGCGTATGTCCTTTAAATTCAAAGCCTGTAAATTGCAATGGGCAAAGGGTAATATGTCTTAACAGGTTACACCTCCCAAAGGATTTGTTGATTGACATCAAAATTGTTTCCCCTCCCTCTTTTCTGACTGACAGAATGGCAGGTGTGAAGTGATGGCAGTGTGCTGTAATAATGTGTCAAAAGACCTTAAATCAAGACTAATGTGGCTTCAGTGATAAGCTCCCAAACGTTTGTATGGCAGAAAAGGGGACTGTAGGGCAGATTCATCTTGGGACTACTATATCTTTGCATTCTCTGAAAGTGCTTTTTAGTTTGGGTCCTTGAAAAGTTATGGGGTAGAAGTTTTATAAGTATTTTTCCTTACAAAGTCGTAATCGGGAGACAAACATTTCTATGTTTGTTACTCTAACAAGAAGAACTTAATTACTAGTGTTTTCTTTGCACACCAATCTTTTAATAGCAATGTAATCCAGAACTTGGAACAGAAAAAATATACTTGTTTCAGCAACAGTCCTGCCTGGAACAAAACCCAACATTTAATACTCGAAGAAACACTAGAAAGGCAGTAAGCATAAACAAGGGTGAATACTGCAGAGAGATTCATATGAGCTACCTATTTGGTGTAGTTTGTACAGTGTTTTTCAACATACAGTGAAAAAGAATTCTGAGTTGAAAGGATGATGAGCCCAATTTACTCTAAAAGAGTGGATCTTTGCAAAAATATACATTTAAAAAAAGAAGAAGAAGAAGAAGACAGTATCACAGCAGCAGCTGTACTCCAGTAAAATGAAATAAAAAAACAAAAAACAAAACAGAAAAAAAAACCAGAAAAAAAAAACCACAAGAAACCCAGAGACCATGTACAGAGCCCAACAATGGTTTGAATTCTGCATAAAGGCAGAGAGACTTTCTCTGATCTTCCCAAAGATCCAGATCTGTTTCTAATTATGAGAGCACTTAAGAGGAGTAGTTGAGAGTACCAAATGCAGATTTTTGTGTGAAGAATTCAAAATGTTTTTATGTGTTTCTACAGTGTCTCTCAAGATGAGAGATCTTGCATTTCTTATACAGGTTTAGCAAGAATGTTATGAATTTTAATGAGGAAAAAATGGAAGTCCTGTTGATTATTTCTCTTCTTTGGAAAACAATTTTTGTACATTAAAACTTTAGGGCATTTTAAGATAATAATTATCTAGACATTTTCATGTTAAAAAATTATAAAAAAACATGAAATATGTTACTTGTATTGTCTATTTAAGTAAAAGCTTTTCTATATTAATAAATGCAAATATGTATGTATAATATTAATCTCTATAAACAAACAGGAAAGTCATTTCATGATACGTACATGGTGCTAAGAAAGAGATTTTTCCCTTTAAGTTTTCTGGAGTCCATTGAGGATAACTTCCTGATCAGATCAACCGGAGATGATGTGTTACTGGACCTGGTGCTCCCCAATGCAGAGATCATCAAAGGGGTTAAGATTAGAGGCAGTCAGCTCTAGAGTGACCATGCTCTGTTTGAGTTCATGATCTCAAGGAATCTGGGCCTGGCAAAGAAGAGAATCAGTATACTGAACTTCAGGAGAGCAAATTTCTGGCTGCTTAAGCGATTATTGGATGAGATTCAGGTTGGATATTAGGAACAACTTATTCTCAGGAATATGAAGGCATTGGAATGGACTGCCCAGAGAAAAGGTGGAATCACCTAGAATCACCAGGTGTTCAAGAAAATTGTTAAGTATGCCGCACAGGGACAACTTAGTGGTCTTCTCCAACCTTTATAATTCTGAGATCACCTAATAAACTGTCCTTAGGGACAGAGGAATGAAACAGAGCTGGCAGCCCTCTAAGGACTCCTTTCTCAGAACACAGTAGCTCTCCATCACCTGGCATAAGAAATCAAGCAGAAGAGGCAGGAAACCAGCATAACTAAGTAAGGAGCTGTTGGTAAAACCGAGGAAGAGAAGGAAACTTACAGGCAGTGGAAGCAGGGATAGGTGGCATGGGAAGAATACAAGGATGCTGTCCAGACATGCAGAGATTGGATCAGGAAAATCAAAGTGAAGATGAAACTAAACTTGGTGAGGAATGTGAAAAATAGCAAAAAGGGATTTTACAGATACATTGGCTCAGAAGAGACAGACAAAGGAGAGCGCACTCCTTTTGATAAATGAGAATAAAGAACTGGTTTCAATGGACTTGAAGGTACTGAGTGAGTTCTTCGACTTGATCTTCACTAGCAGTCAAGCTTCTCATGCCTCATGTCCTTGAACCTCTATGGGGTGTTAGGGGAACAAAAATCCCTTCCACTGTAAGAGCAGACCAAGTCCAAGACCACTTCATGAGTACAGGCATATGGGGCAAAATAACATCCCAGTGTCCTGAAGGAACTGGTGGATGTGATTGCTAAGAAATTCTCCATCATATTTGTAAAGTTATGGCTGTCAAATGAAGTCCCTGGTGAGTAGAAAAAGGAAAACATAACTTCAATTATCTATAGTGGATTGATGTCATCAATAGACAAAGGAGAAACAAATGATGTCATCTACCTGGATATGTGCAAGGCCTTTGACATGGTCCTGTACCACATCCTTGTCTCTAAATTGGAGAGATGAAGATTTGAAGGCTGGGCTATTCAGTGAATAAAGAATTGGTTAGATGGTCATAGCCAAAGGGCCAAGATGATCAAGGCTTCTATATCCAGGTGGAGGCCAATGGTGAGAGGCATCCATCTTGAGTCTGATGCTTTTTCATGTCTTTATCAAAGACTTTGACCGTGGGATCTAGTGCATCCTCAGCAAATTTTCTGATGAGACAAAGCTGAGTGGAGAGCTTGACATGTTGACATAAGAGAAGGAAAGGATGCCATCCAGAGGGAACTGGACAGACTTGAAAAATGTTGCCAGGAGTATGTGCTTGGGCTGCATCATAAGAAGCCAGCAGGACAAGGAAAGTGATTGTCCCCAGCTACTACGCTCTTGTGAGGCCCCATCCGGAGTATTATGTCCAAGCCTGGAGTTCCCAGCCCAAGAAAAAAGCAGAGCTGTTGCAGTAGATCCAGAGGAAGGCCAATAAGATGATCAATGGGCTGGAGAACCTCTCCTATGAAGAAAGGCTGAGGCAGCTGGGCTTATTTAACCTAGAGAAGGCTCTGGAGAGACTTCACTGCAGCCTTTCAGTACTTGAGTGGCGCTTATAAACAGGAGAGAGGCTGTCTTTTCACATGTCCTGATAATGATAGGAAAAAGGAGAATAACTTTTAAGTAACGGACAGGAGATTTGGGTTAGATGCGAGGTGGAAATTTTTCTGTCAGAGGTTCATGAGTCGCTGGAATATTTTGCCCAGAGAAGGCCAGGTTGCATAGGGCACTGGGCAGCCTGAGCTGGGGGTAGCAGTCCTGCTCATGCCAGGATGTTTGGAAATATATGGTGTTTAAAATTCCTTTTACTGTAAGCCATCCTATGATTTGAACAAGAGGAAAAAGATGGATGGAAAAGTATTGGTGTTTTATAAATGATGTGATGGTTAACACTGAAGTGTGCAGGCCAGCACGATCTAGTTGGTGCTGATTAAACATAGTTATACTTTGCCAGTGTGGAGAGTGTACAAAGGTTAAATTAAAAACTCTGAGTACAAATAGCAACAAAGGCTAATTATTTCTTTGGCCTTAGACAACATCAGATAAAAGGTGAACCAACCTGGCAGGGCAGGTGGAAGATACTTCCAATATTTACTAGTGTACAACTCCTGACCTTTGAGGAAATAGAGGTTTTAGGTTATCAGGACTCTTCAGATAAATTAAACTGAAGATAAAATAAGTTAAGAGCTTTATTTAACACTTGTACGTGCAATATCTTGTTTCAGGCTCAAACCAGACAGTGACAATGAACTAGGTCAAGAGACACTAGAGGGCAGGTCTTTTTGGAGAATTCCAAGGAATTTTGTGCCTCCACCTACATATATAGTACTCCTTAGAGACGCTTCCCAAAATGTGCGTATGGAAATCTTGTAGTCTTCAACAATACGTAATATTTGATAATAGATACTGGAAAGGATTGTATGATACTTCACTGTGGGTCAAGAAAAAAAAATTTGCTATGTAACACTGTTGTTTCTAGACAAGCTCAATTGTACTTACAACTCCAACTGCTTGCTTTGGTATTTAGCAAGTGTAATAAAATTAGGGAAGAAGGCAAGGTAACTCAGGCAGCCAATAAAGTAAACCATTAAACAAAACTAAAGTTAACTAAAAGTAAAATAATAAATTAAATTATTTCTATCTGACAGGCAACAGCTTTGGAGAAAACAAATTTTTCCAATTTACCAACTTTTCAGTGCAAAACTAGAAGTTGTTTGTTTATGTCTGAAAAATATAGCATGCCAGCAACCCACCTTTACAGAAGCATTATAATCCTCTGGCCCATTATCGTGACTTGAGATCATGTCCATGGAATTTCAGTACAAATTTTTCAAGTCACGCATCTCAGATGTGCCAACATTCAAGGCAAGGCCTCCAGCACTTAAAACAAAGCACACACTCACACTAAGTCAGATGCTTGCATTACACACTATTCAAATGAAAATACACTACTAATTGGGGTGGATAATATTTCATTTTTTTGCCATTTGAACACTTAAATTGAGAGATTGATTTCAAATTTTTTTTTCTTGGATTAGGAATAATAATTGGGAAAATGTCTGTTGAAAATAATTGGTCCTTTGTTTCTGGAGTAGCATATTTTTGTGTCTGTTGTTGCTGTACAATGTGAGCTTATTAATTGTTAGATTGTTTGGTTTTTTAGTTAAAGCAGAAATGCACTATGTTAAAGATTTAACTTCCACCTAAGCGGCCTTTTCAGGAAATTGTCCTTTGAGAGAGATTGGTAAAATTTGACAATAATCTTAAAACTTGTTTTTCCCTCTGAAGCTTTAGTTAATCCCTATGAAGTAAATTTAATCACTGAACTGAGAAGCTGAGCCTTTAAATATGGTTCTTAACTACACATCTTATTGAAACTTAAGCGTCACTTCCACTGTGTTGGTTGCATGCGTGTTTATATATATTAGGAAAGCAAAAGAAATATTTTTCATGCTTAGATATTTATTTTTCTATGCTTATTTCAAAATAGGGCTGGCATACAAGCAGACTTTTTTTTTTTTTTTCCTCCATTATGAGAACTACAGTTTGCAGGCTTTATTCTTTAGATGACTAATGACCAAACTAAGAGGGTTCTCACAGTAGTAAGGCTTGTTTCTGGAGCCAGAAAATATTTGTTTTTGCTTACAAAGACAGTGCATGCCTCTTAAGGTGTGTTTATTTGAATTATTTCTTTCTTTAAAGACAATTTACATCTCTGACTTGTGGCACAGTATAACCATTGCTGTGGGCTGTGGCAACAGAAATTTCCCAAATCTAGGCATTCATTTGCATTAATTAAATCTCTATGTGTTACTCTCCGCTCCCCTCTTTTCTAATCCTAGTAATTTTTGTGCTTTCTAAAATCAAGCTGTTTCAGATATGAATAAATCTGTATGTCAAACCCACCCTCTTCCCCACAAATACACATTTGAATATGAATGTCAGGGCCTGTGCACATGCTTAGTTTCTGTATGAGAGCATTCTTCCTATCTGGAGAAGTGATTTGACTTCTCTGTATTGCATTAGACCACTGTCATTAATGACAGAGGTGTCATTTTGATGTGATCTGTGAGGCAGTAGAAGCTTTGAAGTTGAAAGATAGAATAGACATGGATAAATTGTGCTCTGAGTATGCTGCTATTGCACTATTATTGCTGGCAATTATTTCACCAAGTGACACATCTGATAAAAAGTCATCCGCCTTGCTATGGAAAGAAATCGCAGTTCGCTGAAGCACATGGTAGATCTGTCGATTTTAAAGCCTGACAAAAAGCTCATTAGTTTTGGCGTGATCATTCTGTACCAATCTTGAACTCCTTTACAATTGTTCTCCCTGTTCCCTTTGTTTTCAGTTGGTTTTCTTTACTGAGATAACACTTCCTCTTTTGTATTTTAGTCTTTCACCATTTGCTATCTTCTCCTCCATCCTACTTTCCCCAGCACAAGCCTTGTTAATGATGTTCCTCACCCCTCCCTTAAATGTACTGAGCAATGTTTATTTCTTTGTTGGTCTCATGAAGTGGTATTTTTTCAACTTTTTTTTTTTTTTTTTTTTTTTTTTTTTTTTTAATTCACAGAGCACGTGAAGTCTATGCATAAGTAGCAGCAGATCCCAGGTAATTACATTTTATATTTTATATTACTTTTAAGTTAGACATGATACAGATGTGTTCCCTCAGGTATGCATTATGTGTAGAGAACTGTATTGTAGCATATCAGTATTGTGAGGCTCCACCTAAAGTAAATGCTCCAAATAATGGGGAGCCTGTAGAGCTACTGGCAAAATTCTGACTGGAATTTATTTATATTTAATCTTTTCCTTGGATGTCAGTGTGTCTGTGAAGGAGGAAGAGGGGACAACTGAGTGCAAGCAGAAATCCCTTTAAAATCTACTCTGTGACCAAGTAAAACATAAATGAAAGTACATGTTTAAGAACTTAGGGTAACAGGAGAAAATAAAAGTTTCATAATTCATCATCAGATATCTATTTTTCTGGCTAGACAAAGAAACCAACAAATAAAACCAGATATTTTATGGCAAGAAAACAATTACACTGATCAGCATTTTGAAAATATGAAAATAAGATATAATGGAATGAGATGGCCATAGTACTCATGAAAAGTAAACACAGCTTTGGAGTATGCTCTGTGAGATTCAAACACAACAATATGTCAGTCTCTAACAGCATGAAATTTACCAGAATTGTACTATTCAGTCTGGGGGATTTAAATATTGAAAGTCTTATAGACAGTATTATTTTTGCTCTAAATTGATGGTCTTAGTTAAGTCCTTATAATTATGCTTTCACAGCACTTATTACCAAGGGACAGGTGATTTAACTGACCATAGAATCTCAGTCCCAGTAGAAGCAGGCCTGTAGGTCAGAGATGTAATGATAAAACAATTGCTAGAGAATGATGAACTAATTCTGCAGCCTCTAATAACACTAAATTGATTACGAGAGACATACTAGAAAAAAAATTAACCAGCTACCTATGCAAATCATACTGCAGATATAGTTATCATTGTGATTGCAAGTACTTTTTTTTGAGAAGGGGAGGGGAAGGGATTTCATCATAGCTGAGGTCATATATAAACTCTTCTGTGGTCACTGTACACCACACCACAATGTTTTAGAGGGACAATAAGAATAAAGTTTGTGTCCATCTCTTGCAAGATTCATACACACTGTCAGCTTGAGGTATAAAAGACACTGTTTTGTAGAGGACTTCTCTGATGTGCATTCTTCAGGTATATTTCAACAATAGAAAGAAGTAATAGAAGTATTAATGTAAGTAATGTAAGTATTACATGCAACTTATGGTTACACATCGTAGGAGGTAAAAGCAAGAATGTATTGCTGATAGAATAGCTCGCTGATAGAATAGCTCGCTGATTTCCCTACAAAATGCCCTGCAGCCATTCAAGCATGCAGTAAGAGGGCTATTTTTTTGAAAGTCCAACTACAACAAATTGAATCAAATTACTGTAAAAAAAAGTTTCAGTGCTTGGCACTACAATCTTCTCTGCAAATTCTTTGGACAGATTCTAAGTCCAAGAAAGCATCTGCAAAACCTACAGTGATGAATTGATATATCCTTGCAGAAACTGATCCAACGCTGCAAGGAAACAATGAATGCTGAAGCAATTAGTGAATATAAAAGGATTTCTTTGTCATGCTTACCATCCATAGAAATGTCTGAGTTACTTAGCTACCAAAAATCTCTACATAGCTTCAAATTCCCTCTTATATTAAACCTTCTCAGCTATAATTATTATACATAATTAAGTATCTCTTTTCCTTCACCTTCTAGTCTCATGTTCAGTCCTCGTGTTTTGTAATAATTTGATCTGATTTTCTAAAATGCTGTTTCTCAGCAAGTCATTCAAAAGTGTGAGGATGTAAGTCAGGTAGCCTAATGTGATGACTTTCTGGGTTTCTCTCAGTTTTTCACCATCTTTCACACTCTTTATTTCTCCTTTGCAAGTACGATGAAAGGCTGGAGGATTGTATTAACCTAGTAGAATATTGCAGAAGCAATGAACATCTTGCATTATGAAAATACAGAACAGAGATGGCTGATCACGGGTGATGTGGAATTGGAAATTTATTTTAAAGCACACTTCAGTAAGTGTATCACAAGGAAAAGTTATCTTTGAAACAATCTCTTCCTTAGCAGGAAAATGTTATGTATGTACAGATCATCACCTTTCTTGTCTTTTGCTGATATTACAAAGTTATCTTTAAAGTAAAGGAACCAGTACTGTTTCCATCAATTTCACATTAAAGTATCATGATCCTGGCTTTTAAGAAATATTTGCATTCAAGTTGTATACTGGGAGGGGGGAAGAGGAGAGGATGCATAACTCAGCCTCCCCACATGGCTCATACATTCTACATTTAAAGACTTTGATCTATGCTTAAACTAATACTTATTGGTTTGTTTTTCACTGTACCTTGAGGTAGTGCATTTCAAAATATATATTGTGTCTAATGTTTAACAAGAGGTTAGAAGTGTGCTGGATAACATTTGAATGAGTACAATGAGAAAAAAAATTGTTTACTGTTCCTCAATAGTAAATTTCAAGTACAAAAGGTTATTTTACAAACCTTTACTGTGATTTGATTTGCAGGCCTCTATGGAGAGTCTAAGATGACAAAAATGTTAGAAATAAGAGTTTCTTCTTCCAAGCAGGAAGAGAAAGTGGGAACTGAATAAAGTCATAAAAAAGTGCTCTGGAGTGTTCATCTCTCTCCAATACATCCACTGGGACACTCTGAACTCACTCTCCCACTGATCATAAGATCTTTTGACAGAGATGGAGAGTGTCTGGTTACTGGACACTAGTGTCTAGTTGCTGGAAATAAATGAGAAAGTAGAAACAGGCAAACTGCACCCAAAGGTAGATGAAAATTTTGGCATAATGGATGTTCCAAAAAGAAGTTATAATAATATATATATATTTAGACCCTATGATGGGTGGGAGCTGGGAGAGGTGAGAAGGAGTGTTTTTAAAGTGGTTGATCATGTATTAGAGCCAGAAATAATTCTCAGGACCTGGCTTAGCTGCAGAAACAATACATAGTTTAAGCCCTGAAGGATATATAATTAAAGTCTTTTCTAATGTATCCACAACTGCATAACTGCATAAAATCCTTGCAGATGAAATCTGTCTATGTTATTTCCAATTGTGTTATGTTTGGATATTATTTGATATCATTTAATATCATTTAGTTGCTTTTTTCCATCCTCCCCCCTTCTCTCTCTCTCTCTCCCCCATTTTCTTTCATAGTCAGAGTTTATTAGATATGTAATACCTCTTTGAAAGGTCTTCCAAAACCTTTCAAACTCACTTGCTATATGAAAGATAACATGAAACTAATACATGATACAAATAAGTTCTGAATACTAATTCAGAATAATGGACTCCATGAATCCTTAGAAAGGCCAGTGTAAGTTGACATAGTTACATTTGAAAAATAAGCAGCGGTGCCAGGTCTGGAGTCCCTTTCTAGAAGAAAGAGAGACAGCTAAATGACAGAGGATAGACAGGAAAATATTGCCTTATAGATTAGTTTTTCCTCTTGATCCCCTGGGGACAGTAACAGCTTTCAATCCCTCATCAGTCACCATTCTTTCACAGGATGAGGAGGAAAGGAGGAAAAGAGAAGAACTAGGATAAAAACTTGAGTAACTCTATCAAATACTTCCCATGAGTACACAAATCCTTTCTTCTGATACACTGTAGAGATTCTCTCACTAGCTCATATTTGTAACTCATCTATATCTCTGTAGGATGAAATTACATGGTAAGTTCTCTCTCGTAACAAATCCAGTCTAAGTTACAGGTCCCAGCTGTGCAGCCTCTACAGATTTCTACACTAGAGAGCCAGCAAAGTAAGGCATTCAGCAGGCCCAGCAAACGGACCTGAATGAGAATCCACACTGTTGATTTGGGCTCGAAGTCTCCCTCTGCCCATGCCATGCCCCAAGCAAGGTTCACAAGCACAAGCTCACATCCCATCTTGCTTAGCTCAGCTCTAGGGATGGCCAGGGGTAACATATCTCTTCCAGTGTAGGATAACAGAAGCCCCATTGACTAAAAGCAGCAGGATTGACTTGTGACCTTTGTCTATCTGGATCACTGTTTTATTGTTTAGGCAATTACATGTTAAGCTTTCTGAGGATATTCAGATGCTTTGTTGCACGTTAAATTGTAGTTCATATACACATACAAAAGAATAAGCTGCCAGGAGCTGCTGATACTTCTTTCATTTTAATAGCTAGTCACATTACTTCTCTCTTCCTCTCTTTTTTTTTTTTTTTTCCCACCTGTTTTTTTTTTTTTTTATCTGTTTTTAGAGCAGCTTCATATTCCTGTTTGGACTAGGCTCACCTTGCAGCAAAATATTGTGGCGCAGGCAGTCAGTCCTCTAGTCTCAAATCATCTGAGCTCCTCACATTTATCAGTCACCCTGCTTCAGGCTCCTTAGATCCATCTTTTGTTATAGGTGTGAGTCTGGGGTAGGCTCTGCATTTCGACAAGATGGCTGCATACCAAAATAGGCACCACTGCTTAGGTTTCTACTGCTAGCTAGGTGGCAGAACTTAAGCTGTTACAGCTTGCTTTTTTTTTCCAAAGGGGAAAAAAATTAGCCAAGTTACAGGTATGGTAAGCAGCTGTTTATTTGAAAGCCACATTCATGTATATGTAAAAACTTCTTGATAAAAAAAAGCTCATTCCAATGAGCCCCAGAGTGTAAAAAAAAGCTTGCTCCTATGAGCCCTACAGTGTAGGTCCTCATGATAAGGCTTAACTTTTAACTAGGAGGGAATGTGCTGTTTCCTGATGATGCGGACTGTAGCCTACAGTGCAGATAGTGGGATTACCAGCTTATAGTAAAATGTTTTATATTATTATTTTTATATTCTCTGCCTTTCCAGAAGTTGTAATGACTTTACGTTTAGAGCTCAAGGCCACAGGATTAGCTGATTGATTTATGAATTAGTACATTTTTCAAAGAAGTTAAGAACTACATAGCTTATTTAGGCCATATTAGTTCACACTGATTAGAAGCAGTCCAATGCCAACTATCTGACATACAGCTCTTTCTGTGATAGAATAGTACAAAGAATCAGATGATACATAGCTTTTCCTAATCAAGAACATCCCACCACCAGCGAGCAATACTGCAATGGCATGACCTTACAGCGTTAATATCTGCAGCTATAAGGGATGTAATCCTGGCACATGTGCTGCCCACAACTGTTCCATTGTCACAGAATCACAGAATCACAGAATTGTAGGGGTTGGAAGGGACCTCCAGAGATCATCGAGTCCAACCCCCCTGCCAAAGCAGGTTCCCTACAGCAGGTCGCACAGGTAGGCATCCAGGCAGGTCTTGAACATCTCCAGAGAAGGAGACTCCACAGCCTTCCTGGGCAGCCTGTTCCAGTGCTCCGTCACCCTCACTGTAAAGAACTTCTTGTGCATGTTTGTGCAGAACTTCCTATGCTGCAGTTTCCAGCCGTTTCCCCTTGTCCTGTCTCCACTCACCACTGAAAACAGTCTGGCCTCGCCATTCTGCCCCCCACACCTTAGATATTTATAGACCTGGATCAGGTCCCCTCTCAGTCTTCTTTTCTCAAGGCTGAACAGACCCAGTTCACTCAGCCTTTCTTCATAGGAGAGATGCTCCAGGCCCTTCACCATCTTTGTGGCCCTCCGCTGGACTCTTTCCAAGAGATCCCTGTCACTGTCTGGTGGTAAGATTTGCCTTTTTTTTTTTTTTTTTTTTTTTTTTTTTTTTTTTTAAATGTTAACTGTGTCTAAGGTTTGTAGTGCTCAGGGAGAGAGTGTCCAGTGATAGCCATCATTCTTGTTTTTAACCTGTATCATATGAGATCAGGGAAGGCAGCACAGTTGGTCTACCAAACAGTAATATTGGTAGATTTCTGAAAGAATGGCATCATGTCACAAAATTTTCATCACTGCTCTTGTCATTAAATGAATCTTGTTTCACTGTTGCTGTCAAAGATGGTGAGCTTGTACAGATAACAACAGGGACTGCTGGAAGGTGCAACAACTGATATTTGGCTAATGACTCACTTAATAGGAGTGTCTCCGAACTTAGAAATAGGCCTGAAGATCCTCTACCTTTCAAGAAAGATGGTGAAAAGGGTGAGATGGTGGTGAGGGACAACAGGAAAACAAACAAACAAACAAACACCCCAAAAAACAGCTTTTTATTTGTTTGCTTTGTTTTCTATTGCTGTAAGAAGATTATAGCAACTCTTTTAACTCCCCTTCAAACTGTGAAGCAGTAATTTCATTCATGTTCCCCATCCCTAAAATCTAGCTCTTGATCAGAACTGTTATTTATGTCCCACACCTCCCTCTGGGGCATAAAAATAACCCACAAAAACACCAACCAGCAAACAAACAAGGAAACAAAATCAAGCTCATCTAAAAAAGAAAAAAAAAATAAAGCAGCTTTACACCCTCTATATGTTCTAGGCAATACATATTTTCTAGTCTCAAAGGTATGCCTTGATTGTGCAAATCTCTACTTATGAAAACACCTCTTCATCTTATCATACATTTGCAATTATATAACAGAATTATTTGTTTATCATTATGTACTAGAAAATGCAAACGTATCGTATTGAACCTGCTTTGGCAGGGGGGTTGGGCTCGATGATCTCTGGAGGTCCCTTCCAACCCCTACGATTCTGTGATTGCGTAGTTAAGGTACTACCGTGGAAGTATAGCAGGCTTGCCTCGTAATCTGTAAAATGTGTAAGCAGCCTGCCTGGTCACTGAAGCCACTTGCTAATTAGGACTATGTCGTTTTTGGGAGGAGCTGCAGTGTGTTTCTCAATTTAATCTTTGTATCAGTGAGTAATAGAATTGTAGATACAAAAAAACAGCTTTGTACCTTAGCTGTTCATTGGTCAGGTTTGATTCTACATATTTCCTGTCTGTATTTTGGTAGCAAACAAGATCTATGATTAATTAAAAATGTAATGTTCCTGTACTGAAAATTAACGGTGTTGACTTTAACAAGGCTAGTTTAAATTGCAAAATCTCAAACACATGTATATAATCTTACAGATCTCAAAGAGTCTGGCTTTTTTATAAAATAAAAGAACATACATCTGCATGTACAGTTATGCTTGCTTTCCCATCTGAAATAAAAGAAGTGCAATTAAAATTTGGCAAATAAATTTAACATATATAGATAATGTGATGGAAAGTATAGCAACAATAGCTGAATGGCAAAATCCCAGGTTACAGCAAACAAGAACGAGACCAAATGCAGCAGCTGTGGACACAGAAACAAAGGAAGAAAAACTTCTTACCTTTGGAAGGCCTTCAGTAGGCAGGGATCTCCAGCAAAATACCCTTACCCCCACTGTCAACCTTTCAATGAGGCCTGGGAAGGGGTGGATCCCAGCTCTACCCCTTCTGGTCACTCAGGTGTGTTGCATGCACCTGAGATCCCCTGAGTTGACCTGCCTTCCCACCAGGCACTCCATCACTTGTTCAGGCCATGACATCATTTCCACTAAACTGTCAATCATGAGAAATCAAAAAACTCTGTCCATCGTAACCTGAACTATTTGAGCTGAATTTGTTGAGAGATGCTGTGTTCAGCCACTTAAAGCAGCTAAATTGTACCACATTGCAAAAGTGATTGCATAACTAATGTAAGGATGATATTTGTTACAGCAGCAGAACTGTTCACTTATAGCTCTCACAAATTCTGTAACAGCAGCTGATATTAATTATTTTTAGAAAAGGGCTGGTCTTGGAGAGCTGTTTGACATCTGTGTCATTCTTAGTTCAAAGTATTAATAATAATGGGTTTGTGAATAAAGTATTATTGACTTGGTGATGCATATTACATTGCTTTTCAGGGCACAATCTCAAAGAGGGAAAAAGAACACAGAAATATCTCCTTGTTTTAGAACACAAATACATAAATTTTAATCTGAGAAAAATACAAAATGAAACCATGTACAAGTTATGTACAAACCTTTTTTACAGGACAATATATTTATCACTGGATATTTATTACATATGACAAAGTCAGGTAGATCATTTCTGAGCACCAGCATTTGTTCTCTCTCATAAATCCATAATGACAAAAAGTAAAATGATGAAGTCATACTCCTTTTTCTTGATGAACTTTCTTGTAAATTGATAGCTGGTTCACAGAGTACTCCCCCCTATGCCCACCCCTAAACTATAACTAAATAGATGCAGCATTAAAATATATTGTATGCATAAGTTTGTGTATTTATTTTCTGAAAGAAGAAGAAATCAGCCTTGAACTCTGTGGAAATGCAAAAGTTATGGTTATATCAACTATTTTTGACTGAATTTAGATTATTTGCATTGGTTAAGCACGTATGTCCCAAGAAAAACCATAGCAGAAGCAACATTTTTGAACATCTGCTTGAGATAACTTCCGCTGACATTTTTGTGTCATTCCTTATAGTTATTGTCCAGTTAACAAAATGCTCATATGCCCAATTTTTAATTTCTCAAAAAGATATTTTTCTATTATATGCACTCAACTGCCTATATATTGTGTTGTTTACTGTTTTGTTTTGTTGTTTTTTTTTTTAAGTTATAAAGCTCTCCTCTAAATTGATTGAAGCAGTAAGAAGCTTTCTTTTAACCTCAGTGAGGCTCTAATTAGATACAGCGTTACTCTTTTTAGATTCTTAAGTTAGATATTACTGTTAATTAGATAAAAAAAAAAATATGTATTTCCTTTCTCCCCCCAACCCCATCCCTTCTCATTTGACAGTTAACAGTAGTACATCATTAGATAAAGCAGAGACATTAGACCAGCAGTCCTATCTATTGATTTCAGTGGAACTTACTTGGTTATATAGACTATTGAACACCATAGGCTATATAGTTTCAATGTGGCCATATGTTCTATAGTAGAGAAGATCTATGTGTGCAGGATAGCTGCATTAGTTATATAAATGTAGCTTTGATAAATGCTGGGCTAGAATTGTCCACACTATAGGCCCATGTAGGTTCCTAGGCAGTGGCCACAGCTGAACAACTCCATTCCTTTCTTCATTTCAAATGGGCTGTACTGACACCTACTAATATTGCTCAGTAGAAAAATTCTACAGATTTTATGCCTTCTATTAAAAAACCTAGAAATGAAGCATGCATTTGTAACAATTTTTAAAATTCTTGCTTAGCCTGGATTGATAAAACAATTTTATAAAAAATAAAAAGTATGTTCAAATGCTGGGGAGAATGATGGTTCACATGGCAGAGAGAGGAGAACAAAAGAATGAATATCAAGAACTCTCCTTTCACCTGACATGGGTTGTGTTTTTTCGTTTTTTTTCATGTGTCTGCCATTGCCACTGACAGATGTTTCCAGGCCATTATAACTCAGGGGAAGGATTTCTTTTTTCACTTTGTCCAGCTCTTCCCATTTCACACAATTGCTTTAAGTAGATTTTAAACTTGAAATGAAAGTTGGAACACACACACATTATTGATCCTGAAGATATTCACAATGATAACACCCTTAAAAATGAAATCCACCACACCTCAACTTTGTTATTTGCTCATTTCAAATACATTGGTATTCAAAAGCCATTATGAACATACTTCATGGTGATAGCATGTGTTTGCTCTGTTTTCGGAGTCCATGTGAGTAGGCTGTAAAAGGGAAGTTGTTTACAAGTTTATGAATTAACTGGTGAGTGAACAGATAGTGAAAACAGACATGCAGAATTACCTATTTCTTAAGTTATTGCTTTTATCATGCATTAGTTTATGCATCCAGTTATTGCAGTACTGTCTAGACACAGTTCACAGATGCACACACATACAAAACCCAACAAAAATAGTCCCTGTGAATGAGAACACCTTCTTACTCTTTCCCTTCCTTTTCCTTCCCTATAAGGACTTCAAGAAATGACAATACTCCTACTTTGCCAAAAAAAAAAACCACCTCACCAATAGCAACTACCTCTCCTTACTATCTGTCAAACTTTAATAAAAACTTCAAATGCTCTTGTTGCAGTGTCTCATTGCAAATTACATACAAACTACATTTTCTCTTTTCTGTGTTTGGCCAATTACAGTTGCACTTTTTCCCATGCATATTTGAGTGATTGTGTTGCTTTTTTTTTTTTTTTTTTTTTTTTAATAAATGAAAAATGGGGGGAAAAAGAGATTTAGTGTGGCCTAAACTTTGTACAGCCGCATCTACTGCAGCAGCCTGTAAGCTGGTGAATGCTTGGCACCTTTTTTCAGAAATCTGTGGGCTCAGTAAGGGCTTCATCACTGTTAATTTTATGGTATTCACCTTGAATAAGTAATGCTTCTTTTCCCATCAAACATAAATAGGGAATAGCTGTGAGCTAGGAATGCTCTGGGTTTCACTGACACACTCTCACTCCTTGTCCCCATGCTCCTGTCTTTTGAACTAGCAGGGCTTGCAGAGTCTCTTTATACCATAGGCAGAATAATGACCTTGTCCATGTACTTGTAGTACATAACAATACCCTGGACAAAGAAGCTTGTACTTTGAGCCATATGACCAGAGCTGTTGAGTTGAAAAAACAACAGCTGTCAACATAGGGGTGACATTTTTGGAAAATCTTTGTAACATTCAAGGAAATGGTTGAATCATTTCTTCTATAATTGAATTCTCTATATTTTCTATAAGCATTTTCCTTTTTTTCAAAAAATATATTGTGTACCCATCACCTTACAAGCAACAGTAAAACAGTCACATTGAGGTCTTTAGCATCATATTTAGGTTCTAAACATCTTTTTTCCACATTCATGTTTGTTGTGCTTGGATGTTTGAGGATGTGCATGGTGCTTTGCCCAAAGCTTTGGGTGCTGAATTAAAATACCAGACAATAGACAGAGCCCTGTAGGCTTGCAGGCCATACGCAAGCAGGTGAGCATGTGCATGCGTGAGGAGGGGTCAGTACTGTGCTGTCACTGCAACACCAGACAATTGCCAACCAACATACAGATTCTCTTTGCTCAAACCAGGCAAGACTGGTAGGTACAAGCTCTCCATACGCTAGCTCATAAATAACATATTTCCTTTCACTTTGTGTATGTCTTCTCCTCACCCCTCCATAAAACATAATGCCATGCTTCTCGTGATGATTCTGGCTGGTAGCAAAGGCTAAGACAAACCCCAAATCTGTGTGCATGTATCCATACTTGGATATATATGTCAACACATATACGTCAATACATATGCGAACACACATTCACATGTGCACACACAATCCAATACCTGATTTAAGAAAAATTGTTTAGCCTGGATTGATCTTGCATGCAACTAATGAGAAAGTTAAAATCCAATTTTTTCTCTTCTCATTTGACAGAAGGTGAGAAATATTTAAGAGGTTCAAAAATTTATTTCTCTATCAATCATCATGTTTCCTGTCACCTATTACGTGGGCCACTTTTCCAGCCACTTGCCTTAATGTAATATATGATATTTCGAAGCATTGGTGCTGACCTTATTGTGGTGTTTAATGGCTCTAAGCAAAAGATTTCCACTGGACTTCCACTTACTTTCCACTTACACCTCCCTCCATCTAATTCCCAGAAACCAGTCCTGAGTCTCTGATCACCAAGAAGAGGAGAAAATAAAGATCAATGATTACTCTTAGGCTTTCCACAAATGGGAAGTGTAAATAGCGTACTTATACCTGTATTTCTCTGTTTCTTGCTCTTTGTTTATTGATCTGTCTTCCTACCTTTACATATAGAGTGATCAGAGCTTGTCCTTTAGTTGTGTACAGATGGCAGCATGGCATTTTGATGTATGACAGTTAAACTGGACAGACGCACAAACCTTAGTGATGGAGGACTATTGTGTTTGATTCATTAGTGCTTATTATAATTTGAGTACTCACTTCTGAAGGAAGGATATTCAGAAATGGCACCATCTATGATAATGTACACATACAATTAAACAGCAGTCTTCTAAAAAAAGATAATTTGTGTACAGATGTGAAACCAAACATACATTTCAGAAATTCTCCCGTATGGAGGACCAGCTTTTTTTCACTGTGGTTAGTATGAATGCAGTTCATAAATGAAAAAGGAGCACTGACTTCAAAGTAAAGGCTTAATGTGACCCAACACAGAAACTGGTTGCAGATTACAGCATGTTAATAGCTCAAGTAGCAGAGATTGGAAGAACTCACCAGAATTGTCTTTTGTTTTGGGAATGTGAAATATGATAACCACAGTCTAAATAATTGTAACAAAAAACTGCTTAAATTGTTTTGTTTCTTTGCAGGAGAGTGAAATATCCTAAACAATCCAATTTTACATATACTGTATAACAATTCCTGTTGTTTTTGTTTAAATAACTACTCTACAAAATGTAACAACAAAGTAATCACAGTCCAAGAAGTCACTCCAGACTAAAGCCTGTTAGGTGGTAGTGTGGCTATATTTGTACTGCAGCCAGTGGACAAACATTGAAGCTGAGATAGTTTAGCTTAAATGTTGGATTATATAGTGGACATAATTGTTTTCACAATAAATTAGTATCATCTGCTTTTTATTTGTTTGATTCACTGATACTTCTCTAAAGATAAAAATACCACGGTGTGTTTTATTGTGGTATTTCACAGTTCTGCAAAATTACAAAGCCTCAAGTTGACTTGCACAATGGAAATCTGCTTTTCCTGATAATTGGGTCCTAGGTTTTTGTTTTAATCCTCAGTAGCACAGTCCTATTTTTTTTTTTTAATTTTTAATTTTTAATTATTCACACAGTCGTGTCAGATGTTGCTAATCTGAGATATAGAGAGTATTACTGAATCATTTAGAACATCAAATGCTTGGGTGAATAGATACTGCAGCACAGATATGAAACATCTTTGTCTGATGGCTGTAAAGCTTGTTGGCAACTTTGTGAAACTGCTGGCACAAAAGGCACCTGTCAAAGGCCTTTTGTAAGTTAACATTATAGATACATTCATTGCTTGTACTTTGATTTGGTTATTTCTGTACTTTTGTATCTGGTATCCCAGCAAAGTAAAATGAAAGAAAGAAATAAAGGAGGGGAAAAAATGTTAAAAGATGATGTTGCTTGGTACAAGAGTCAACTGATAACATTATGTTGAGAGATTGTGAAACTGAAGCTAAGCCAGATGTTTCTATTCTGACCTGAACTCATCGAAGGAATCTCAGTGTGCCTCCCACTGAGGTATGTGCTATTACCAAAGGTCTGGAGATAAAGCTCATGGCTGATCAGGACAGATATGGGACCATCAGCAATTCTGAAGTAAGAAAACAACAAAATATGGTCGATGAGAAGACATATGCCTTATGAGTTCATGCACTGTTTATGCACCCTGCCTTAAAGCACTGTAATAGGT
Organism: Lagopus muta; assembly: GCF_023343835.1. NCBI lineage: Eukaryota > Metazoa > Chordata > Aves > Galliformes > Phasianidae > Lagopus > Lagopus muta. The sequence continues at coordinate 44,018,937 of NC_064437.1, read as the reverse complement.
GGCAAAAGAAGAGGAACTGCCTGGAATTGCCGACAGCTGATGGCCAACAGGCAGCACAGAATTGTCACATTTGCCATTTGTAACAAGTGCTATCTGGGAGCACCTTGCCATGTCCCTAGCTCAGGGTGGTGTTTGCTATGCTTAGTGTCACAGAAGACGCACGCCTTCTGCAGGGATTGCTCAGTGTGGGGTGGCTGGACCTGACCATGGCCATGGAGTTGAGCTATGTATGGTAATAAAACAAAGGACTTCTCAACAGAATGTTACACATACAAAAATATGACTTTCAACTTTGAAAATAAATAAGTTCAGTTTATTAAGAGCTGGTGTCAATGCTGAACAAAATACACATCCTCCAGTAAAGAAACATGTACGTGAACTATTTTTTTTTCTGGTTTTTTTTTTTTTTTTTTTTTTTTTTTTTGATTTACTAAAATACAAGTTGGACCTTTATTTATTTATTTTTAAATGTATTTTTTGTCTCCCTTAATTAAATGTCTTTATTACTGTGACCATCATTCTCCTTTATGCCAAAGACTGAGGTGTGGTTGTTTTTCTAATATTTCTTAGGAGTCTGGCCACATATGCAATTTTTTTAAGGGAAAATACTTGACAATGAAAAAAAAGAAAAAGAAAAAATATATTTTTTCTAATAAATAAAAATAATTTAAAATGCTAGAGGCTATACATGACTAGTTCTGATTATGTTCATTTATAAATGAAATAGTTTCCAAAATATGTGGAAGCAATATTAAAGGCAGACAAACAAAGATCTGTCTACTTTATTTTTCCATTACACTTGCCCTTCGTAACTTCTCCATCAGTGGTTCAGCATGTAAGAGGAATAAATGTCACATCACCATTCATGAAGTTTGTCAGGCTTTAAAAAAATAGTTCTGGCCTCGGAGTCAACATTCATCTTCAACTTCTCTGATTGGTGGTATCAAGCTGCTTGTCGATTTGTATTGATTGATCTGATTGGCCATGTGGGTGCTCATGGGCTTGATTTGAATGTTTCTGGGATAGGCATTATCCGGCTCATCTGTAAACCATTTCTTTTCTGCTAAGAAGCAAAATGGGTAGAGACAGAATAAGGAGGGAAAATAAGAATTTTAATTAGTGAAGCACGCAGAAGCAAAAACACCAAAAAAAAGAGGGGGGTAGCAGTCAGTAAAGTTTATAGAGAAAAGGCAATCAATAGAAAGTGACTTTGACTAATTAATAGCGATACAGTGCATTAGATTAATACCTCTGAAAATAGTCTTTATGGATGGAGCATGACACATTTGCACATTTGATAGAAGTTAAACAAAACTGACAGTTTGCTTGTTGTGAGAGTTCTTCTTGTTTTCATGCTCAAGTGAATGCCCTCTGATTCATTTATTGAAAAAAAAAAAATACAATAAGTACAAATAAAAGGCTAAACTGAGAAGCCAGGGAGAGCAGGTGGGGTAAAGGTTGTGCAGAAGAGAGCTTGTGAGTCCTATACAGAGAAGTACCCCAAAAGCTGGGGGGCTTCTCTGTCCTGTTTCAGCCTGGAGGTGTTCACACTCATGCAGAGGAAGACCTGAAGGACATCTCACAGATCCTGGTGCCAGAGGACATGGCATGGGTTTGACATGGTTACTGAGCAGCCCGGCTGTGGGTTTTTGCCCTGTACAGGAGGATGCAATCTACCTGGTGCTGCAGGTGGTAAAGGCTCAATCCTGAACTGATTAGTTGTGATACATGACAGCAAGGCATGGGAAGCAAGGGTTTACTAAGATATTAGTGGGGCCACCAGCCCTTCGGTATGTTTGCGCAGAGCCTGTTTCCATCATCATGGGAAGAGTTTTATGGCACTGCTCTGGGGTAGGCTGGGAGAAGGAGAAATTATAACATTGCAGCCACTCCCTCACTGCATAGGATTATGGCCGCTGTTCTGCATTGCTCATAATGCAGGTATGTACAAAAGCTTCACAAAATTCACAAAACAAAGAAAGGATTTCCTTAAGCCAGTTCTAACACTGGTGTCATTCCTTAATGGCAGGTATGTAGCTTTGCAGGATACCTAAGTACTTTGAGTACTTAAAGACTCCTCATCATCATGCAATTTATGGTCATCAGGTGCTTGTTCTTTAACACATTGTGAGCAGGGTTTTCCTTCACCCATCTCTCTTTCTCTCCTTATCCAGTTTCCAGAGGTGGGTGTGCAGAGCAATGAGTTCAAATGATGCTGGGGATAGGATTCTGCAGCTGTGGCATTTTCATTGTTACATGCCATGTTCAATGTATGCTACATCAGAGTGGCTGTGCTTACATTTATGCAATACTTCTCATCCCTGTGGGAAACTCAGAATGCTTTGGCAGCTTCACTGTCTCACTGCATAATACAAACTAGCACTTCAGCTTACCCCTGAAATGCTGCTATCTCAGGGCTCAAATCAGGGAAAGAGAGGGGTGCTCCTTTATTTAAAAAATAAAAAAATAAAAAAATAATTCATCTCAGACCAAGCTCAGGAGGCAGAGCTTAGAACAGAAATTGGAAGAGCAGAAAGAGAGACAACTATCCAGGCACAAATGTGTAAAAATAAGCAACTAGCTGTGAAGTTAGGGCTCTGAAGAAGGGGATTAATTTCCAGAGTCCCTTTACTCAGTCACTTTTACCTGCTGTGGATTTTAAGCATCTACTTATGACATTCCAACCCCAGCAACCAACCCCTAACTCAGGAAAGCTAATCCATTATTTTTACTGACATATTTGTTATATGTGCTTATGCATTTATAATAATTTTTAAAAATTATAGAAAGGAGTTGTATCATCATTATTTGATGGGGATTACTGAAATAGAATGACTGCACTGGTTTTCCTGTCATTATTAAAAATATGATTTTCTTTTTTGGGAAATATCTGACTCATTTTGGATGAAGGTAAATATTTTCCTACCTGCTTAAAGTTGCCTGAGTCTGAGCAATGTTTTCTTTCCCATGTCTCTCTCTCTCTCTTACCTATTATAATTAAGTTCCCTTTGATTTGAACAGATTGGACGATAGGAATTCATAATGTTACATCCTGCACACTGAAGCTAACTGATTAAGTGCTCTAAATTATTCTTCCTGACAGAATGATAAAGTTACAATCTGTTCAGAGATGATCTACAGCTTGCCAGACTCCTACTGCTTCTTTCTACATTCATTTATCTTTTTGTCAAGCAGTTTAAAAAAAAAAAAAAAAAAAAAAAAAAAAAAGCCTCAATTCCATAGATCTTTTAAAGTCATCAGAACATCTGAATTATTAATGAGACTTTAAGGGAATGGCTCCTGATGGGAGCTGGTTTAAGAAAGGTTGTAGGAAAAAAAATCTAGGAATGTGTACACATCAAAATAATTTCAGCTCCATTTAAAAAACCATTTAGTTCAAGTGTGACACATGAACCATTATGCATTTGTGAAAACCAATTTTATGTGATCTACGATTAAACTAACCTTTCAGAGAGGTGTAAAGTGTGATGGTTATCATGTTTTAAAAGCCTTGCAAGATCACATAAACAATTTCAAACTAACAGTTTTCTAATGGTTTGTGTTTAAAATGATTTTGAGGCAAGTTAAGCACTGTGAACTTTTATCTCTAGCTTCTTTTTGAACATACAGTACACAAATTTTCCTTACAAACAGAACTTGCTGCAAATTCATGCAATCTCAGAGCAAGAAGGGAAAGAACTGTGCTGGTGCTAAGGATGAGCAGCAGCGTGCTGTTCAGCAGCAAGTGAAAAGCACTTGCTTTGCCCCTGCTTTCCCCAGAACTGCAGAAGAAGGTAATTATATGTTAATCTTTACAATAAAACTCATGTCCAGGGAGCCGATCTTTAGAAACTGACACCATCAAGTCTCCTCATGCCTTCACCCGGCAAGTAATAAATACAGAAGATAATTAGTAAATGCAGAAACCTGTAGATTATTTTCTTTGACTTCTTTTGCTTTTTAAATTTCTTTTTGCGAGCACTGAAACCTTAATCCAGGCATTACCATCTCCTGCATCAATGCTTAGACCCGGCTTTTCATTTCTCCTGTCCTTCTTCTACTGTCCAAATTGTCTTTAATAACATAATGATGAAACTGCTGTGGAAGTCCATTACTCACTATACTTACCTTTGAAATGGGAGGAGTGACTTTCTCCATCTTTCCATCTGATGTGTTCTGTTCCCAGTTACTAAATATTCTTCTTGAATCCCTTACACACTTTTAAGTCTTTTTTGTTATGTTTACAGTGTTAGCACAGATCTTTACACATCTTACAAAAACACTTTTTCCTTAAAAGTCTAGACTATTTTTTTTTTTAAATCAAGACTGCAGTTATTGATTTATCCACCAGAATGTGGGTAGTCCTCTGTTGCGTCCTGTCTGTTTCTCTCCTTTTTGGCACATGCATACTGATCCTAACCATACGTTACATTGAGAACAAGCCTAGTTTTCAATATTTTTTTTGTTGTTGAATTTTTTTTTTTTTTTTAATAAAAGCTCTTTAAGAGACATACAAATCCTTCTACCCTATTTGATGGATTTCCTTTTGACACCATCAGTTGAGAGACTTTGGAATGTCTAAGTAACTTCAAAAGTATCACAAAGCTGAAAACAATCACCTTCTTCTCAGACATATACTTGTATTTGTTATGGGTTGTCAGCACCCAAATGCATTCACGGAGGTCTTAAGGGCTTGCATCACAAAAAAATAAATAAGTACTAATAACTTGTGTAAGACTTCCTTGAAGCATAAATCAAAAATTAAAAATAAAAGATTAGTTCAATACATCTATAACAATCTCACAGTTCTCTCAAACAGCTGTTTGGTTTTTTTTTCCCTGTCTTTAAAAATTCTGGCCTTTGAATAAATGTCACTGTGAAAAACCTTCTGAATAGGGCAGAGGTGAAGAAAGTACCAGCTAAAGATGATGCTAAATTTTACTGAGTCTGTATTCTCACCATAATCCCAGATTACCTTACAGTTGTTTAAAAAAGGATTCGTATTTTTTTATTTCGTGACACCAGTTTCAAATGAGGCTGAAAAGGATGCATTTGGGTTGTCCCACAAATTACTCACTTGTTTAAAATTAAGCCAACAATTCTGCTGCACAATTTCTTCCTTTATTAGAAAAATAAAAGTTTCTCCACCTACTTTAAAATTCTTGTTTGGCAGATGAATATTTTATGTGAGGTAGGTAGGAAGTAATTTGCAGGAAAAGAGAAGGAAGAAATTATTCTTGCTCCCTGTCAAGGCCTTTAGTTTGGTCCTAGGCAGCTAAAATTTTGGGACAAAAATACTATTCTGGACTTGCTTTTGTTGATTTTTTTGTTTTTTTAGGTTGCAAAACAAATTCTACCTTTGAGAATGGAAAATGTCTGACTCCACCAGTGGGAGCTCATGCCAAATATCTTTTAGGTGTGCAAGGTGCCAGATCCTCTACATTTAATGACCAGCCTTCCAATTTCATCAGTATATCCACGTCAGAACATCTTCATCTCTTCAATAAACAACTGTTGGTCTGTATGACTATATTTAATGTGAAAATTGAATGGAATAACTGAAAGTAAGAACTAATTCTGCAGACTTAAGATCAGAAGACAGAAGAAAATTAGATTTCAGGATGATCAAAAGAATTTAGATTTTCACCCATATTAGGCATTCTTCTTTTGTTCACAAAGAAGACAAATTGTTTCTCTAATGTAGACTGTTAATATGTCTCCTATTTGAGCTGCACATTTACTATTTTTTTAATAAAATCATTATTATTTAGTAGGTGACAACTGGCTTCATATTAACACCCTTCCTTCCTCTACTAAATGGAAACCAGATAAAACATTAATGGGAATGCATTTTGGTGTCAAAACCATTAACATTCTTCCAAAATGCATAACTGTTCTCCATTATCTTCAGTTAATATTGCCAACATAAAAAGATGCTCATGAACATACACAAGGGATGGGAGAGAAAAGAGGGGAAGAAAGGAGCTGGAATGAGGAATGAGAAATTAATGTCTGCACCAGGATAGGCATCTTCATTGAGTAGGAACCTGGATGTTTATAAGAGGACACGTGCAATTAGAAAGGCAAGCTGATGAGAGGATAAAAATAAAACAGGGTTGAGCAACAGCAGCAGCAGCAGCAGCAGCCAGTTTTACTTCTGGATTGGAGGGAAAAATAAAGGCAAAAAAAAAAAACAAACAACAACCAAACAAAGAAACAAACAAACCAGTAACTGAATAAAGTTTTTAACTACTTTTTTGTTTAATTCCACAAGTTTTCACAAGGACAAAGTTATAGAAGGAAACCCACAGCAGTTGCTAGGTCATGCAGAACCATTAATTGTCATACCTTGGCCCATTCTATTCATCCTTGTTGCACTTTAGAAAAAGAAGTAAGCTATGTAAGTTTTACAATGCTTTTAAATTGTCATATTTCCTGTAGAGCACTTTAACTGGCACATCCTTATAGAAATAAATATTCTCAGGGCAAAACACGGTAACTTTCTTTGCAAAAAGAAAAACATGAATTTGTCTTTATGATCAAAAGCAACTGTAATATATTGATTTGTAGGTGAGCAACCAAAATTTGCAACATATTTCACTGACAGGACTCACAGCTGCATTTGAATGCACACACACATATATACTGTATTCCAATTGTTATGCTTAATACTGTGCAGTGGCTCTCTGTAGCCCACTTATATGGTTACAGGTTTTGTCAGTAAAAGTGCTTGGCTTCATTGTCAATTCACACAGCAAGCAAATCTTCAAAATTACCATGCTTGGGGAAGGGGAAGGTAAAAAACAACACTAACCATAAAAGCACCTTGTCTGGGTTGGCAGATGCAATGCTAATCACTCCCATATCCAAGTTTTTTCTTTTTTTTCTCTCTGCATGCTTTCTTGCTGGGTAGAGAGTGAAGGTGGTACAAGTTTCCAGCCTTCCTACCCATCACCCAGGGAACTTCGTCACAAAGCCTAGAACTATTTCTAGATTTCAGAAGGTTGGCATTTGAAATTTAAAAATAAGCCTCAAGTACCATTTTTGTGGCTCCCTAGGATAGGTTTATTTCCTCTACTTTATGTAACTTCTTGCAACAAGCTCTGTTTGGCTGGGTGAGTCATTGGTGAGAATACACAAGTGCCTAGAACATGATGCCTCAGTACAGTGTATGTTTCCACCCCAGCTCTCTTGTTCTGCTTATTCATTAGCCATTTTGGCACAGCATCTTTTCTTCCCAAATGGGAAGGAAGCTCACAGATCTTAAAGGCACTCAGTTGTCCTCCCACGTATTCCTGCTTACCATGTACTGGCATACCTGCTGAAAAGAACTGGCTAAAACATGGCTTGGGATTTCTGGAGGATCTTTGCAAATTAGGACTCTCATTGGAAGATTTATACCACCACTCTACCTTTGAAAAGTTAAACTACCATCTGGGGAAAGGAATAAAGTCCCCTGGGAACTGATACTTAAGCATAGAAAAATGCTTGCTCTTTTCTGAACATTATTTATTCTGTACATAAGGTGACTAATTCACCTTTTAAAGACGTAAAAGTCCCAGCAAGGCAATTTTTAATGACTTACATCCAATATTTATGATACATATGGCTTTTTATCCCAAATGTCAAAAGTGAAAGAAAATATAGCTATTCATGTGGCAGTATAAATAGACAGAATAATAATTTAATATGCAATTAGACTCTTTCTAAACTTAAATTAAACCATTGGAGTTTTACAACTCTATGCCCAGACAATGTCAATGTTAAAGGGAAAAAAAACACTAACTCCAAAATGCTAGTATTTTAGAGAAAGTCTTCAAAGAAGCAGAAAAGTCCCTGATGTTGCTTTGGTATACAGCAGGTGCTTAACAATAATCTATACAAAGAGCACAAGTGCTATATAATTTAAGCTTAGCTAGTGAAAAAGCAGTAGGTGTGCTATTGTTTTTGTGGGCTTTTTTTTTTTTTTTTTTTTTTTTTTTGGCAATAGGTGAATTTCATAAGCTTCATATAAATGTATCAACTCCTGTAGATGCAGTTATAAAAACCTACTGCAAAATACATCAACACTTCTGCACTAAATGACTTTTTTTTGTGTAAGTCTAACACCAAAAACAAGTGTTCATGTTAAATATAATCTATTTTCTGATATCTAGGTAACTGCAGTGAGTTATTTATGTTTTCAGTGTGCCTATTAGTTTTAGATTTTTTTCTCCCCTAGTATTATAAATAACTTTTGGTCCGTCTGCTTTGTTGCTGTTGTGCTTAAGGGTTTTATGGTGGTGAAATAAAAATGACAACCACATGCACACTGTCATACATATGCAAAATATGTGTACAAAAAGGGAGAGCTCCATGGGAAAACAGGGAACATTACTGTTGGAAACATTAATTGGGGAGAATGGGTGGTGAATGCAAGTTTCACACACAGTGGGAGCAGATACACATATCAAAGTCTATCTTCCTGCACATACTTCTGTTTTTCCCGGGAATCCCTGGTCTTGGTGCGGTTCGGTCGGTTTGCTGTTGATGGGATGGAGTGAGCTGATGAGCTCTTCTTGCTGGAAGAATAGGAGGAATGGGAGGAATGAGAAAGACTGGCCCGGGATTGGCCAGCGTTGTGGTCGAACTGCATCAAACAGAAGATCAAGTCTGTCGGCACAAGCTCAAACTCATACGGTGGGTTTGTGATAACATAACTGCAAAGAAAGAGGGAAGAATGTTTAGATTTCAACCAAAAATTTCCTCTAGAGATGGACATCCCATGAACATTTATAAAGATTTCTGTTTCTTGAATGTGTACATGATTACAGTTCACATAATACCACACTTTTTTCAATGCCATCTTATGTCAGATATCACTCTGAAAGTTTGCTTAGTGGAACAGATATGTTGACTTAGTAGGATGTTCTCCAAGGAAGCCACATCATGATTTTTCTGAGAGCACAGCATACAGCTTATCCTCCTTTCTCTAGCTGCTTTGGAATGCATTGCCTCTAGTAAACTGATACAAAAAACAATATACCTACCAGAAATGACACTTAAAGCTGGATTTTACTTAAATATAATATAATAGTATCAACTGTTGCTCGTATTACCACTACACATAAAACAGGTTAGGAAAAATAAGTAAAGTTAATTCCTTTTTTCATTTCACCTTTGTGGTCAGTTTCATGACCACAGTTTCATGACAAAGAAAAATACAAGGATCCTATATTGATAGATATACATATACAGGCCTGAAATAAAAACTTTGTCAACCTCAATGATCCCCCACCTGCAACCAAACCTCTTTCAAAGACAGTAAAGGCTTTTAGATCTTACTGCTAAAATCTTTCATGTGTATAAATGCGTTGTATTTGAACAATATATTTGAGCAATAGGAACTTTCTTTATAAGAAAGGAATGAGTAAGAATTCTGAAACACACAAATTCTTTTCAAATTCAATGTTAGCAAGATATCTGGTTTAACTGCTTCAGAGACTATAGTCACTTATTAATTCAACTAATAATCCCAAATAAAGCAAGTACAGAGTAAATCTAAACTGAAAATCATTTTTCTAAACATTCCATCAAAATTGTTATGGATGAAACCACTTCAGTGGGATGTAGTGTTGCTTATTGTTTATTGCCATGTCTAGCCAATGCTTTTTGTAAAGAATGAAATAGTAATGGATGGCATACTTATGATAGTTCTGATGTGGGTTTATGTGCATATTTCTAGTGGGTGCACATTTCAAGTAAGCTGCCAAATAGCCTTTGGGTTGCAAAGATTGAAATGTATCCATTCTGTTCAAAGTACTGAGTTCAGCCTCAGTTTTACCATAGTTAAAATGCAGTCTATTAACAGAGGAATCTACATTTATGGGAGGAAATGGTGATTATATAAAACACAGAATCACAGAATCAGAATCACAGAATCACCCGGGTTGGAAGGGACCTCAAGGATCATGTAGTTCCAACCAAACTTACACATTCAGATCAGGTTGCCCAGGACCCCGTCCAACCTGGCCTTAAACACATCCAAGGACGGGGCATCCACAACCTCCCTGGGCAGCCCGTTCCAGGGCCTAACCACTCTCCTAGTAAAGAACTTCCCCCTAACATCCAACCTAAATCTTCCCTCCTTCAACTTAAAACCATTTCCCCTAGTCCTGCTGTTGTCAGCCCTTTTGAAGAGTTTACTCCCCTCCTGGGTGTAGGTTCCCTTCAGGTATTGATAGGCTGCAATGAGGTCACCCCGCAGCCTTCTCTTCTCCAGGCTGAACAAGCCCAACTCCCTCAGCCTGTCCTCATAGGGGAGGTGCTCCAGCCCTCTGATCATCTTAGTTGCCCTCCTGTGGACCCTTTCCAAAATCTCAAAAAAAACCCTATGACTTCAATTCCCTAAAGTGTTACCACAAAGTATTCAAAGATTTAGCTTTTGCTGCAAAATTATATATAAAAAAAAAAAAATAGGAGAAATCTACTTATTTAGATTTCTTACAGGCATTAGGATATCCTCATCCAGAAGTATGAAGAACAGTGAGAGAGATGTTCTAAGATCACACTTACCGTTTAGTGCATTGGCTGGGAGTACTTAGATGAGCATCCCTTAATCGATAAATTCCAAAGCAAAGCATGTTATATGTTTTCAGTGCTTTACAAAATAGATCTCCATAACAGCCTCCATCCTAGGAAAGGAAAAAAAGAAAAAAAGAAAAAAGAAAAAAGAAAAAAAAAAAAAAAAGAAAAGAAAAGAAAAAAAAAAAGGAAGAAAAAAAGAAAAATAAAAAAAGAAAGAAGAAACACTGTTGCTGTTGTTTTTTTTTTTTTTCCTCTTTTCTTATTTAAAACCATGACAGAGAAGTAGATTTTCAGTAGGAGTTTGTACCAAAATGACAATGTATAGACAGCCTGTTTGTGTCACAAATGAGAGTCTTTTATCAAAGCAAATGAATAAACTAAATGTTTTACTTCAAATAAGTAATTACTTCAAGTGATCATTATTTTGGAGAGCCTAGATCCATGCAAAGTTACTAAACTGGCAAAAGTTAATGATCTGTTTTAAGATGGAAATGCAAATTTTGGTATTAAAGAATGCATAATTCTACAAATTACATAAATTATAGTTTTAAAATTGTTAGTATTTGTGACCCTTTTAGGAAGCAGCCATGTTATCATCTTGACAAACTCACTGAGGAGAGCAACCAAAACAAGGGATCTGAAGAGTTAAATAATTACAGATCTCCCACTTTAAAATAGTGATGATAAGTATGCCTATTTCATAAGCAGTATAAAATTATTGCCTTGAGTAGCAAAAGCATTAATTTATATTTGATAATTTGTATATTTAAAATATTCTTAAGTAATGGTGAGTGTTCAGTACATTCAGTGTTCATTGACACAATGCAGTTGAAGATCTGGCAAAGCAGCAGTTGGACTGGTATTTTTCATTTTAATTGTGAAAATGTTATTCTGAGTGCCCACATGTTCTGATGAGCTACTAGTCTCAACTATGAATGGAGCTTTACAGGTATTGACAGGTTTTTTACCTCCATCTGTGTGTTCTCATTGGCTTTAATTCTTAATCTGGTGTTTCTCAAGAAGAGTACAAGATTTGGCCCAGAAAACATTTTTAAATACTACTTTATCCAAGCATGCCATTTTTTTAAAATGTTCTACTTTAAAATTTTAATTTTCCTCTTAGGACAGTTGAGTGAAAGTGTCAGAAAACTAGGATTTCACAAGTATTTTAGTCCATTCAGAAACAAACAAACAAACAAAAAAACATTATAGTTTTGTTTGCCAGACAATAAGTGTATTAGAAGAAATTAAAGCTCTATGGAGAGACTAAAAAAACTCATCAAAACCCAATAAGGGTACAGATATTTTCATATATAGACTGGATTATTAGTAGGACGGTTATTTTCTCCAAGTCAGCTCATGCATATCTTTAAATGAGTAAGAAGAGCCATAGGACTTTTCACTCTGCTTGAAATACTCAGGAAAGTAGACTAGCAAGTCATATAACATCTTAAAAAGAATAAGAGCAAACCTGACACCCCACGTATTCAAGTGTCAAGCCATCTAAAAGCTTTATTATTTGAAACTAACTAACAGAAATCATGCACTACGATAGTTTTTTAATTCACTCTTACAGAAAATAAATAGACTTCATACCAGCTTTGGTCCTACATGTGTCTCATGCTCTTACCCCTAAGTCTGCAAATGGCCCATCGTACAAAGCCAACTGAGCAACTCGACACCTGTCCCTGTTTGCAAGTGTCTGGGGCGTGCTGTAACCTCCTCTCAAAGCATTTTCCTCAGCAATCAGTGCTTCCAGCTCTGGTGTGGCTCCTCCTGTTACCAATGTCCGTATCAGTGTGAGGATATTGTCATTGAAGTATGTCTGCAGAGATAAAAGAAAGCTCTTTAAGCAAACACCATTAAAGTCACAACTGAAGACATCCAAATTACAACTTTTCTGGGTTTCTGCTGTTTAAAGTTCTTGGCTGTCTCTTCAAATAATTTTATATAGAAAGTGAAAAGACAGCAGCCTCCAATTACTCTATTTTCTTCTATCCCATTAGGCTTCTATACTAGATCCTTCCTTTTAAACACCAATTCTGGTTGATTTTTATTAAAGTACAAAAATTTGAATGATTTATGTTTCCTATAATTGGCGTTAGTAGTGATGCAATGACTGCTCTCCTTCTCATTGCCTTCATGTCTAATAATGGGCTTTAGGACATGTAATTGTAAAATTCAGACCACATTTAAAGCTTACACAGGCTAGATTGCCTTTTTACTCTTGTCACCAATTCGTTGGGGAGCTGCCTTTGTGCTGCAAATGTCATTACTTATTACTGTGGCTGGACTCTAGCAGTCTAACTGAGGTATTGTACTAAACATCTTATTACGAGACTTGACAGTGTTCAGACATAAGCATGTATCAATTAAACATCTTGAGTTCATTCCAGATAAATGTATGATGAGTTTGGGATCCTGGTGGTCCTTTTAAAAAACTCTAGGGTATAGGGTAAGTGTGGTTTATTAGGGAAGATTTACTCCACACTGACATTTTGCCAGCATCTGTAGCATTGCTGGTCTGTCAGGCAAACAATGAGCATTTTAAATATTAATTTAATGCCAGATGAATGACTTTCAAGTTCACTTAAAAGTATACTAGTATAGTTCAGAGATACACAGTTAAGTATCTGCAGTGCAATGTACTGGGCAAAAAATAATGATCACCAGAAAAACAAGACACCATCATTTACAATGACACCAATGTCTGGGTTTTCAGAAGCTTTCCAAGTGCAGCATATGAAAAGAAAATGAGCTAACTGTAGTATACATGGGATTCACATTATTAGATTTATGACTTTTGTTGATTTTAGGACTTGGACCAAATGTAATCAGATAACATGAAAACGAATACTGCATTCTCAAACAATGCTTGTTGTGCAAAGACCTCAATAATACTTTTCATTGAAATTCATTATTTTTCCCATATAATGCAATTGTTTGTAACACACAGTAAACTGAGGTACAGGTTGAAATGTTTTATTCTGAGATCAAAACACAGAACTGGCTCCCTATCCATGTTGCTTTGATATTCTTTCTTTGCATAATGAAACCTCAGTTCTATTGTTTACTTGAGCTGACAGATAAAACAGGAGAAAATGAATGCTATGTGGCAACATTTTTCACTGTTACATCGAAATTTCATAACTTCAAGCTGCTTCTCTGCTTATTTACATAGGCATATATGCCATTCACCTGTTGACAAAAATTAAAATGAGAGGAAAATACTATTATTATCATGCAAACCCCAAACCAAATACTTGCATCATATCAGCTCCCATATATTTTAATTTAACCTCAGTATGGCAGTACATGTTTTTAAATACAAAGTGTACTGTGACGGTAGTCTGATACTAGCAGGAGGAATTACTCTAAAACAACAGCTAATCTCAAACCAGCTCATACATGTGTGGATGAAATGTGTAATAATTCAAGGGTAACACAAACTTTTCTTAACATAAAGTAAAATCATTGTGACTCCTTGCAAGAAGGAAAGTCTGGAAAGATTATATGATGCTTAACAGGAACTGCAGTGGTGACAGGTAAGACAATCAGGTATTAATGCTTATTTATTCTTCAGTTAATTACTTCTTACTTGATTTCATGGAGGTAAGAATCGGAGCTGCTTTCTTTTGGCAACTTGCTATACTTTTTCAGAAATAAGAAAATCTCAGAATCGACAGATCTGCATTAAGTTTGGTCTCTTTTCTTGGCCTTTGCCAGTGTATATTATTTACCAGGCAGAATTAAAATAATTAGCATAATTCCTTAGCTCCTGTAGTTTAATCAGCAATGTTTCTTGACACCAACTTCATATATATAAAGACATACACTGACAGATCTAGAGGTTGGAGACATTGGAGAATGGTCTACTAAGAAAATACTAAGAAATTACAATGGGGCCACTTTGCTCATTGTACCATAGATCTCATATTAAACAGAGAAATGAGAGACAAATTTTAAGTGACGTATCAAGGCAGGCACCTGTCATAAAGTTATTAATAGGAATTAAATAAAATGAAAATGAAAATAAAAGTAAGTAAAGTAAAATAAAATAAAATTAACCTCCACAATGTCCATTACAACTAAGAAAAGATGGGCCCAATTCTGACTTACATGCCAACCATGAGCAACTCTAAAAGCCATAAACTGCAATGAAACTGGTGCAAAAGGGAAAAGAATCCAGCCTATTGTCAACATAGCAGAATGTTGTCATGCAACAAAGGCCTCTCACTGCTAGACAAATGTTAAGGCAAAGCTAAGATACTTATTAGCAAAGAAGGAAACATTAATTTTTGAACAATGGCTTAATTTGGGTTTCAGACCATGACTGATATGGATGTCACCATTTAATCAGATGGATGAGTGCAGCCAAATGATTGTTTTCTTCAATTTCTGTCAATGAGTGTAAAGATTCCAGCTTTCAGGATGGATAGTGTTAGCACTGCAGATGACCAGAAACTGTCCACCTGCAACCAAGCAAGGATGGGTGAAAAGGAAGTGGTAACTTGGCATCTTTTGCTAAATAGTGTTGCTTCTTCCCGTACTTTGATTTAACACTCCTCAGGAAAGTCCTATCTTTCTTTGCTTTTGATTGTCACAAAAATCATACTCCCTTTACAACCTCTTGCCGGTATGGAATTGGGGAACATTGATCTTCATGTTTGCCTTTTCAATCCAAATCGTTCCTATGATTCTATGATTTCTATGATTATAACGCTGAAAAGCTGAACTAGCTGATATCCATTTCCTTTGGAATAATAATACACTGAAATTAATTTGAGAGTGATCTCGTACTTGCTCTGTGGGAGGGTACATGGCCTGGATATGCCAGTACTTGTAAGGAAACACTCTACAGAATCACTTTGGAAAGGTGCTGCTGTACTTAAAGTACAACACGACATTCTTCAGTTATGGCAGTGAATTACTTTTCTTGGCTGTTAAATCATAGCTGAAAATATATTTGTTTGCTCCTGCCATTAACTTTACCCTATAATGAACATCTGCATAGTGTCACTGTAATCAGCATCCACAGTGAGAATATGACACGGTACAGGCTAAATAAAGAAAAAAGAAAATGCATCATAGACACTAAAAGTGAGCAAATAACAAGGAAATTCTGGCACAGATATCTGAGCTAGCACTGCCACCTAGCCTATGCGCCTGAAGTGTAGAGTAGCTCTTTCCAATGATTTGGGGACCCTTTCCTTTTTGTTCAATTATTTTTTAAAGTATAATTACCAGAGTGCTTATATTTTGCAGTTGAGGCTGTCAAGTCTCTTCAACTAATTGGTCCTTCACAGAAAATTTAACCAAAAATTAGCACATCTTTTAATAACATTGCTTTAACTTTAATGGCATTTTGCTTTTCATTTATAATTACTCTGAAATTGTCATTTTCCAAGCCATATCTGCCATTTTTTATGTTTGCTAGTGTGCTTTTTTTTTTTTAATGAGTTCATTCTAAGAATGCAACTCCTCCACTGCATGCAGTTTTTTAATATCTTTTTCAAATAATTTTTTTAACTTCTTTTTCCAACTGGAGGAATTCTGATAAACAGATAATTTACATGCAAACATAAAGACTGACTAAGCCAACATCAAGGACTTCTACTAAGAACAAACGTGTATCAGATAGAATGAAGAGCAGAAAAGTAACAGCAGGGTTTTAGTGTCTGAAAATGGATTGATTCCCAAAATATTGTCCAAACTTTAAAGAAGTTTTGAGCAGTTTGAGCTAAAAGATGCTGTTTGCTGACTTGCACAAGACTCGTGTTCCAAAATGTCCATATTATAGATTAAAACAGTTTCTTTTCTGCATAATGAGACTATGTGAGACTATGAGAAACTCTTGAGGAAGGGAGAACTCTTGAATACAAGATATACAGCAAAGTAGCTTTGTAGCTTTGAACTGTTGTTCTCTTTCACTGTTAAGCTTTTTTTTTTTTTTTTTTTTTTTAAAGGAATAGGATTTTGTAATATAAAAGAAAAAGCAAGACCCAAGGTAATAGCACAAGGAAATAAATTCTATAATACCGGTTGTTAAACTGCAGTCTGTTTCTGGAGATCCCTGCCTCTAGGCTCTGGCACTATTTAGGTGTAAGCTTCAGGACCAAAAGGAGACATGGACAAGCTTTGGCTCTCAAGCCAACATTGCAAATATTTAAAGGTACTGCATTTATAAAACTAATTAGTTCACATGCGCAGGATTGTCTGTTATAACTATGTCATTATCACCCAGAAAAGGAAAAAGTTCACAAAAACAAAAGAAAACAAAAGAACAACCACCAAACCTTGTTTTTCTTAAGCTATCTTTTTTATACATTCCAATCTAATGATTTTCAATTATTTTCAATTTGGTGATGACTTTGCTTTTCAGGAGTGGCCTCACCTCGAGACTAAAAAACTGCATATATTCTTTTACTGGGTTTGCACGCATTATGACATTACAATTATTCATATATCATTCAAGTCACTGATGGCAGTAGATGCCTCTTTGGAGTGACAATAATGCTTAGCTGGCATGATTTAACAGCAGTCACTGTTCACTTAAAACATGAACCATGCGTGCAGTCTTCATACAGAGTACACTCATACACTTCTGCTGAAGCCTGAGGAGACCTCTGTTACCAAATCATTGAAAGGACACTGCAGTTTTTGAGCTCATTATTATCTTCTGAGCAATGATCTTCAAACTACCACATTGTGAAACACAGGCTTTGGAATATATTGCTTTTGCTGCAGAAGACAAACCAGATAGCCTGTAGGCAGTCTTTTGAAAAGTGAACTTCGTTAAGCCTTTTACCTTTCAAATAAGAAAATAACATGACTTCAAATTTGAAGTGTACAGTATTGTCATTTTATAGGAAATAACACGAAACCAGCAGAAGATAGTGCCTTCCAGTATTCAAATTTGAATCAGAATTTAACCGTACTTTCTGAGATTTGTTAATCCACTATTCCTATATTAATACATTTATAAAAAAACAGGAATAATCAATGCCATTTAACACTTTTGAATTAATATTCAATGACTTGATAGTTTAACTGAAGTGCCATATTTAGCAATATGACTTGTGAATACAACCTGGCATAGAAGCTCATGCAAAAGGATTTACTGTGCAGTACTTATTTTGCCCCTCTTTTTCTATGCATAAACCTCCATATGTAATTTTTAAGTTGTCTGGAAGTCAGAAAGAATACTGCATGCATGAATATTATTCCACTGTCTAATCTTATTCTATTATCTAATCTTTCTTATAGCTGTTTTACTACAAAACTCCAACAATGTAAAAAGCGATTCATTCTTAATGGAGCAGTTAATCCATTGTGCATTTGTATTTTAGCCCATGTGAGGTATTCACATTCCTGAAATAACAACAGAGATCATAAGTTGGAACTTTGCTATAAAAATTAAGTAACAATAAAATTGAATCACTAAGTGGATTGAATATTGAACTATTTTCTTCCCTCAAAATGAGCTGGCAAAGAACAGCATGAGGTGCATTATTTCCTTACAGCACAGAATTCCTGTGTAACTAATAGGATGAAAAAATAACTGTTGATCTCACAGTTTCAGATTTTGATTTTACTTTGCCACTACTGGGTAGAAACTAGGCAGAATAAATAGATATTATTTCCTAAAAATAAGCATACTCTAGAAAACAAACAAAACAAAAACCAATGAGATAATACAATGCAAGTAGATTAGTTTGACTGAGAAACACTCCTTTCCTTGGATGACCCCTAAAAGGAAAAATGCTTGAAAAAAAAAGTCTGTTGAAGAAAAAAATGTCAGAAATGGAGGGACATGTTACCAAAAACTAGAAGTCTATGAAAGGCAGCAAGAACTTAAAATATTGTGAGGATTATGTGACAAGTTCTGAGGAAAAATTCTAAACAGTAATGTTCTCTATTTTTCTGATTGAATCTCTGTTATCTAGATCATGTATCTTTGTACAAGAAAGCAATGACATCCACAACCTTTTGCTTTCTTTTTGGGGGGATGCCAGTCATGATCAGAAGAATTAATACAACCCTGGAAATGGCCTTCAGAAAGATTCATCCAGAGACATTGCTTTAGATAATAATGTGGGTATATAAACAGTACTCAGTATAACAGTTTGGAATCTTCATGTTAAATTATTCCCATTTACAAGGAGAAAATGATAAATATATTATTCATAGAGATTTTAATTAGAGAAGGTACAAAGTTTAGATGTGCTTGCTTAGGTTTTCTGAATTTGTTAAGTCTGCAAAACATGGCCAATAACTTTCAAAAAATGTATTTTCTGAGTTTACTGCAAACTCCTACGCTGCATTAGAATAAAATTTTATCAGTGTAGACTGATACTATTCAGCTGTGGATGGAATGTATAGGGAATATAGTAGAGAATAAAAAAAATGAAATAGGTATGTAAACTTGTAATATGAATGAAATATCAAATAACAAAGATCATTGTGAATTTTTCTTAAAAGCAAAAAACTTCATTCTGAATTTAGGTGAAGGTCAGAATTGGCTCTTAAAGAAATCAGTCTGCTCATGTCTAATATTATGCGAGGTTTACAACAGATGATTGCTGGCAACATGGAACTGTATTACAGGGAGAGCTCAGAAAGCCTATACTCAGATTTTAAAAGGGATATGTCCTTGCTACTTCTAACAGAGCTTAAGGTTCCTCTGAAGTGTAGCCTACAGAGCAAAACTGTTCTGAAAAAAAGCCAATATGAAACAAGGGAGGATGAAAAGGAATATGACCAAGATGTTTGCTTTGAAACTGTACTAGAGCTGCAAACCAAAACCCTAGTGTAGGCATTACTAAATGCCACCATCTGTAGGTTCCAGCATGCACTTATGCCCTGATTCATATGACAATTCATTTGAAAAAGGGATTACAACCTCTCTTCACAAAAGTAGAGTCCACTTGATGTGCACATTGGCTTTTGTATTTAGTACAGTTCTATCAGTGTCCTGCAGCACCCACAGTACTGCTGAGGGCTAGAAGAAATTAAAAGTTTAAAATATGGTTGTTTTGCACAGTGTTATGTACAGTGAGCATAGACCAATGCACTGAATTTGGAGATACAACGCTTTTGGAAACTATTACCCTTTAAGTTGGATAGGAAACTCTGCTTTTAAAAACTGTGGGTTCATTGTGGTCCTAGGTATCTTCTTTGTTTTGGATGCAGGTCTCTGGGTCCAACAGAAAAAAATTCTAGTAAATGTTCTGGAATTCTCTTGACATTAGGAACTATATTCTCCTGACTATTTGCACTACAAGAATTACATTTTTTACTATTTCCCTGTAAGTCTGATGGAAAAAAAAAAAGTTTTGTTCACTTACTGCGCTCATGAGAGAGTCCAGCACGCTGACAGCAAATGCGGTTCCACATGCAAAGGGCTGTGTGAGGTACAGTTCTGTGTCTGGGTCATCATCATCATCTTGGTCCAAGAACTGAACATTTGAATCATTTACTGAAAACAATAATCATAATAATACAATCATAAAGTGCCTCTAGGTCACCAGTATATGACCTTACATATTACACAGTCAGAAAGAAAAAGGAACAGCTTATGTCTGGAAACACAGACTTGTGCCTTTGACGTCACTGAAAATGAAATCAAGATGGATGTGAAAATGTGCATTTACATATAAAAATCTTTTTATCGGTATCCTGCTTGTGAGAGGTGACTCTTGCTCTTGGTAGTTGACTATCCCTTTGCTGTAAAAGTAGCCTTGTGGCAATGTCTGCCTGCACACAAAAGGGATACACACAGCTCTTCTATATACTGAAACAATCCTGGTATTGGTCAGGTATAGTGGCTAAGGTTGTATGCATGCATGTACAGTGAAATGTCATCACAAGACACCAAGTCAAAACCTCTTTCTAAAATAGAGGCTGCCCATAAAGTTCTAATTTAGCCCACAGGCATCTGTT
This sequence comes from Lagopus muta, assembly GCF_023343835.1. NCBI lineage: Eukaryota > Metazoa > Chordata > Aves > Galliformes > Phasianidae > Lagopus > Lagopus muta. Next base: position 43,998,429 of record NC_064437.1, on the reverse strand, counting down.
AGATGTGTTGCTGTGATTCTTACTGGACTGGTGTTAATGCATTTACAGCTCAAAAGAGGATAAACTATCCCTTTAACATGCATTTATCTGAATGAATAAACAATATTCCAACTATTCTGTTGCAGCACTGCCTTTTGCTCAAATATTTGTCTCTATAACCTCACTTCCACAAATTCTGTATTAGCCAGTGTGAAAAAGGATCTATATTGGACTGCTCTAGAGAAAAGCACAAAGTAATATTTGTCATTTAGACTTTCTCTGGCATTTTATTGTCACAGCTAAGCTCTGTGGCTCTACTTCATACTACTAAAAATAGTTGTTTCCTTGACATCAACTTATCAAGTGAATAATATTACATTACATATTCAATTTCCATATTAGCCCTCCTTAGACATGAAAGCATGGACTGCTTAGCAATGTCACTGAAATAATATTTATCTTATTAAATGACAAATTAATTTAAAGTCCTGTGCAAGGAAGGAAACTCAGAAAAGTTTTTGGCATTTTCAATGGCATTCTTTGACTATGCTCCTAATCCTTACATGAGCCCATCTGTTGATCCAAGTCAGGGAGCTTAGAAATCAACATGACAGCTGCTATTGGTCAGATTTTAGCTTTGGACTTCTAAGTTTAGGAATTCTGTCTGCAATTCTGGTCATCCTGTGTAGCTTCATTTTCTATCCACTCCTTTCTCAGCCTGTGTATACTACCAAATTTGCCACAGTTTGCTAGCAAAACATGAATATTTACAGATAAAGGCTTGTTATACCCCTCTAAAAGGCATGAGCGTTGCTATCTTTCTCTTGCTGAGCTAGCACTTGGCTATGTTCATACAGCAAATCAGGACCAGAGATGAAGTAGGATTTAAAAACCGTATCTTCCCTCTTCCAGATGTAACCATGCAAACATAACTCCTCAGCATTTTAAATGGAGAAGCGTTCTGCTCTATGAGCTGAAAACTTTCACCCTAGTAAACGCCAATATCTACACTATTCCTTTCTTTATATAATGGCTATCAATTTATCCTCCAGGTTCTTGAGCAAAATAATATTTGAAAGCCTGATGTATCATTTCAAAATGTACTTTTTGAAGAGCTCATGCCTTAGTTTAATTTGCTCACTGTGACCAGGCACTATTGACAGTAGCATTCTTTTACCACTTACATCTGGCAGACTAATACCTGACTTTGACACCTGCTTACTACTTATGCATGGTGTCAGCTTCCACAGTACTACAAATCCAATGTGAATCCTGGGAGTGCTGCTTTATCCCCAATATCTTTATCTGCCTGATGAAAGTTAGCTGCTACTATGTCTATGAAAGGTCTCTAGGCTGGGTGAGGTAGGCCTGGACATCTGCTGCTGCACCGCAGGAAATGCTAATCAAACACTGCTCACAAAAGCTTCTGAAATCTCTCTTTATGGGGAGGGAAAAACACAGAAGCTTCAATGCTTTTTTTGCAGCTTCAAAACCTAAGGTTCAGAGAGATGGCCTACTCCCCCCAAAAAACAAATAGCTGAAGGGAAAGTGTGATACTGGGGGTTCATTTCTGATATCTTTTACTTCTTCTTTGACTTCCTCTGAGCACCGCTAAGGCATGTCCACCAAATTGACAATAGGCTGAAATAACAAACAGAGAGAAAGAGAAAGAGAGAGAAAAGGAGAGAAAAATTGGCAGGCGGAGGAGGGGCCCAGGAGGTGGGAGCCCAGGCCAGAGAAAATGAATTGGTGAGAGGTGCTATGAAAACAGCCGGCAGGTCAGACGAGTGTGATCAAAGGTTTACTGATGCTGCGTGAAAAAAAAATCATTAAGATAGGCCAGAACAAGACAGTCAATTTCAACCAGAACCACAAATAAAACACATTCAAAGCAGTGCCATGAGGGTAGCCCCTCTGATACAGCCAGATAAATAAAAAAAAAAAAAGCTGATGACAGTAAGAACAACAACAACGGAAAATAAGACAGTGATGTGAAGGAAAAAGGCACTTCTTACCCAGTTCAGTTATCATTAGTATGTGGGTTCCACTGTTTTTTTCCTGACTGATTGAAACCAAAGGCAGAAGTTTGCCAGGCTTAGCTAATAAGTAAAGTATTTAGGGGGAAAAGAAAGTACAGAAAGAGAATAAAGTAAGGGAAAAAGACAGGTAAGGCTCTAAAAAATAAAACTGAAAAAGAAAATAAAAGGACAAAGGACCACAAATCAAGTTTGTATTTGCCATGAAAAAGCAGAACAGCTTCTGCACTTCACATCACACCACTTGACAACATAAATACCCACAGTCAGATTGGAAATCAGAGCCTGGTTACCTACCATCACCATATTCTCAGGGGTAAAATATCTCATACTGTTATACAGAGTTTGGTTACACATGATTAAATGGTTCTGGACCATGAAGAGATAAACAAATAGCCTCTTACTATTGACTAAATGCACAGGAAATGTCTGCTCATACTTACTATGGGGTATTTTGGAGATGTTTTTTTTTATAACCTCATCCCAAAGAACTCTGCTTATTTGTTACATTAGGTAAAAAGCATCTTGTCTGATAGTTTGTTTAAAGAAAATGGAGAAAACACAGAGGAAAGAGAGAAATATATTTCAGTTGTTCAAATAAAGTGAAACAGCTGTTACTAATCTTTCCTTGGAAAGAGCAATTCAAAGGAGTTATCAGAAAACACGGCAGTGTAACATGCAATATAGGGAATTTTCCTGATGCCACATAAGAAGGAAAGTGGGAAAAAGACAGGGAAACGTACATGATAGGATAAATGCTCTTCTTACCTAGCTCTGTTATAATAGGGATGTTGGCTCCTGTCGTAATGGAGGGTTGACGTAACAGGCCGTGGACAGGACTGTTGTCTGGAGATGACCTATCCATACCAGGGGGTGTAAAACCTGAAAAATAAAATAAAATAAAATAAAATAAAATAAAATAAAATAAAATAAAATAAAATATCAAAGATATTTAGACATTAAGTCTGTATAAAAATGAAAAATACTTTTTAGGCTGATTGATATAATGACAGAAATTAAAAAAAAAAAACAAAACACCATCATCAAGGAATTTCCTACCCATTATTTTTAAGAGAAGAACAATAAAGACATCTGACTTTTTTTTTTTTTAAAGATTAACTTGATCTTCAACAATAATTTCTTAAAAGCATAATCCTTCAGAAATATAGGTCATTTAAACAGAGTAAGGTAGTAATTTGGTAATTTGGTAGCTAATGGAGAAGCTGGAACACATTTTTTTATCCTGGGTACTCCTTATATCAAAACACACTAAATGTTTTGCTTGCTTAAATATGAATAAAAATAATAAACACACACACACAAAAAGCAACTTCAATTTTAGAGAGGTTTATTTTTCTTCTCCTTTTAGCACTTGTATTTGTTTTGAATGGGATAGTTAATTTTCATGGCTACCTGACAAGTTAAACCACATTATTTCAAGTAATCCTGAAACAAGTATTCTTCCTCAAATCTGAATTAAGATTATAGTGTTCTGTTTCTAAAACAGTAGTTCAACCCCAGTAGCTAAGTGTTTCCATTAGTAAGTCTGATGTTTGATCAACATGCAGGATTTAGGATTTGCTGTTTTTCAGGAGCAGTAAAACCAACAGTATTTTGCCTTTCAGACATACATTGCATATGAACATTTATGAAGATTACAGTTACAGAAATACTGAGATGGAAGGGTACATTCTAACAAAAAATAGAAAAGATGGGAGGAAAAAGACACAGATTTTCAAATGTTATGGAAAAGTGATGCATGAAAAGAAACTAGAAAGAGGCTTACACCTTTGGGGATGTATAAGAAGGTAGGAAAGACATCAAGAGGCACTCAAAGGAGAAAAGATCTGGAAAGCAGCAAGGCTTATCTCTAGCAAACTGATAATCTTTATGTTTTCAGCCTTATTCTCTGCACAGTTTGAAATGAAGGTCTTGGAACTAAGCTTTTTTTCTTTTCTTTTTTTAAATTGCAAAAACAAACCCAAACCAAAACAAAAAAAACAACCTACACAAAGCCTTTGGAGTTGGATTGTAAATGGTTGAATATTGGTGGTTATACAAAACTTTATGCAACAGTTACTCTAGAAATTCACAGTTTGTCATTTATTAAAGCTGTAGAAAGCACAGAAATGCTCATCTCATAACATCATTGCAGAGGTGATGATGAACCCTGAGTTTGAATTTAGGACTTCATTTAAGACCACTGTCAAAAAAGTGTTTTTAAGCAAATATTTGTCAGCTACGAATAAAAATAGGCCACACTTGCTTTAAAATACACATTTCTGAGAATCTTTTTTTTTTTTTTTTAAACTGCATTTTGCCTGAGTTCCTTGACTTCAGCCCAGGGACAGATTTCTGTCTCTCTCATTACTGACCTGAAATAATTTTGATTTTTTTCTTATGCCAATTCTAAATTAATCACAGAAAAATTCCTGATGTAACTTCATTGTTTTCTTGCAGTGTGGAAACTTTTTCCCTCAGTTAAACTTGTTGGTACAGTCATCTGCTACTGAACTCAGAACAAGATGACATAGTTCATTCTTCAGCTACTTTGCAAACCAGAAAATCTCTAAACTCAACTGTATTTTTTAACGTGTAGCACTGGCTTTATATTGGTTTTTGTGAAGAATTTTCAATTCTTTTCCAGTAGCAATTACCCTCACTATTAAAATTGTCTCTAAACAAGTCAAACTATAAAGATCGCTTGATCTAGACTTCTTGATGTAATGGAATTTTTTATTTCATGTTCAGTTTATTTCTCCCTAAATCCCGTCTAAATGAAATATATAATAGATAACTAATAAAACTGGAATCACTAAAAGACTTAGCCCTCCAAAAGATGCCAATATGAATTTCCTATTTACAGCATGAGGTCTGTAAGGAGAGAATGTTATACAAAATCGCCAGTGCTTCTGCACAAGGTTTGCCATTCTCAAAGAAAGTACACAGAAGCAAGCTAACAGTCATCAGTTTAATAGAGAGGTACTCACATTACCAGGGTGGCTGGTCGGTCAGTCTCCACCAAGATCTCATTACTGATGGTGGTCAGCTGGTATAGAGTCTGCCCTGGGACTACCCCTGGCAGATACCAGCTATGGCAGGTCAGCAAGATGTCCACTAACCCAAGCACCCTAGGGCAGTACTTCTGGGGCCAGCCATGAAGGAACTGCTGCCCTCTTTTTCCTGATGGCTTCCTCTCCCTATCTCAGGATGCACTATCTAAAACATCTTTCACTGAATCAGACTCTCCAGATGATAAGAGCACATCAGTATTTCCCAGTCAGCTACAAGCAAATTGAAGAAAGTTGGCATAAATGCTTCTAAATGTGTAAATTCTTCTTACCCACCTACTACTGCAATGTACACACATGCAGGCATGCACCCATGTGCACACACACACATTCTCCATACGTGGCTGTTTGCATCCACCTCTCTCTAACCCCTCAAATATTTGTCTTCCTAGACAAATGTCTAGAAGTGTTAGAAGATTGAAGTAAATGTGGCATTTCTGTTAGACACAGACTGTCAGGAGCTCTGTAATTGCACACTGCACTCAGTGCATTCAGTCTGAAATGCAAGAAGCATGTTAAAGGGTATTTTTTTCTCCTTGAATGAAAAACAGACTCATGACTAAATATTTCTCATTCTATGATCTGGGAAGATATAAGAAATATTTGCTATTTTAATTTAATTTCCCTGCCTGGGATTAATTCAGACACTTCTACAAATCGACTTCTGAAAAATATACAACTACTGGAATATTTTCAAAAAAAGAAGAATTGGAATTATTAAAGATTTTGTGTGCCTATATTTAGAGTCAAGGCATCATCCACATTCAGGCCACACTTCTGCTCCCAAGTCATAAGGTAAACTCTACGGATAGGCTTTCTAATTTTTTTTCCCTCTAGAAGGAAAAAAAAGTGCAGGAAAACTAACCTGCTTTATCAGAACTTTCATTTAAAGGCATGAAAAACTACAAGTGACAGCTGTGCAGATTCAGTGAATGTGACATTTTTGAATTTCTTCAACTTGACAAGTAAACACCTTAAATCGGTAATGCTATATGCATAATACATGACCTGTATTTTGACATCCATCATCAAATGCTGACTTGAGAAAATACAGGCTTGTACGTCAAGGAATAGCACCCATAAAGCAGGGAGAAATTCAGGTCACAGGGTATTAGGAAAAGTCTATTTCATTACAGAAGCTGAAACAAGCTAAGGCATCAGATTTAAGATCCATTTTCTGCTGTGAAAAGATCCAATTCCTCTGCACAGAGCATTCATTTAGAAATGACATGCTTTCCTCACAGCCTCTTTTCATTTTCCTTTTCATATTCCATTTTCTCCTTCAGTCCCCAAACCTTGTTCCATTAATGCTCATAAAAATAGTAAAGCAGGGCTGATAGTTGTGATCTTCTTATAACCATAGTGTCTCCTTGCTCAGCAAACAACTGAGGGAGTTACAGCTACAATTGCTCAACAGGATCAATCTCTAGAGTAAAATTCACACAGGCTCCTAAAGCTGAAGTCATTGTGTAAGGAAATACAATGGCAACTGGGGTCTTCTGGAAAAAAAAAAAATAGAAAAAAAAAAAATCTGGGGTCATCCTACCACAGCTGGCAGTAGTGCTTGCATCCATAAGCTCCAAGGAAGGAAATGTCTTGGAGAAATCAGGAAATTCAGGCACAGCTTCACAGTGACTTCTGCCCACTGAAAACACTGGCAATAATTATTGTTTGCTCTGCTTACACAAGGTTTGGAGAAACTCATCTGATGGCCAAATGATCTACTGATTGTGCTGGACACAAACTTGTTTTTTATTCTCATGCAGTTCACTTAACTGAATAACATCCTGTGAAATGCAGTAAGACCTGCTCTATGTAGCAGCGAATAGATCCTTTTAGTTTGCTGGTGTTACACTTTAATGGAGTTTTAAAATAGATACAAATTTGGCTGTTGGAAGGATGCACTGGAAGAATACTTCTGTCCCAGGAATCCAGATGAGCATATTCACAAACCAGATTTTTATGCTACAATTATCAAAAAATCTTCTGTTCCAGAGAGTCATAAAAGATAGTTTACGGCTCCTAGCCCCTTTGCTATTGCCTCCTTTTCCTTTCAAAGGATACATATTTTATTAAACTGGAAGTATAAAGGCAGAATGTAGTTTACGAAATAGAAAACTCTAAAGGTTGTGATCCTGTCACTAAAGTGCGTTGTAAATTGATAATGCCCTTTAATTAAGGCTATTCTGGGGAAAGGTGCCATGGGATTCACTGGCTAAAGCAAGCAGTGAAGTCCTCAAAAATATAATTTGTAAATCATACATGCTATGAACTAGCTCTGGCTCACCTGAGAAGCATGAAACAGAAACCATATTTTGGGCATAGTCAAGTAGCATGCAGGCAGTGAACTACCAAACACATCACTGACAAGTGAATATGGAGAAATATGAGACAAGGATTTTCATTAAGCAGAGTCAGAAAAAAAGAAATAATTCTCTTACAAAAGGATCTCACATCTCTATCCCTTTGTTACTGTTTGCTGACAATGTTCATTAATATTCTGTTGAATTCAGTGCAATGATAGACTATACCTGTTATTCTCTGAAGTACAGCCACTGGGGTACACCAGAAAAGTTCAGCAGCAGTCATGCAGCTAAAAAGCTGCTGACATTCATGGGAATCTGTTACAGTCATTCAATTTAGAAGCAATTCTAGCTTCAAACATCCCGTGCGGTCTCAGACAGAGAGATGTAGTTTGGCCTCAGAATCTGAATATCCTAAATTCTGATACCAGTTCTGACTTCTATTTTAATTTGTGCCTGAAGATTTAAAAATTCTTTGGAGATTATCTCTACAGGTCTTGAAGAGAAGAGGAATGCAGGAAAGCAGAAGTGCCTCTGTAAGCTCCTCGCTCTCTCAAGCTGCAATCTCAGCAGCATCTGCACAGATGCTCTCTTCCACATCTGGGCCCAAACTACAAGGAATGAGCCCAAGCTACAAGGAATGAAGAGTAAAGAGGATATCTGTCTCAATTGTAACAAGCCTCCAGTGCACTGAGACTGGAACAACCCTTAGTGCAGTGAAGGCTGAGAACACCTCTGCAGAGAAAAAGCTGTTCATCTTCCTTCCAAGAAAGTGCTCTTCTCTAATGCCTATTCATTCCCATTCTGTTGAATTACTCATAGTGAAAACATCCAAACCAAAACTGTAATGAAGGCACAGGACAATGCTGACATTTGCTCTTCCAGCTGTTCCTGGATGTGTTAGCAGACCCACATGTTGAAAGTGTAAAGGACTGCTCTAGTGAGGCAGGGTTCAGTTGTAAAATCAACGATTAAGGGCAGGATTGGAGTTTCATCATCTTGAGATCTGGGGCTGAATGACACCATGTTGTTTCTGTTTTCAACTTTGAGGCTTTTTATTCACAGGCACTTATCTGAGTCCTTTCCCAGTTTGAATCTCATTTAGAGTTTCACTATCAACCGCTTACAAAACCTCATTATTAAGTCCTTCTGGAAATGCCTGATCTTTACACAAAATCTCATACAATAATTACCCAGACCATAACTGCGGAGGTTTACCATAAGCTTACATAATTCAAAGCTACCAAAACAAATGGAATATCTTTACCAAAATCTTTCAAAGCATAGTCTTGATATTCTCTTGACACATTCTTTGGTTTTTCTCATTTTGTTCAGGAAGTACCAGTAGAATTAAAGACATATTTGAAAAGAGGTAGAAGAGATACTTATATTCATTCATTCAACATGTTGTGGAACAGTAATTATCCAAAACACTGTGGAGTATGCTTACATCCATAACATAATCAGAAATGATAATTCCTGCTTTTCTACACACTTTAATTAAAACATTAGTGCTCAAGGTGTTCATTTACTGAATTGTTCCTACTCTCCACCTACCATTTTAAAAGGTTTCTATGCTAGGTACTTCCTAAAGTATAAAGTTGTTAGCATCTAAGTATAGCACAGGCTTGCAGCTAAAATAATTTACTATAAAATGATGTCAAATCTTTCTCAGTTTGATCATTAATCGACCTTGCACATCTAGACCCCAAACAAAAATAAATAAATATGCTGAATAAAACTTATTAAATAAATCAAGCTATATTACCTAGTTCACAGAGACAGGTATTCAATAAATACAAATAAAACAGAAAGCTTACCATTAAAAATGATATATAATCACGTTAGGCAAGATTCTACATTATGTCATTATGTCGAATAAAGTAATTTTTTTCCTTAGTAAAAAGGAAGAGCAAAGCCAGATTTCATATCAAGCAAGTAATAAAAACATTTTGATAAATACGTGAAACAATGCTGTCCAACACATGATTGGCAACTACTGAAACATAAATTAAACAAAGTTCCCATTGCTGCTTATGGGAAAATTATGCAGATTAGAATTTGATTAGGTTTATATCATGAGACTCAATTTGGACTTTTAATCTATTAAGCTCCAATAAATGAGGCATCTGAATAGCTCCCCTGAGCTGCAACAGTAATAACCACAGCAGTCATTTTTTGCAATATGTATTCTGACAATTTCTTTAGCAGATGAAGTTAAGAAAATTCCACATCTTTAAGTACAATTACTTTATAACTTTACAAAATTTCAGGTGTATGCAGGGAGGAAATAGATCCATACAAAATGCTTAAACAGACATTTTTTGATAATCAACATCTGTCACTCTGTTCTAGCAATATTGTTTTTCCATTGACTTGGATTTACTTGTGTTAGGCTTCATGGTCTGTGTGGGCTAAACAGTGCCAGCAGACTTTTAAATTGCTCAAGCTGGAATTGAGCTGGAAACCTATGATAAGATGTCATTAAGTTCTCTATAGGCTGAGTCAAAACTAAAATCCCACATTCAAGGCTGTCCTGGGGATCAAAGATTTAACTGTGAAGGCTAAGGCCTCATTTTATCAAAGAAATCTGAACTGGATTCACAGAAGTGAGTGCTGAGACAGGTTGGATTCAGATCAAGACCACCTCTAATTTATATGGCAAAAGTCTACTGCACATTTCCTGCAGTTTAATCTCTATACAAGTATCCATAAATTCTCAAGACTCACTTCATTTTGTAAAAAGCAAGTCTCAGCAAAGAGTGCCAACTAGGGAGCATTTAGCATCATGTCAGATTTCACCAAATCCTGTCACAACTGTTTAACTGACAGGATGCCATAAAACCACATAGACAAATGTCAGTACACAGGTGACTCCCAAAAATTAAATTTCTAGGACTTGATTAAATGCTTGGAAGAAAGGGAAACTTTTTTTTTTTTTCATTTTAGTGTGAATATGTTTTTAAATATATTAACAGAGAATTATATTATTAGCACAAACATAGCATCAAACATATCAAGAGGAAACTACGTATCAAAGAGAAGTATGTTAACATAGAATTTAAATATTTTAACAGAAAATAATTTCCTTCTGGTCTGCCATACTAGAAGAAAGATTCTCCATAAGCCAACATTTTTTAACAGAAGTCCAAGTTGAACTCCTTTTTGTCACTCACACATTGCTTTCGGTAACACACACAACTTCAGAGTAATAGCTCTGCTAAAGATATGTCATATGCAAAAATGAATTTCATATTCTGCCGAACACGAACTCAACTAACTTTTCTGGAGAAAAATTCTTCTCACCCGGGTGCAATAGGGCTTGGAACTAGGTGATTTTTGTGGTCACTTCCAACTCAAGCCAATCTATAACTCTGTACTACATCTCTGCTGCAGTCTAATCAGAACCTTGCGAATAACACACTGTGCTGAATTTTAAATGGGAATATAGAAATTGAAGAGTTTTAGAGATTTGAATATATTTTTTCAATGTATCAATTCAACAGCACAATTTTCAGAAGTATCACTATAACTAAACTGTATGTAAACCAGCCCTGAACCTGCCATGAACAATAAAGTAAAAAAGTACCTCCAGAAAGTACTTCCACTCAGCCCTCTAATTCTGAAGTTCACAGGAATGGCTAACACATCAACCCAGCCTTATACTCTGTTCATATCAATAAAATCTCCCTGTTCAGTATATCATATATACAGAATGGCACGTGCTATTTTAGTTTCAATATAAGTCTAGCAGGTACTAAAACTGGTTATTTTCTTGCAACTACTCCTGATTCTGACTGAAAATGCACATACAATGAAATGTCCTGATTCTTTCTACTCCTTTTTTTCACATACAAAATATATAAATAGAAATTGCACAGTTAAGGAATACTGATGTTACCCAATTGGCAAGGTTTGAGAACCTCTGCTTCACTCAGTATAGCCTCTAGAATCAAGAAGGAAAAACAAACTTTCATTGACTAAGTTTGCAACATTTTCGCTCAAAATTTTTCCCCTCTTCACTGAATATTAATCATAGAAAGAAAAGAAATTCAATCATCATTACAGAGTATCTCACATTATTTTGAATTTTTGCTAAGATCCTTGAGGATTTGGCTTATCTCACGTAATTCAAATATATTTGTGTATTTGAAAAGTACCAGCATAAGTTCATTTACACACACCTGACATTTATTTAATTTATATGGTCTTCAAAATGCATTTTTTACTAGAAATCAAGCTGGCGAAGACAATAACAATAGTAAACTGTTTTGTGACATTATTTAAGCAGTGAAAATTAAGTGGCAACTATATAATGTATGACATGGTATCCAGTACGCAATACAATCATTCTGAGAATTTATGAGCTCTTTTTAGTTTTCAGCATAATACTGACTATTTACTGTCACTCGCTCATCTAAACATTACTGCGGGTTTCAAAAATGGCTTAATAAAATATTTAAACAATATATTAACTTTCCTACTCAATATTATTTATTATAAAGTTAAACAGACTGTTACAAATTGTTTTCACATTAGAATTTCAGTAGTACCAGTATGAGTGGAAATAGCCATCCTTTCAAGTATGGGCTTTTAATATTTCTGAGCATCTATTTCTTGTTATTTGATTCTAATCAATATTCAACTTGGAATCTGGATTTTTTATGAAGTTTGAGGTAGTTCAAAAAGTTTGAATCTGAAATATAAACCTGCAGATAAATAACATGCTCTACTTCAAACTACACAATGTCAAAAACTTAGTCTTCCTTTACAGTTGATATGGCCAGTCACAGAACCATAAAAGACAAAAATGTTGAGTATATAAATACACACACAAACACATGCACACACACATATAGGAACTTATTACTGAAAAGTTTCAAGTTATGCTTCTAAGAAGATATCTTCATATGGGAACAGCTAGAAAAAAAATTATAAGTTACTGAGTATTTACAACAAAGATGGTCTTTAAAATACAAAGGTTAAAATCCTAAACAGAATGGTACAAGTATCTTATATGAATTTAATTTTCATTAAAGCATAAACTGTTTTTGAGCAGGTTTATTCTTGTCAGTAAAGGAACATTTATTCTTAAGAATTTCTGATGTAATTGTAGCATTATTAATCCAACCCATCTGTTCTCAAAGAACACAAGAAACAATTCCCCTAAGTGCTTTTCAGCATCTTTATGACACTGGTTTCAGAAAAATTTCTTTTTTTTTTTTTTTCTGGTTGGAGGAGAAATTTTTTCAAAAATTTCTTGCTATTTTTGCCCTCACTTCGAGATTAATTCTAAGTCACAGAACATATATAAGATATAGAGATATAAATTTAGCAGAAATAAGAAATTCTATGAAAGCACCTAATCTGATTATCCTATCAATGTATTTGAAGAAAAACTGTAAAACAAACAGGAAATCCATTTGAGGCTGCTATGAAAGTAATGTCACCTATTTTATTGTGTCCATGATGTCAGAGGCAGATGGTGGCGGTACAGTAGTAGAGGCTGAACCTTCTCACCAATATTCCATCAAATTTTGTTGCCATGAGACAGATAGCAACAGGGGCAGTCTGAAAAAATGCATCTGACACAGTAGTGCATATGAAGCAAAGATGTGTCATTGAATTCCTCTATGCAGAATAAATGGCACCCACTGATATTCATCAATGTTTGTTGAATGTTGATAGAGACCAAACAGTGGATGTGAGCAGTGAGGCAGCAGGTGCTGCATTTCAGCAGTGGTATCAGCAACAGTGAGTCACCTCCATTGGTGCCGATATTTACAAGGATGGCATGCAGGCTCCTATCCATCACTGGTGAAAATGCATTGCTAATGGTGACGACTATATTGAAAAATGTTTTTTTCTGTGTCTGAAAATTTGATCTATCAAATAATGTTACAGAGATCTTTTTATCTGTTGCAGTTCCCATGGAAATGAATGTAAGGCATTATTTTTGGAGCAACCTATGTATCTACATTGCAGAGATACTTTGTCTTCTAATACTAACAAGTAATCATGACCCTATATTAGTAGTACAGTGTTTGAAATCTGAATCTGAATAACAACCAAAATTCAAATCAGTCTGAGGAGTTCAATCTCAACTATACTCTCGTAGGAGCTACCCTACATCTCTAAGAAGAGTTGGCAAAAGATCACAAATTGATATGTTATACTACCTCTTGTATCCAATGAACCACAGAAATTCTATATTAATATTGGGGATTATTGAATACAAATAAATAACTAGTCAAGAACGAAGTTCACCCTTCCTTTAACAAAAAAATCCTACTGTACCATTTGTAAAATTCACACCCTTTTCGGGTTCAGTTTATTCAGATTTTAAAAAGAAAGGCTATAAAAATACAGCATTAGGAACACAGAAGGTATCAATCCTCAAATGAAAGCAGATCCTCAGCATGGCCTGCATATCAATCTCTGATGATGCTAAAAGTTTTGGAAGGTTGTAGGTATCCTGAAACTACCAAGCTTTAGAGACTGCCTATTTTGCAAAGGCTGGTCTGCTTCAAATTCAACCGTGTTAAACTTCAAGTCTATTCTGATAGAAGAATATGCAACTATTTATTAAGTTTTGTCCAAATGCTGGCTGTCAAATGGCAGTTCTGCAACTCACTAGCAGAAGTTAGCTTCCACTCTTCTACAACGACTATTACACCAGGATTTAATTGCTATAAACAAAGAAGTAAAATCTAGCTTTCTCCTGGAACCTTTCTAGTTCCAGTGAAATCTGCAGGATTTCACCAAAGCTTCCACACTACATACAAAAACAGTGACACTGATCTATGAATTCAAGTATGTCCTTCAAAATAAGCAATCTTCATGCATATAAATTACAATTTATTAAACAAACAATACGTACTGAAACAAGAAAGCAGAATTAAGCTCATGAGGCTGCCTGGTACGGCATATAACTTTCAAACTATCTTGTAATCCTGTAATATATTATCTATATATTCCATTTTCTTGAAGTTATCTTCATAATCAGGATGCTATCACAACTATCATGGGCATTGGAACTATTTTTAATTTTAATTTAAAGAGCAATTAAAGAAAGACAATGGATACACAAGATAATAAAGTAAGTGATTAGCAGGATGCAAATGACATAGGCTTAATGATAATACCCTATTCTATTCTCCAAAGGGCCTGTTGAGAGGAGCCTTTTCTACATGTGGTTGTTCAGCTAATGTGCCTCTGCCTACAATTACAACATTGCTGACACCATTAACCACTGAAACAACATCACTTTGTGAAATCCTTGTTGTCTCATTAAAATGCAAAGGGTCAGATAATTTACCACATTGTGTGTCTTCTTTCGCAGAGGGTAATTAGCAAGCATTACCCAGTATGAACTCCTACTGAGAACTAGTGAAACTCTGTGAAATATTAAAAAATATTAAAAAAAAATATTTGATGGAAATGTGCAAGATTAACAATGATAATCTTAATATACCTTTATAGTCAAGAGGCCTTGAAATATAGACTTTTTATATGTTGAATATCAGAAGACGTTATGGTTGGCTGTTTTAGAAACTAATCTTTAAATTTTCAGAAATTTCAGAAACTTATGCAATCTAGATCTTGCTTAAACAAATCTAGACACGTATCTCCTGCAATTAAGAACATTAAAGAAACAAAGAAACACAGCTGCAGAACACCTTAAAGTTTCTTAAAGGCTTAAAAAGCAAATCTTTTTTCAGAAAGACTTTTTGCAGCTGAACACACAGATTGGAGCAGTACATTCAAATGTCCAAGTTCCTGTTAATTGAAGTCCTATACCATCATTTAAAACAACCTTGATAACATTCACTATTGGCTTATATCTCGTCAGGGAGCAGAATGATCTCTTATTCTTTAAATGGAAGTTTGGGGACATAAAACACATTCCAATAAAAGTGAACAGAAAATTATGAATTCATTAAACTACTTTGGTATCTTGTGCTATATATAATATTTATATTCCAACTACTGTAAAATATGCTTTAATATCTTTAGGCAACTATAAGGACTTAAATATTTATAAAATGGCTAAAGATAAAGTATAGCTCTCTTATTCCTACATACAGATGATGTAAGGCATGCAATCAAAGACAATAACACTTTCAACCCATTTGTCATCTTAAAGGAGCCTTTCAACTTCAGATCCCTTGTGTGCAATCTACATAAGAGTTGTTGCCTACATAGGCAACTCCAAAGGAGTTTGCTCCTTAAAAACTACCAAGAGTGCTATACTTCACATAAAACAGGGTTTTCTGAAAATGGAGACAAAACTATAAATTTGCAGGCAAAACAGCTCCAAGTGGGGCTTCAAAATACTGCTGTATTTATCTCTGGGACATCTGGGAACAGGAAGCATTTTGATTTAATATTTCATAACATAGAGGCAATTGCTTCCTTGCCTAGTGTATAATTAATGCTCATAAAAAGAGCAGTTTTTTTACTCCTCAGCATCAGAAATGCACGAAATAGTGCACCTTCATAATAAGGGGTTTGCTTTCAAGATGTTGAACAGCAAATAATAATAAAATAGAGTCACCATGGATTTATAACAGTCATGGGATGGTTAAATATATTTATAGTATACGTGTGAAATAACATGCTTGATGTACTGTGCTATCTACCTCTTTTTGCCCAGTTTTATCTTTCTCTGGCTGAAGCAGAAGACGTCCCGAAAGCAGAGGAGAAAGAAGCAATTGTGAAAGTTTGATAGCATTTGGGCTAGAACCTACAACCATTTCTCATATACATGGAAGTTGTATAAAAAAAATGCGTCTCTCCAGCCATTCCCTAACACATTTTTAGTTTATAAGCAACAGAATCAAAAATCTCCTTTCTTAGCAGTTTTTTTTCTCATCGTGGGAGAACTTTGAGGGAAAGAAGAAACTGTTCTCCATGCATTTAAGCTCCAGCAGCTAATGTTAGGATCCAGCTATGAGGAGAAAAGAGGAAATGTAAATGGTGCTAGGTGGGAACTTTTCTCTCTGGAGTTCTCGTGAAGAGTGGAAGGCTGGTAGTGTCCTGTTTGAAAGAAGGAAATGACTCCTAGCACAGACATCTTTGACATCCATGAAACAAAGTTAAAAGAACAGTCTGTCTCTCTTACTGTCTCTTTATTTTATTTCTGTCCAAATCTTGCAAAGACTTAGACATAATCTAACATTACACAGGTGGATAGTTTCACTGAAGTCAGAGAGATTTATTAACAGGTATAACATTAAGGACATAACTTAAGTTTTGAACAAGAAAAGCATCTGATTGTAAACCTGCCAGGGCAAAGGCTATATTTTATTCCTGTATATATCAAGAGTATGACAACAAGCTCTTAATTCCATCTAGAGCTCCAATATGCTACAATGAAATAAAAAACAGCTATCAGCTGATCCATCTGGTTCAGCAGGATAAGAAGTCGTGTGCATGTTGAGAGTAATGCTAAGTTACTTACTTATCATAGTGACCTAATCTTCAAATATGGGATTTATTTTCTTTTTTTCCTTTTTTTTTTTTTAATTAGCTACAATTTGTTATTAGTTTGTTATTATGATGTAGGACACATGCAGGGAAATTAAAAAACCCTTATCTAGTTTTTCAATGACTAACTTCATTACTTGGGATGATCAGTCCTGGTTTCGAAAAATAATGAAACAAAACTACAACAAACATTCCAAAATTCAGTTGGTTAAACAATAACAACCAACAAAATGAAATAATAATAATAAAAAAAGCCAGATGTTATTTTTGTCTATCTGCACAGAAGAATATTTACAACAACTGATGATAGCAATAGTATGCGGTACATTCAGGAACACAAAACATAAGAATATGCTTATCAGGTGTAATCTATGCGCTGAACTATCCAACCTGATGAACCAGTAATCCAGATGTATTTGAAAGTAAGGTACTTTATTTTTATTTTTTAATGTAATATAACAAACGAAACATGAGAAGCAGTGCTGGGTTGCCACAAAATGCTTTCCCTATCAGCACAAAAATAACTGCATTTATGATCAAATAATACATTTTGAAATCTTCATTGAAAAACTTATGAGTGTAAAGTCAGACAAAAAAAAATCCACATTCATAAAAAAATCCTCCTTTAGAAATAATCAGCTCAGAATTTTAATTTTTTTAACATCTGAACTTATAACAAACATCTCTAAAATTATCTCTAACAATTATCTCTGAAATTGACACAGTACCTTTGCTTTTCAGACATTTATCCTTCCCCTTGTTTTCCACTTCAAGTCCTGATAATACTATACTTCCTTCCTTTTGCTAACATTTCATAGATAAAACAATGAAGAATAATTAATTAATAGAGGAGAAAGAAATTGCTAACTCCAAGAACAATGGAATGTAGATCTGAAATTTATTTTAATAAGAATGTTCTTGCAGCAGATTGGTAGACTTAGTCCATCAAGAGTTGCAATAATATAAGAATCTAAATGAATAATCTAATGAAACTCAGTGGCCTTATGAGTGACAACATCTCTTCCTGTACTATCAATCATAGCTTAAGACTCCTCCAACAGAAAATGATTATGAAACTAGAAGTAATTTTAAAGGAAACCTTAAGAAAACGAAACAAGGCTATTTGGACTTGTGCAAGTTTATTTTAGCTTGCATAGTCTGTGCTTGAAATTTAGTGTCTATAATTCTGTGTATATTAATTTGATTTTATAGGATTTTCTGCAGAAAATTCCTGCCATGACATATTATTCAGGAGTTGATCCCTTCTTTTTTTTTTTCCTTTCTTTCTTCTCTCTTGTTGGAGGATTTTATTACAAGAACAGTCAATGTAGGCCTAGAATGCCTCTCTTGTTGAAGTAGCATTCCTAGGGAAAATTCTCAGAAATTGAAGTGGTTTATAAAACAGTTGCATTTGTCACTAAGCTGAAATACATCTACTCTTCTGTACCATGAGTTGTCTTGTAATGCCCATTGAAAAAAATGCTACTATACAGCCCTTCCTTTCCGTACTTTAGACTGGTTTGAAACCATAATATTTGTTTTTTAACTGTTTAGTAAGGTGGGTGGGTTTTTTTGTTTTGGTTTTATTTTGTATTTTGTAATGAAACATACTGTTCCTATTATATAGGCCTGACTCAAAATAAGATGTAAATCACTATCCAATAAAAGCAAATTACTGAGTTTGGTATCTGAATTTATAACCCAGAGGCTACTCTGGTACAGTATTTATAAATCTCTAAACTGTTAAGTATAACTGTCTGGCTTTTGGGAAGAAAGCCAAATAGCATTTTTAGTTACAACTCAAGAAAAATATCTTGTGTTCATCTGGTGAGTAAAACAAGTAAAGTTCCCACAATTTAAGACTCTGAAAGAAAGTACAGGAAACATGAAAAACTAGATAGGAATAGTCAATAAGTGTTACTTGAGGAAGAAAGGATGGAAAAAGTATGGGAAGATCAACAGAATGGGGGAAGAATTACTGGGGCTCCCTGAATTTACTGCCAAGGCAGAGCCCATCCCAGACTCCTTCCCAGGTGCTTTGGAGGAATGGAGTACAGATGCTTATCATGGATCTAATATTCTTTGATCTTCTCTCCAAAACACATCTATATAAAATAATTCATTTTCTAGTTGAGGGAACACAATTAGAATCAGAAAGGATCAAGCAATAAGAACAAATCTGCAGTATCTGAGGTTGGTTTTTCTTTCTGCCAACAAAAATGTAACTTTTTATAAACCTTTCTAGGAAGATTATCAATGAACATCTTGTTAAAGATAAAAAGAGGACTCCACTTATCACAAATAAAAGATCTGAGTTTATGAATCATTCTGTGAAGATGTAGCCAGAAATCCAACTTTACCAAATTTTATATTTCAGAAGTTGAGATGTCCTACGGAAAATGGCAAGGTTTGCTGCAGATTCAGTGGGATATACTTTGGCTTTGTCCTTGGAATCTACATCTCCCAACTCATTCTTTGGACATCAGATTCTGCATTCCTCCCATTTAGTGAGTCTAAAAAGTTGCCCAGTCAGATTAGAAACCTTCAAAAGCCCTTAAAATAGTTTCAGCATAAGAGATTTTAACAACAGAAGTCCAATTTGAAGAATTTCCTTCTCTTTTTGAGTAGAATAACACAGTACACTTTATGTAGGGGAGTCTAGTAAATCCTTCCACAACAGTTAGGTTTTTCCTTCTAATATATGCTGCTCCTGTGTTGTCACCAGCTAGACAGTGATGATGAGCATAGATTTGACAACTTAAGTAGTTTAGTCTCATCTGTTCTGGGTACTCCAGGGTCTGCAGTAATTCTGGTCCAGAATTTATTTTGTTTTCTCTGCCTTGGAATTGTGAGGACAAGTAAGCTACTTATTCCGTTTCCTTCAGAAGGTCAAGGCACTGTACTCCCAATGGTTAGTAGATAATACTAATATTAACAGTATCAGTTAGTATTCAAGACAGACAGACCAGAGAACAAAGATGTTGTCAGAATATTTACCAGGTCTGGACAATTGATGCAAGCCAGCTCAAAAGCTGAAGAATATTTTAATGATATGAAGAGACACTACCAAGTCTTTGTTTCTGCGTGATAACTCCTTTGTCCTTAATAAGTTCACCTTGAACAACTAATGAGAAAATACTTCGTTGATATAAACGAGATTAATTCAGGAGACTTTCTTTTATCAGTTAATTTAGCTTGGTTATGTGTTTAAAAAAAATTCTGGTAACCAGAGGCCTTACTGTTATAGAATTTTGCCTACCAAGAAAATTTGCCATGGCATGTCCTTTGCTCCTTCTACAAGCCCCTTTATCACCAATTTCATATGTCCAGTTGTTGTTATGATTCTATCTCCCTTGCTGGAAAGGGGTGGCTTTGATGGATGCAGAAGGTTGGCTAGTTCTGAATGTTTATGTGACTAGGGTGGAAGTGACTTTGGAGTTAAGGGAGGTGAAGAGGATGAGCCCCTGTAGAAAAGGGAATGAAATCTCAAAATTTGATAGTTCTTTTTTCCTCATATAAAGAGAAGACAAAGTATTTATAGACATGGCACTATATTTCTGTATAGTATGACTATTTCATACTGGCTTATCAGGATTTATTTAAGAATCAGATCTGTATCCTGCTTATGGCACACCTTTTGTATTTGCAACATCTGTTACTGAAATGAAATAGTCACAGGCAAAAATTTGAATGATCTTTATTCATTCAATAACCTATAGATTAAATGACTGTCAATTTTTTTCAGAGAATTATATATGAGGTATTCCTATGAGATTGCACTTAGTGACTAGAGCATTATATTGACCTTCTGCTTGGAGTAGCAAGGCTAATTCCCTCGTTAATTTCCCTCACCAAAAATCTTGCCATGTAGGCTCTGTGTTTCTCACATATACTGTTCACATATATTGTTTTATTTTTATTTCTTCTCTTTTCAACACCCTCTCAAAGGTCAACTGATGTTCTTTCACAAACCGAGATTTTCTACTGTCAGTGTTCCTGTGATCAAAAATAGACATCACGTAAAGGAGCAGCACAGAACCCTTTCAAGGGATGGTAGTGGTGAGGGAAGTCATTCAAAATGATGCATTCAGAACTAGAAAAGCTTAAAGTAGCAATACTTAAGTTTGCATAAGCTAATGTGAACTGAAACATTTTCCCAGAATAAGACCCATGAAAAAATAACCAACAAGCTGGTAGTAAATTTTTGGTTTTGAGATCAAAAATATCAAATCCCATTTAACATCCCAGTAAAAGAAAGAATCTGAGTGGCTGTATTCCATTTTTCCAGTGAATTTCTAGTAATGACCACAAGTCATCATAATGGGAGTAAGTCAGACTCTTTTTATAATTTTTTCGTGGTAATTCTAAAATACTTGGGGTTGCCTTGTTTGTGGGCCCTGGAGTTGAAACTTCAAACAAACATGAAATGGAAAAAAGATCTTTTTCTCCCTCTTTAAATAAAGTTGTTATCCAGAAAACTATCTAAACTAGTTTTGAAAAATTCAAATTCTTAGTTTTCCAGTGAAACTCCAATATGAAATTCCAACACACTCCGCTACCTTTTTCTTTTCCTAATTCTGATGAAGTCTTCTGTATTCAAGCTCTTTCTATGCATAAGAAGTTAAACTTTTTCCTCTGATATTTGAGTCACAATTTCTAATTCTTGATTACAGTGTGGAGAGAGCAATTACCAAACTTAGTTTTCACATTCCTTAAGGGAGAACTATCTCGAGTTCATGCTCACAGGAAAACTGCAGACCAAATCACTATCTCTTCTACACCTACAGTTAAATCAGGGCTGGATCCAGAGAGAATATTTGCTGTACCACTTACTACGTTCATTAAAGGTAGGACTTCAGTTGCATAAGCTGCAAGACCCTTCAGGGATGGAAAGATGATTTTTTTTACACTGATGGTCTTTGCCAGGGTGCTTATGAGTGCTTTGCAGCTGCTTTGCACAGGCACAGTTGGTGTAAAATAGCCTTTGGCTACCAAGGAATCAGTCCCACCCTCTCAGCAAAGACTGAAGGATTTTCTTCAGTCTTTAAATGGGATGAGTATATGTCAAAGCATGGGAAAAAATCAGCTTTGAGTTAATTCAAAGTGGCTTTTTGATCAAGAAGGCACAAAATAAAAAGACATTTAATCTTAAATTCTTGTTCTTTTTGTTTTACTTTTTGACTTGTGTTACTAAGCTTTTTTTCTCTTTGGCTCCAATGCTCCAATGTGCTTCACATAAAAATGAAATCTTGTTAGACAGAAGCAGCAGGTATTCAAAATTTAATACAAATTAGCTTTGGCTACATGAAAGCAACTGCCCTGATGAGAAAACCACTGAGCAGGGCATTGTGAACACGCAATGATTTTTAGATTTTTTTTTAAGCAAAACTTTAACAAAAAGAAAAAGAAACATGCAAAAAACAAGAAACAGTTTCATGTTCATTCATTTTTACTCTGCAGGATGTGCTTTGTGATGTAGCAGAGAAACTACGTGACTGCCCCTTTAAAAGCCATCATACCAATCAGCAGGTTTAACTGTCAAGCAAGCTGATGTAGGGCTCTTTGAATTACTGAGTGAGGGATATTCTTCCTGCCAGGTCCTGTCCCCTGTAGGCACTGCAGAGAAGTATTATAGGGCAGTCCTTACCTTGGGAATTAGCCTGCAAGACCCCAATGCTGTCATCAAACTGCATAGATTTGATGTTGAGTGACGCCAAGATGCATTCCTTGTCCTGCAGCGAAGCATCATCAATATTATTCTGATTGGCTGACAGGATAACGCACATGTCGCAGAGGTTGATGTTGACAGCCCTTAAATCAGCCCGACTTAATGGTGTACCCTTCGGCACAGAGAAAAAAAGATTGGAGGGGTTGGGGGGGGGGAAGGTTGCAGGAGAGGAAAAAAAAAGAAAAACAAATTAAAGATTGAGAAGGAGCTTTGGGAAATTATTTAACAAGTATCTTTTTTATGCTCTGACATTAAGCTGGTCTAACTATGTGCCAGGGAATAGGAGATGTGTGCTAATCTAAAGGGTAGTTGGTGCTGATGGCAGCATTTTAGGTTCAGTCTCAATACTCAGTCAAGCTAATACTAACAAACAAGAAAGAGGAATAACGCCAGCGTTCTGCATCTCATCGGTGACTTGAAATTGTCTTGATTTAAGTTGCTATCATGTGGCAATCTCTAGCTCTCTGAATAACTCTTGAATAACAAGAGGCGTGTTTTAAATGTTCTTTTATCTACTACCAAGTCACAATGTTTAAACAGAAAAGTACTACGTGTCCTACACATCTGAAATGTAATCAAGATAAAGCTGTTATTTCAATCTAGACCAATACACAAAAAAAGATCTTAATCCTTTTCAACGCATGTTTTTGGTACGTCTGGAAGGAAAACACATTGATCTTCAAGGTTGTGTGATCAAACTGTTTGCAACAGAAACAAGGCTGACAATGGATATAACTAATGTATCACCCTCTGTTACCACAATTCTCAATTAGAGATGGCAATATTTAAAATTAAACATTGTGGTAGGCCATGGGTTTCATAGTTATCACAACAGAGACATGACACTTAACCAATTACGTTTTCTTTGATGATAAAAGTTGTCTTCACATACAACAGTCTGTATACCTCTAGTTACAAAATTTCCTATCTATTTCATAAGGGCTGCAAGATCCATGAAAAACAGCATGATTTTCTATGGAAACAAGATTCTGATGTGCCACATCATATGGTTTGGCACCCAAAGAGCCTAATGATAATGAGATTAAGCTGTACCTTTTGTAACACAATGATTTTCACAAAACACAGCCAAGATCCTAGACTGTTAGCTCCTAATCAATCATGGTGAGCATCTCCTGAACTCCACTCAAAATACTCAATGCAAAAGTGAATTTAAAACATGAAAAGTAAAGGCAGGACTCAATTCTTCAGTGACAGCCACTTAGTTTCAGATGACTGCATAATTATTTCAAGTTACTTTAAATAATTTGAGGCCAAACACCTTTTGGAAAATAGCATACATTGAATGGATAAGGTTTCACCATAAAGCACTCAAAACTTAAGATATGATTATTTCTGCCACCTTAATTCTGCTCTTTGTGTCTGTACTATGCACCAAGAGAAGCAGGATTCCTGTGGGGAAAAATAATATGTAATCATGTAATTAATTAAAGACTTACTCTTAATGACTTTATGCAAAGGGACAGAACTAAGTCTGCCTGAGGATATTTAAAATTGGTATTTGCTTCCTTTTAAGGAGTTTACTCAGCAGCTTAAAAATATCCTTAAGTATAAACTTTATATGAAATATCCAAGGTTTTTGTTTGTTTCAAACCAGAACAAATGTTTATATACTGAGATGCAACAACATCCCCTATCAGAGATTAGCAGCAAGCTTTACTTTGTGAACAAAAGCATAGAGAATAAGGAAATGGGTTTGAGTGGCCTCCATTTAACATACGACTTCCACCAGTATGATCTCAGTCACTTTAGTAGACATCTAACAAAATAATGCTGATAATTTTAACTTAATATCACCATTCAGAATAAGATAGGCTAGGACAAATAAATAACTAGATAGATAAATAAACACATAAAAGCCTTAAAGTCTGCATGGTCTTTAGCATCCTTCATTGCTGTATAAGTAAATAACTCCTTTATACATTCTGTATTTTTAAATGTGAATTAATCAGTCATTTAAGCTGCTTAACCTGAAATTTGTCTGAAATTCTCTAAAATTGGGTGCAAACTGATTAGAATAAGTAATGCCGCTTCAGAATTTCAAATAAAAACTTTACAAACACACAATACATTACTGTATCATATTAGATAGCTTGGAAGTAGCAGCTAGATTCCATTCTGCTCCAATAGTACTATCAATTTAATTCTGATTCCTTATTCTTTAGCCTTCACAGTGACTGGAATTAAAAGGGATTGGCAGGAAGAGGAGGATATTAACAGACTAAATCTGATATTTACACCATTTTTGTGACAGCGGAGAATCTTGTAACATCTGTTGGGTCAATTTCCAGAAAAAAAAAAGCCAAGGACTAACAATAAAACTGTATTTAATGTAACAAAGTCTGAATTTATGAGGAAGTGAAGGCTGTCTTTCCATTCTACTGCTGTTTTCTTGATTATGCAGTTCAGATTACAACCATCATTTATTCGTTTTCAATTGTTGAAATGTAGTTATTAGGAACTGGTAAATTCATAATTTTTCACTGAGTAAAACATCCAAACCCATTTTATAAAGAATAAAGCATTGCTCTTGTATTTATATCTTAGGGTCATTTCCCTCCTGACTGGATCTCTGTGGGACATTTGAAGTTTTGAACATACCAGATCAGTAGCGTGGAGGTCTTCACTGTTTTGTGTGCACAAGAGAATGATACTAATATAGAGAAGTGGAAAAATAGGACCTCTGAATTCTGGTTTCAGTGGTTATCCTACTAAGATCAATAAGAAACCTTTCCTTAATTTCAAAATGGTAAGGATATTTTAGAATGGATATGGTAGGAATTGAAATGCTATGACAATTTTCCTATAATGTTAGCCAACCTCCAGTATGTTGTAAAAAATATAGACACACATTATGTAGGGAGTGTACAGTAACAATATTTTTAAAAGGTTTTGTGAGTATAAATACAACTATAATTTCATAAATAACAACTGTCATTTCATGAGAGAAATCACACCAGAACAGACTACATGCAGTGCACTGCAGTGAATGTCTGATATGTAACACAACCAATACGTTTGATAGCAGCTGAAATTCATCCAATGAGGATGATGAGGCACTGAACACTGCAGCAAATATCTTCTAATAAGGTCTCACAGGGCTCTGTTTTCATGGATACAGTAAAGGGAAAAGCTAAGTCCTCAGGCCTATAAGTAGACAAAAGTAAAAAAATGCCTCTGATCAAAGTCCATATGAATCTGTCCAGTTGGTGTCCTAAATCACAAAATATCAATAATATGGCTTTGGACTTACAGGCAAGATTGAAACCTTGGGGAAGTTATGCAGTGTCTCCCATTCCCTTCTCAGGTATTCAAGTGAACCCACAAACACAATGTGCTTGAGTTCATGGTAGTGAAAGTTGCTGGCTCGTAATGGCATCACTAAATTTCTTAATCCAATCAAAGCAGATTTAACATCCCCAAATATGCAAACGACTACATGCCCACTTAAAACTGTCATCGCTGCTTCACTTCGAGTCTAAAAAACAAAACAAAATGAGAAGGGAGAAATGAAACAAAGGGAAGCTTAAATCATATACTGAGTTTTAAATCATGAAAAATGCAACTATCAATACTGTTTATGCACAAAGAAGCATTTCGATAATAGGCTGTTCATTTTCATACTTATTTATCCTTCATTAAATATGCTCAGAAGAAGAAAATTCCGTTCTTGGTAACAAATCCTTCAGCGTTCAGAAAGACGCACTGGACCAAATTCTGATCCTTTATATGTTGCTGCACAAGTGGATTAAGACTGGTTATAACAACAGAAGCACTGTGTATTTAGTTAAGAACAAAATGTGACCTACAGTGCACTTAGCTGTTAGGGGGATTATAGGAAATATATGCAAAATCATGCCCTAGCTTACAAATCTCTAGTGTTTCAGGATCAATTTGAAAATGAAAACAATGAGTGCCCAGTGGTCTTAGTAGGTCTTCATGGCATCACAGGAACCTTGTGTGTCTTCTTATTCTCTCAGGGTCAATACACCTATTTTAGGACAAGCTGCTACTACCATGAGAAGCATTTGAAGAACCCTCTGCATGGCTCTGCTTTACAGTGAATGCCCACTGCATTTCACAGAGCTCCACTTAGTAAGAAACATCTCATGTGCAAGGCCGTGACTAATAGTAACTTCTCAAGCCAATCAGACTTTTGGAGTTGCTGAAAAAAAAACAAACAATAAAATAAACACCAACTCATGGAGAACATTTAAATGATGCTCAGAATTACCTTCTCATCTCAAGACAAAAATTACATTTTTGCACTAATCTCATCAGTGGCAGTATCAGTTGAGTAGGCAATTCAAAAACCACTGTGATTAAATAAAGTCATTATGAAACCATGATCTTCATATCTCGAGCCAATCTTAATATTACTGCATTCCATCAAGTAACTGCAGATCCACTCATATCATATATCATATTGTAAAGAAGTTTTGGCAATGAATAAGACTGCAGGGAACTGCAGTTTTCTCCCCTCAATTATCCATGCTGTAAGCCCTGTTTCTGAATTGTGGAAGTTTGACAACATATAAAACGGACCGGAATATGAAGCAGAATTGTTCATTACACGACAATTAGTAATTTTCTAATTTGTTAAAAAAAATAATAATACATGAGCTTTCATTTTCTCTTGGGCAATTAACATGGCTGCCCATTTCTATCATAACAGTGGTCTTGGCTCATAAAACAAGTGAACACAGAAGTGAATGCTGGAGTTGAGCATGTAAGTCATCCCATGTATGTACACATG
The DNA here is from genome assembly GCF_023343835.1 of Lagopus muta. NCBI lineage: Eukaryota > Metazoa > Chordata > Aves > Galliformes > Phasianidae > Lagopus > Lagopus muta. The sequence continues at coordinate 43,971,049 of NC_064437.1, read as the reverse complement.
GGTCTGAGCTACTGAGATTTTAGAAGCCAGAAAACAAGATCTTACTCTATAATCATTAAACTGTATGTAGTTATGTATATTTATATGGCAAAAAAAAAAAAAAAAAAAAAAAAAAAGGAGTTGTTACTACCTGATAACACTGGAAACTTGTAGAGTCAACACATACATTGAAAAAGAATTATTTTCTGATTGAGGCATCATCAAACATCAATTAGAAGACAACTTCAGAAATCTTTAAATTATATTCTAGTTTGTATGTCTGTGATCTCTAAGGATAATGTTAAATTTGCATAGATCATAATGTAGGCATAAATTGTAGACTGAGTTTGAGAATGTGTAGGGAAGCATTTTGTTTATAAAATCTTCAGCAGTGATGATGCACGAAACAGAAAGATCCTGGCCAGAGTCACAAATTCAGAAGCTAATAGGGAGAAAAACTGAAATGATATCATCAAGAGATAAGAAGTGAGGCAGTCCATAATGACATTTTCAGATAAATATTCTTCAGAGTGGGACAGCATATAAAGGTCATTTTGAGTCATCTGCTAAAATGCGTTCAGAACATGAAGGCAGATTTCTACTGCTGTCTATTACAAAACACAATGCAGCAGATCTGCATTTCCTTGCCTGCTGAATACATATAAACACAGACTAATTAAAATTGTTCAGCTAGCTCTGTCCCACAGCTCAGCCTCTGAAATTTAGAATTGACTTGCTTGACTGTCTAAACACTGATACTGCAATACCAAGCAATGTCATGGTTATTACAGAAACCCCTGAGGAGAAGGGGAAACAAGCTTTTTACCCCTGATTGTTACAATAAACCAGGGCTGTCACCATCACTGGATGCACCATGCCACAGTGCAGGAAAATCTAAGAGAACAGGCTGAGGAAAAGCTTTATAAAGTGCGACAAACTGAAGATCCAACAGGGAGTTCATTTCAAATATCATCAGTTTTGTGAATGAGATCTGGAGTTAGTTACTTGTTACTTTTAGGTATGAGTACATGAACACAAGTGGCACAAACCTTTACTGAGCAAGATAGATTGTGATAGGCCTTCTAATTATTTTTAATGACTTGAGTCAGTTTGATGGCTTCCTCAGTTAAACAAACGAAACAAACATAAAGTAGGCTCTCACTGAAACATGCTATGAAAGCAGATTAGTGATACTACTTACTCTGGCCTATTTGGGCATCTTGACATGTTGGAAATTGAGAGAGAAGTTTAAAGAGAGCAAAATTCATATAAATAAATAAAAGATAATGCAAAACAATGCCTGCTATTATTAGAATTGTTACTACCTTGCTTGAAGAGACAAATGGGGTAAGTAAACATTTAAATATTTCCAGCATGAATTCTCTAAAGATTTAAACTCAATATGCAAATTTCAACTTATGAAAAAAAAATTTGGACCACTTTTATTATTATATTTGGCATATGGGTTTACATAACTGCAGTTCCTTAATGGAAACAGTTAGCTTCAATTTCATAATTTCACTGTTTCTGTTTTCAATATGATAGCACAGTTTATAAATTAATTGATTAAATATCAGTTTTATCAGTTCAAAAACCTCTTCTCATCAATACCTACCAAAATGACCTTTTCAATATCCTTGGCCGGACACCAATGAAACATTCCTGTAGAGTCATATTTTTTCACATTGGCATCCATATTGTCAATCTGTTCATTGCCAGGAATTAACAAGGGGTCATGCCTGGGGAAAAACAAGTTGAGGACAACATAAGTGGAAAATATAATGAATTATGCATGGAAAGATATCCCAGGAGCAATGTACAGAGGGAAAAAAGTAAAAAATGAAATGAATTTACACTTTAACATGCTTCCTATTAGGCACCTTAAAACAAAAGCTAAAAGCAAAAAATGGTTAAGGTTTAAATATGAAGTGCAATTTGAAATATTTTCTATATGTTTTCTACACCAATAACCATTTGGCTTTAAGCAGGGCTTTCTGACACCATCATGTCTATGAAAGTTTTTTTTTTCCAGTCCCACTTCTCAAAAATAAATATCAGAGTTGCTATTAGAATCTGCAATGAAGTAGAAGGGATAGGAACACAGCCCCATGCTGACTGACTGGCATAAGTATGGAAAGCCAATTGCTTGCTTTTACCACATACAACTTCTGACGTGATGCTCTTCACAGTAAAAGCTTTAACAGGCTGCACTTTAAATATTTTAGCAATTTGCCCAATCATATTTTGCATTCCCAAACTGAAGCCCTTTAAAGATTCAGCAGTATGTCATTTTAGAGCAGACTGACTAACAAATGCGCACATCTGGAATACATGATTTTAATACCAAACAACAATGTCCATTTTTTTCTGACAACTGTATTTGTGATAACCTCTTAAGTGTTGTGAAGTTTTTTTGTTTGGTTTGGTTTCCAAAAGATTTGAAAGCTGAAGGCTTTTCAAAGAAGAAGGAAATCAATATTTTTATAAACTTGCTTTCCAGCAACATAGCTACACTCAAGCACAGATACATACAAGAGAGAATCCTTTAATTATATACTAAGAATCAGACATTAGACTGAGAAGCAAGTGACTCAAGAACTCTTAGATTACAGTGAAGATCCCTCTGTGACATCATTAATTAGTAGCATTAAATGAGGACCTTGTTTGCAAAGCACAGGAAAAAAGGACCCCTGAAATCTTAAAACTAAGCAAGGAACAGATCTGAGTCTGGCAGAACTATAGTCCTAATGTTTCTGTTGTGAATGCTAGAAATATTCTAATAAAGAACAAGCACAAAGAGTATATTAAAGAATAAAATATTTTGCAATATAGGAATGCACTAAATAATCAGAGGCAGGCAGACAAATTTTAAAGGAGTTTCTTTTCTGCAATCTTTTAAAGAAAATATTGGTTGATAGTAGTTGAACTCTCAAAACTGGCAAGTTTCCTGCTTTTCAAGCATTTGAGCATGCAGGCTGTGGTAAGGCACTTGCTTTTCCATTGTCCACTACAGCAAACTTTGAATGCCGTTCACGGTATAAGTTAAATTACACTGAATACTGTCTAATAAGTTATCATGCTTATGGCAGTTAAACATTTATGGCTTAAGAAAGGCATATTCTCTAATTCCTTTTAGGTTATTAATTTGTGTAATTTCACAGATGTTTTAAATAGTTATTTTTTATATAGATGTATATGTGTTTATCTATCTATCTATCTATCTATCTATCTATCTATCTATCTATCTATACTATTGAATGTTTTCCATGTCTGTCTCTGTTTCTAAATAAGAAACTTGGTCAAAAGTTGAAGAAAGCATCAAGAGCATCAGCTGTGAGATGGTTTTCTTTTTTATTTTTTCCCCACGCTTTCACAAGACAATTCTCCATGAGCCTTTCCTAGAGTAGTACTGAAATAAAAGCAAAGTTCACTAATCAAATATTCCAAATTTTCTTCTTCTCTTTCTGTTCATCAGTGAAACTACATTAAACCAATCTAAAAAATGCCACATTCTTACTTCCTAATCAGTGTGCCCTGTCTTCTCTGAGACTAAACAGATCAGCTGAAGCTTTAACAAAAAAAGAGTACTTAATAACACTCTAATCTTTTCACAGAAAGGATACATATTGAAAGGTGATAACAGATATTTGACATCAAATGATGTTCTGCTGTCTTAAGGTCTGAAACAAGTTTTAGTGTATGAGTGCTCTAAGTCTATCGTACTTCTCTCCGATAAGGGCTTTGCATACTATTTAAGGAATATTCAAGGTAATTTGTGCCAAAAATAAATTAGAATTTTACTTAGATATTTTGCTTTCTTTTTATTTTAGAGCTTAGTGCTATGGGAGGAGCAAAGAGTATGAATAATCGTATATAAGTTTCTATTGATGTTTTAGGTAATTTTTATTTTTATTTCTTATATATGTTACTTATTTGCAAGATAGTAAACTATCTGGATCCTCTACTTTCACTTGGATTACAGAATCTTAAAAGCAGCAAGCAGGAAGGGACATGCAACAAGAAAGTATGCAAATAGATTCTGTTGTACTACTTTTGTTGTACAGGAATTAAACACTGCCTGAGAAGGACACTGTGATAAGACTAGTGACACTATGTTACAGGATCTCCGTTCTTTTGTATATAATTGTACTGATTAAATTTGAATCACCTGAGCTACGCTAATATTTTCATGTTTTTAGTCAGTAATTTTTTATCTTCAGTAAAGCAATCACTGGAGATGCCTTCAAAGGTTGAAAATTGTTTATTACTAAGCTTAAACTTTTTCCTCAGATGACAGAAAATATTTAAAAACAAAAATGATCTCCAAACTTGTTTGTGTTTTAATTCCTGCTCTTTTTATGAATTGCTACATTAATAGCACACTATTACTACTATAGATATATATATACTGTCATAAATCTGATGATGAAAACCCGTTTCACAAATACGCAAAATTAATTAAGACAGACACAGAGAGGCCAGTGCTGTCAAATCTGCCTAAGGGGCTTAACACCTTCTTCCCATTAAAATCCATGTCGCAAGAAGTATTACAGTTGTCCTTACAGCCAAATCAGTGACTAAGTATTTCTAGAGCCCTTCTATCTGCCTTGCCCTTGAAGATGTGCCTGTCAAACTCTGCCTGAGTTGCATTGGCTGGTTATTCTGGAAGAACTGCATTTGCATTGCAGCCACGCTGCAGACATGATCTCCAGAGATATTAAGATATCTTGATGGCTTGAAAAAAGCTTGAAAAATTCACACAATGTTTGTTTTGACTTTATGCTTGCGTTGGCTTGCAAAGCATCTGGTCATTCCAGCTAGGAAAATATAAGCTTGTGGGAAAAGAGAAAAAAAAGTTGAGTTCCTCTCATTCATAATCTCAGTTTAAATATAACTTCTCTGGTTCTCACGGTGGATACTATATACATATGACTTAAAATGGAGAGCAAAATACAATCCTTTCAATTTTTGAAAAGCATGTTACATCAGTTATGATAAATTAAACTTGAGAAAGATAGCAAAAAGAAAGTATCAACCCCCAGAAGCTTGACTGGAAGACAACAGCAAAACCATAAATCCCATGTTCAGGAAACTTGCTACGAGAAAGCCAACATTACATTTTAAGGAATACTTTCCTTGCAGTATAACTAGTGCAAACCCTCAGTTTTTGAGTCTGGATCTTCCATGTAATGACAGAAGGACAGAACTGGGAAGACTGACAATTGTAAGCATATCCTTTGTCACCTTGTCTTAACCCTGCAGCTGTCACTTAAGTGCAATTGTGCATGAGAGAAATATACATTCACAGATCTCCAGTGGAATTCTTCTGTATTTTGGGAGCTAGGAATTAGAATACCACAGGACGAGTACAGACCCTGATGTTTTTTGAAAACTTGTAGTCTTCACATCATTAAAAAAAAATTACTTTTTTTTGTTGTACCCTTATATAAAAATCAGTGGCAAAAACATCCCCAAGAGCAACACATCCTCTCTTTTTCACATTCTTGTAAAAGTCTGCTGTTCTACCCTTCTCATGCAGATAAACCATACGTAGACTTTGTACACAATATGACAGTAAGCTGTCTGCTACTTGAGATTCAGGGTCTTGAAACTCACCATGCATATATGCCATGGACTTTTGAGTTTTCCTAATTGATTTTGTGTGTGAATGCGGGTGTGTGTTTGTGAGTGCAAGCACACACATAACTTTAGAAGGAAGGACGTGGTTTGCTGAAGACAAGATTGAAGGCACACTAGAGAACGTTTCATGCCTTTAAAATTTCTCCTACAGCTATCCTAACAAATTGTGGCAATTAACATGTTGTTAGTGTTAGATGTATGCAGCCAGTGCAGGTGCTAATAATTGAAAAAGCATTTAGAGCTTTTACACCCTGGCTGAATATTTCATGATGTGCTGCATGTTTCACTATTTACTCAGTGGGCCTCTGTCACTTCAATCTTCTCTGACTGCTTTGACTGGTGCTATAAAGCTCAACCAAGATAGAGTGACGGCTTGTCACAGGCAAACTTCACCGACTCCTGCAGCTCACTGGGACTAGCTGTGAAGGTTGTCACGACATTCTGATGGAATTCAGCAAATGTTTTGTGACTAATACACCCAACATTTGTCGGCTACCATTAGCCATTACCTGTGACCCTCTGCAGTCTGTGTGAAAGGCATTAGTTTGTAATGAGAATTTGTTGCCTACGTGTATCATACTAATGACACTTCAACTGATCTTTACTTTCACAGGTTAATCAGCAGTGAAGTTTGTAAGGATTCAGTGTACAGATGCAAGGTGCTTTACAGAAGAAAACTGCATGCAACTAGAGAAAGAAAACCTGGAGTTTTATCATTAAATGCTTTTATTGTCACATACAGAATCCGTACTAATACTGGTTTCAACATTACTCTGCCTTATTCGTTCCCTAAATCAGCAAAGAAGAATGTACCTAATACAGAGATTATATACAGCATCAGCTTATGGGTTGAAACAATCCTCCTTCCTCCCTATTTCTTCTTCCCTCCACTCAAATACCAAAAAAGTTTTTTTGTGTGTTTTCTTTGTTCATTTTTTCATCCTCAAAAGAATTACGGATGAGTTCACATTAATTTATCAAGACTACCAAGGATGCTGATATAGGGCTGCTTACTGAAAGAATTTTGCTCATTAAAGTATCTTGATACCTCAGGACATGCTCAGATTATGCTTCTGAATTATGAATCTCTTTATGTAAGAAAGTAACAAAATACTTAATTTTCAGACTTTTATCTAGGAAATTCAACAAGGAGGAGACAAGGCACAAAGCCAATACATCTTTTGGTTTTAAAATTTCCCATTCACATCTGCTCAAGCGACAGAAGAAGCAATTGTTGAGTGGTAGGAGAAAGAACCTGAAAAACTAATTTCTCATTTGTAAAATATAAATGCACAGTTAAGTGGCACTATAAAACATAGAAGTGTTTTTTTCTACTTAAATGAAGTGTACTCTTTAGAACTTATGACAAAAACTACCTCTGTTGCACACCAGCATTACAATAAATCACTGTTTTCTTTAAACCTTGTATAAAGCTGAAGAGCTTTTTCTTTCCTTTGCTTTGATCTGAGTGGGTCTCCTTTTATTCTGAACTTCATAAAAGGCCTTGTTGATTTTTCCACTGGAAAATTCTGCTTTCTTTCTTGACACTACCCTCTCATCTCAAAAACATTTGCAGAAGACTTCACATTTCAATTTGAGAGTGTTCTTATTCTCGTGGTTTGCAACACAACTACTAATGGTAGCAACAGAGGGTTAACATACACTACCTCCCAAAACCACCCAAAACTTTCGTTCTATAAATTTGTTAAAACAGGTCTAAGACAACAGAGGGACTACTGAACTGTTCCTGATGCTTGTATTGGTAGAAGTGAACTCATAAAACAGAACCAAGAGGTGAATTGTGCTACTAAATGCCTGCTTTGTCACAGTTTAGTTATCATTTCATGTTACCATTGCATAACGTTAGCCTTAGTAAAGCCTTAACAAAGGATATAAATTCAGAGCTCAGTATGAAAATTTCCAAGTACTGAGGTCACAGATAGAAACAGTTATTATGGCTAATCAGTGAGTTTTACCTCTTCAAACCTTACCTGGTTTAGGGTAGACTCAGAAAATGATCAGATTAAAGTCATTTTAACAGTTATTGTTTGAGAAACGTTCCCCCTCTAGACCTCTCACCATTTTTTTTTCACTTCTTGTGGAAAGCTAAATTTTTCAGCAAGAGGAAGAGTAGCACTACAGTGGCAGGGACTGAGTGGCACTGCTGAGTGTACGTGCTACTGTATGGCACTGGGTAGGCAGATGAGGAGATGAATGTGCACAGTCACTGTTCACATGCTTAGAATATTATAGCCAACTTCAGGAAAACAGACAGAAGGTTTCCTTCTCACCTTCAGACAAATAATCTCATAATATCTTCATAAATGTATGCCAAAATCTCACTTTTTCTGTGTTACTTAGCTGGACTCTGAACCAGTTTTATGGTTTGGTTGAGAATTATTTTGGATCTTTGATAAAGCAAAATCCTCAGGCTTAAAAAATTCTCCTTGGCATCACACTGAAAACCCAGTGTCCTCTGATGCCTGGTTCTTATGTGATCAGGGACACTAATGATAATGACCCTTTGCTGAGTATGCTACTTGTCTAGAGGCCTATGTCAACTACACCACTACATTCAGAGTGGACAGGGACAAACTATTTGTTTGCTCTTCAGGCCCCTTGGGCCCTGTCATATACTATTTGCTCCTGCATTAAGAGGTAGTTTGATTCAGCTGGGCTGACATTTCCTTCAACTCAGTGTATTCCACTCATGCAGTAGCAGCCACCAAAGCATTAAGTGAGGACTTGAGCCCCAGCAACAATCCTTTTAAGGAGCTTTTTTGATTTAAACCCAGGGCTTTTCACATTTTATTGGTTACTCTAGAATTGAAAATGACACTTTTTTTTTAAACTAGCTTTGCTAGTTGATACTCAGGCAACACAGTCTCCTCAAGTTTAATGTGGCTATTCATGAATAACACGAATCAAAACCTTTGACTGTCAGATGATGAACAGATGATCTGATTTCACTTCCTGACACCAGGAGCATCAAATGGTCTCACTTTCCTCTCTAGCACATGAATAAGGAAACTTGATATGTGATTATTTTTCATGACTTTCTTTTCTTTCTGCTTTCATTTTAGTTTTATACCTCATTGTAATAGGACGCCCTTGTGTTTACATCTTCATAGAAGTATTATTTGTTTTTTCCTGATAAAGTTTAACTTACATTTGAAGTGTGTGTTTAATGGGGCAGCCTTCTGCTGAGGAAAAACAGGTAGAAAGTAATCATGACAGTGCAGAGTGGTTTAATATTTATCTAGTTAATTTTCATTTATTGTTCCTGATTGATCATTTGATTCTTTCAGTGTCACATTAGTGTGATCTCATTCGATGTGATGCAGGAGTTAGTTAGAACGGTAACTTTCCAAATGTGAATCTAAAGTACATGTGATACATGCTGACCATTTTTGTATGGCTTTTTTTTTTTTTTTTTTTTTTTTTTTTTTCAGTTAGTAACTTATTGACATCTAGAGAAAACAGTATCAAAAGATGGGATTGAAAAGATGTCTTCGTTCCAGCTATCAGCATCAGGTTTAATCATAGAGATTTCTATTTATGTGTGAGTGAATCTCAAAGACACCCACCTTCTGACCAGGTCTAAATAGGCAGATCTCTTTGTCACAATCTCCCAGGAAATGCCTATGATACAGATTCTGTTCTCTGTTCTGCTCAAACGGTAGCAGGAATCCAAAAGCTGCAGCTCATGGCGTTATACCTTCTTCCCTGATTTGCTCCAGCTACTATGGAAATCTAAAATCTATACAGCATTTTAATGTTATGTTAACTATAAGGCTGCTCAGAAACTGATTCTGTAGTTGCAGACCTGATTTCAATTTAAAACTTAAATTTCCTCATACTATTTCTCTACTTGTACTCTATTTATAGAGATAAGCTCTATTAGTTTTCCTGTTCTCCAGGTCTTCTATAGACCCAGGACCACAGCTGAGGAAATAGTCTGCCAGCTGTTTCTGTGGGAGAGTACGGGTGAAGCTGCCTTTGAAAACAAGCTCTTAATGTAAATTTAGGAAAGACACTGCAAAGGTAAATATCAGCTGCAGATATGACAGTGTTTTAACTGATTTACTTCTTGTGTATTTTCAGTTCATACACTGAATATTTCTGGGCAGGAAAACAAGTAATTGTCACTTTGGAAATTTGAAAGTATACAAAAATGCAGATAATATAGTCCACGTTTTTTATGAAATAGCTGAATGGTGCCTGGCCATTGTACACAAAGCTAAACTGTTTTCTTCATATTCTATTAGTTTTCTCTTATTTAGCACCTTGAAACAAAAGTTAAGACAACACAGATTAAGGGTAAGACAAGTAGACCATTGGATCTGGGAGAAGGCTGAGGGTGCCAAGACAGGGCTGGTAAATAAATTTAGCAGCAAAAAAGAAAAAAACAATGTCTGGATCCGGAAGCCTAGCAAGTTCTCCGCTTGCTGCTCGACCCGTATTTAGCAATTCTGATGTGCTACTGAGCAGACAGCTCAGGCTCAGGACGACTACTCTCCCTCAGTCCCTCTTCAGCAGGCAATGAAAGCAGGCTCCACTTTGAAAATCTTCCCCCATCATGCAAACTGACACAGGCATGCTTTTCAAAAACCCACAGCCAATCTGTTGATCATTACTTATTTACAAAGGCCTTCGGGCAGAAAGTCCTGTAAAAACCATACTTGATACGGTATACACTAGCTTTTTCTGCTTGTGGAAAAAAGTACCCCTAAGGCTACCTCAAACCATCACTTTCTATTGCACATAAAATGTACCGTGTAACACTAAAGTATTTAATATATATGGTATAATATATCTACTGGAAAGGCATTTGTGTAGAAGTATGTTACCCTGTATTTGGTAATTTGATGTTTTGCTGAAGGCTATGACTTGAAAAAGCCTGCACCTAGTACAGAGGACCTGTCATCTCAGTACCCAAGAGCCAATAGAATAAAGAAGTACCCTTAAGCAGCAAAACTTTGACACAGCTTTGAAGCATATGAAAACAGTATAACTCCCCAGAATTATTATTACTCAAGATCAAAGAAATGAGGCATACTTTACATAGCAAACAGGGACAGTGCACTCAGCTCCAAATGTTTCAGCTCTCTCTCTCTCTTTCTTTCTCCCTTTTTATTTTTACTTCCCCCAAATTAGGATTTGGTCATGGGGCAATCTCCCACAATTTTAAAACTATAAATGGTTAAAACTGTTACTGCTAAATAAGAAGTCTGTCCAAAGGTAAGCAAACTGAAAATGATGATAGGATGACAACTGGCATCATAAAAATGAGAAGCTTGTCTGTATGCTCATTTTATTCCTCCTCATAAGCTGTAAAAAAGCATGCAAATCAGTGTCATATGGGCAAGACTGAGGAAACAAAGGCAAAGAACCTTTAATGATACATTTAACAGAAATAGATGGTCAATATGAAAAAAAGGATTTTGGGTGCATTTTCCTCTGTGAATCAATCTCACTTTCAATTCTGTGGTCCAGACAGAAATGGAGAAGGCTTGTATAAGTTATGCCCTTAACTATATTGCTGTAACAATTAACAAATATGGATGCTCCTTTAAGTGGCCAAACAAAATTTCTAATCTACTGACTAAAATGTAAAGAACAATATTACCTAGATGTATCCAAAATTGTTAAAGGAACAAAATAATGTCAACAATAAAAGAAAAGCATGAATGATTTTATATAAAGAGATATACTTTCATATCATTTCTTTTCCTTTAATTTCTGCAAATGCAGAGCAGCTACTGTTATACATACACCCCAACCCCAAACTGTATGTAAGTGCCTGTTCATATACCTAAGTTTAAGTTTTTTCTGTATACGTATGCAGTGGAAAATCTCCACTACGCGACTTAGTTCTGGATACAATTATGGATTGAGATTCTAGGCTGTCCACTTCAGATATGCAAAATAGAGGAGGAACAGCCTCATTTCAGAAAGCTTCACATCTACTATTTGATCCTGTTCGGACTGACTTGAGCAGCCAAAGGGTAAAGTACAGTAGATAGAATACGCCATATTATTTTAATAGATTCCAATTTCCTATTGCAATTCTAGTTTTAACAACTCTCTTAGAGGAAAACTGTCCTATGGAAGAGAACTACATAGTAATACAAAGATATTACAAGTGTAAAATAATGTACATATAGCAACAGGGGAAAAATATCACTAATGATGATGTTTTCATTACCTACTTTTAGAGTATATACTACCCTTTAAAAAAATCCTTGTATTTCATAATTAACGTGCTTTTAGCCTGAGTAAAACTGCATTCGTTTTTGAACTTTGCTTTGGCAAGCACATGGATTATTAGACTTTTTTATCAGTCTAAATCAATTAACAGAAATTTGATTTCAATCGACAGGATAAAAGGAAGGTAATATTCAGGTTCATTTTTGATTGTGATGATACATCTCACATATGGCCTTAAGTACAGAAAACAGTACTCAGAGGGAATCCAACAAAAAGAGAATTGCCTAAGGCAAACTAACCACAAGAGTTCCTCTGATTGGTTAGTGCTATCATTAGTGCCACTGCTGTTTAAGAACTACACACGGGCAGGACAGGGTGACAGCTAAGACTTTAAAGCCTATGTATTTTTCAAACAGCTTTTCAAACTGTTTTTCATGACAGAATTTTTTTCAGCTCTATCATTAACTGCTGACAAGCTGACAGAATAAATACTTCAGCCTTTCAGAAACCATCTAACAATCTTTTTTTCCACTGCCTCCCCTTATTTTTTGATGTGGGGGGAGGAGAAGAGGAAGAGAAGAAGAAAGGAGATGAAGATATGAGTTTCTTACAGTCTTACCTCATCAGTTTGGGTGAGGAGTTGGGAGAATTTCGCATGCCTCCATTTCGTTGCTTTTTTTTGGGTGACAGTGTTGACGGCTGCTCATCTTCAACTGGAAATATAAGGAACTCATGAGATTAAGCACTGTTCTACATGCCATATGAAATACAAGTGAAGTAGCAAAGAACACACACTCTATGTCCATTCACGCACTGATACTTCATTGCTAACATAGGCCTAACAGTAATAAAAATCAAATACATGTTAGTCAGAGAAATTGGTTTGAAGGAGAAGCAGGTAAGAGTACCAGAGTTTTTGAACAAAGGTGTTCAAATTGGTTTCAGACTTCAAAAACATGGGAGGGAACCACAGTCGGGTTATTCTGAGCGTTATTTTTAGTTAACGTGTGCTACAGAAAAGTAGGATTAGTGCTCTGCTATATTTCCAGAAAGATAAAGTACTATTTGCAATACAAACATAACAGCTGCCAGCCTGCTTTTGCTAATGAGCCAGACACCAGTTGGTTCTTGCTCCTCACATGCCAAATAACAGAGTCTTCATGAAGAGACGTAAAATATTCAATGCCTTTATGTTCAATGATTCAGTTAGTCAGGACTGTGAGCGCAGCCTGCCATTGTGCACAGATCTCCAGCACAAGTCAGACCTCATCACTCCACCCCTCTCACAAAAGGGAGTTGTAACAGGATTGAACAGAATGAGGTTGAATGGTAGTGGGGAGACAATACCTGTGTAACAGAGGATGCATATGTTATGCAATCTTTTAATGAGGATGAGGTGCACTTTCAATGACAGATCGATTTCCAGATGTAAAATCACTCACAATTTTGTCAATCATAAACTGTTCTTAGATAACCTAAGCCACAAAGCGCGTTGCTTAAACAAATGCAGCTTTCTAAAACCTCCTCTACAAGAATTAACTACCATCATTACTGGTTCAAGATCATTACTGCACTTAATAATCTGCACACAAGGTTTACATTTGCTAGTAAAGGAAATTATGCTTTCTATCTCATATTCACACTAATGCTGAATTATTCTGATGGAAAGAAGGAAAAATAGACTTATTTCCTCCTATTGTTAACTAGAAAATGAACTAGAAGGTAATACAGCTGACATCTAGAAATCTGCTAAAAGGCAAGAGATTAGTAGTAGTAGCAGCAGCTGAATTAAAAGAGCTTAATATACATTAGCAGTGCACAAGCAAAAGCCAGAAAAAAATCAGTTTGCAGTGAACTACATCGGAGGAACACCAAAACTACAAACCTGGATATGTGCCACCCTACATTTACCTGAGGACAAATTAGGTAATATTCTTCTCCTTTGGCCCTTTTCTGACATTATTTTATTACAGTCTCTGTTCTAGTCTGTCACATCTAGTTTTTAGCCATAAAAATTTATTTTGCCTTTGTCAAAACTAAAGGACTAGGCCCTGAAAAGACAGATGTGCTGTCTTAAGTGACCTGGCACTACCTAACACATCCAGGCAATTGAAGCAAACTATGGCATTTCAAATAAAAACAAAAACAAACAAACAAACAAACAACAACAACAAAAAAAAAAAACAGCTGAACAAAAAAATGCTCCAAGTAGTTGTGTAAATGGTTGTACATAATATAAGAACAATGACTGCCTTATAATGATTAATTTCACTAATTTAACTTTCTTTTCTTCTCAGGCAGCATTCATAAATAGAATAACATCTTCCGATTTGACTTGATTTTAGATGCTTATTGATTATTAGTTTAGCTCTATTCTTTGTTTGGCTGGGAGATAGATAAGCTCATAGAAAATTCCCAAGATTATGTAATTTGAAATTTTCTCTCAGCGACATTTTCTTTCTGGGTTTAAGTTAGATCAATTCACTATTCAGTTTTTTGTAACCAAGACTGTGTGTTTTCAGAATTATTTTGTTTGTAATATCTTTTAGTTTCTGATTATAACAAAGATACAATTGATATGTTTCATACTCCTAGTAGTAATAACTCTAAATTTCACTTAATTTTATTGGCTACTGTGGAGCTACAGAAAGATTGTCAATAGATTCAGTATTGTACCCTAAGTATACTGCTATATGATTTTAATATTGTAAGAAATCTATATACCTATCATGACCACCTATCATGCAAAATCTTAGAGGAGTACAACTGTAGATTGTGTTATATCCAATATAACAATATTCAATATCTGTGAACAATAAAAAGCACTAGTATGGAAGACTATCAAGTTTTCAGCTAGTTAAAGACTCATCCAAACCTTTCAAACACTAAACGTAAAACACCAAAAATCTTTTATACTGCAAGGTCCAACATTAATGTTCTCCAGTGCTAACAGTTGATACTATTTCACCACTCAATTATAAAAGATAATCTTGGTACTAATCAGAGTAACCACACATAGATTTCTGCTGTTACTTTTGATACAGCATCTACAGTAAATAATCTCCCTCTTTTGATACGTGCTTGTCATATTCAAACTACATTACGCCTGTAAAGTCCAAGGCTCATGTGGTTCACTAGTTAACACGTCACCAAATCTGGGATTTCAATTCATAACTAAAGTAATGCCCTTCTTAAGCCATGAGGCCATTTATTTTTATTGCAGTAATGAAAGATAATGTATGTTAATCATATTACGTTCAAACAAGATTTTGCTTTTCCATGAAATCTGTACGCAGTTCATAGTGCTTTTGCAGTTTTAAAGATGCAACTCCATCAAAACAAGAGAACAGAATCTATGCAGCTGAAGAATATGAATGGAATGGAGACCATTATGACTTGGTTCCTAAATGCACTGCAATGATCACTCACTTCTTAGTAATAAGTAGGGTATAAAACATATTTATTGATTATCCTTCAGAGAAAATTATATAATTCCTGCATATTTGAAGAAATAGATCCAGAAAAATTTTTAGTAAAGTCATAAAATATCATTTCAGTTTCATGGTTTTTGCCTGCATTAATTTAAAAGGGAGTCTTTGATGTGCTTGTTCTTAAGAAAGACAACCACATTTGAATAATGGGCTGTGATATATGACAACTCAACTCTGATATTCTATATTTGACTTAGTGCTTTTCTTACTGAGAATGTGCCCCCACCATTCTTAGTATATCTGATGTCTTTATGCTACAGAAGTTGTTTTAAAATACAGTCATATTATATTATGGAAACTTTCCTTACCAGCTTTCAGGAAAGTGCAAATAAGTTCAAGAATTGGCCACATTACAGAATTTGAATTCATTCCAGCCTCTGAGTTCTAATAAATTTCAAGAGCTTGTTTTGCACATCCCTAAGTATAAAACTTAACATAGTGCTGTAACAATCCAGTGCTCACTTGTCTATCAGGCACAGAATCTAATAGTCTTCCTGAACTGCAAAACTCGGTGCTAGAAAAATGTCAGGCAAATCTAATGAGGCTTCAGATACTCTGGTTTATGCTGAAGTTTAATTTAAAGTTACGCTGATGTTTTAACATGTTTGCTTATTCTTGAGTAAAGAGAATTCATTATTTCAATGACATAACCTCCAGACAATGTTCCATGAATTGATTTAAGATGTGCTGGTAATTTTAACAGCCTTAATGTGGAGTTGAACATCTGTAACAACACAATACTTGACTTTTATTCTCATTCCATTTTTTAAAGTAAAATAAAGAGAATGTCTTTCAGAAACAGTGGACAAGCTCATAAGTTTTTTCTTTTTTTTTTTTTTTTTTTTTTTTCTAACCACTTTTTAAAATAGATCTGGCTCTTTCACTATCTCTCTCAGGTCAAGAGAAGACAGCTTATAGACACCATATTTGGACCACCAAAAAGAACTATGATTGGAAATACCATTTATGTTACCAAACGTCACGCGTGTAAGAGCTGGTAAACTCATCTTGCCCAGAATGTAAGTGCACCAGAGCAAATAAACCGTATGAAAGATAAAGCACAAACCACCCAGAAACATTAGTTGACAAGCTATATTGATTAACTTATTAATCACCACATCTGGAGAAACCCACATCTGTAAGCACTTAACAGAGCATTAGTAATGTCATAGTCACATTGAAAACAGACTGCAAAACCATGCACAAACCAATTGGAATTGCTTTATACATCCAACTATGGGGCTACCTACGGAGATCTTGGTTCAACCCAGGCTTTTGGGAGTGGTAGCGATATTTTACAGGCAAGCTGAGTGCCCTTTGCAATCTACAGTACGTAGATTTTCCTTGTTCAACAGAATTCAATAAATTAAGTTGCAGCAGCGAGGGATTGTTGGGTAGGAAGAGGCTCCCTTTACGGTTATTAACAAGTGGAACAGGTTCCAGGGCTCCTTCAGTGGACTTGGGACCAACCAGTGCAATAGTAGCTGTATTCTTGAATTGATATGAGCTTTTTGGGTAACTTGATCTAGCTGCATTCTTTACTTCTAAATAATAAGAAAAAATGTAAATTAATGTCCTTGTATTAAAGATTATTTCAAACCATGAATCAATTTTGACATCACGTGGAATTACAGACCTTATAGCTAAAAGTATCAGTTTCTACAGTTGAAATAAAGATTTATACCTGCAATTTTCTTTACTTTTCCCCTAAAAAAAAAATATCTGTTTATAAAAGAATACTTATAAAAGGATTATTCCACAATATTATCATCTTTAAGCAATAATCCCATCCTAGGGTAAGTGTGTTTGAGGCAACTCTTATTTCCCACCTGTTGATAACGGTTTTGAGATTTACTAGCTGTAGAAGATGTTTATTCCCTTAAATGACAGAGGAGGCATAATACTCTGTTGCTGTTAAATAAACAAGGAATAATAGACAGAACACTTCAAAATAGTGCAATCATAGTTATGGAAATAATCCAGTGTTTATGAACCTACATAAAAGTAGTTGGATATTTAGAACTTCTGAGTGCTGTGCATTTCAGATCAGGTACAGAACCCCTGAAAACAGGGCTAATAGGTTTAATTTCTGAAGTATGGTTTTGACTTGAAATGGTGATTCTTAATCTTCTAACATATCAAAGTTCACCAAACAAAAAGAGCATTTAATACCTCCAAGCATTTTTTGGTACAAATATGCAGCTGTGATCTTCTTCAAATGCTTGTTTCATCATGAATGAGTATATCGAGAAGAAGGTATACTACTGAGCCTGTAAGATCTTCTATTTTCTTCTATTTTGTTACGTATTAAGAGGAAAAGAGATTAAATAGGAAGTAGTTTATGGACTGATAATCTTGCAGCATTATTTGCATACGTCTGAATTGCCTTGAAGTTTCCCTGAAGAACTTTGAATAGGCAACAGCTCAAAACTGTTTAAGCAAGTTGGCATGGGTTTTGGTGTTTTTGGGTAGTTTACCATCAGATAGAAACATTATCTGTTAAATAGGCAGATACATAAATAGCATCCACATGCTTGCCATTTGTATTCAAGCACAAAATCTACCTCTATCAGCAAAATGTAATTATATGTGAACAATAGGAGTTATTTGAATGTACTCTTTAACTAGGTTCCAGTACTTAGTAACAATCTATCCATTCCCATTCAGTGATCTCTGCTTGCCTCTACTATGAGTGATACAGAGAAGAAAATCAGTAAGCGCCAAACCAGAGTCTATCATGGTGTTTCTCTGTCTTTGCCAATATAGAACATCCAATCCATCTGATGGATTTAAAATCATTCATGGAGAGCATGTATCTGATTAGCAAAACTTCCACACACAAAAAAGCTATGTATTATGTTGGAAATGTGACTTGAAAATTATCAGCCTTACCTTGGAGTCAGTGTTTTTTGGTCAAATCTTGTACTTCTATCTTTGCTTTCCCTCCACTGAAACAATTTTCAGGTGATAAAATATATCTGCATAGACTATCTCCCTACACAACCCACTGGTCAAGCACGTACTCATACAATTTAAAACATACCCATTCAGTTCTATTTCAGTTCTACCAACATTGGAAATAATCTATATGTACCTATTTGCCTGCATCAAGCATCTTTACAAACACTAGAAGACTAAAACCTATTAATAATGTTTATCACCCCTTCAGTAAAATTGTTTAAGAAAACATCATCCTCTTATAATCATTTATGGAATTCAGTAAGCGATCATTTCACATATCAGATCCAATTATCAAACACTAAACTTCCATAGTAGCGTATGTCTTACGGCATATTCCATATAGATATAAGCAAGCTTTCCCAAGATTGTGAGTGTTCTCCATTCCTCTAATACAATTACATATTTTTAACCTTTGGAGAGTAAAATTGGTTGCTTTTATTCTAAATAGTTTGTGTCAAATACATCGGGATACACATGGAAATACATGTGTAAGCAGAGATGCAATTCTGAACACACATATAACTGTGTTCTTAGATTAAGAAGTATTGTATAACTAAGAGAGAAATATAAGCCAGCACTGTCACTTCTCAGACACATAATATAACATGCAGAACTTAAAACACTTGTGTTTTTAAGTGTATTCTGTTGTTCAGCAAAAGCATTTTACTTTTATGAAGTTTTTTAAAAATCTGATATCATTCTTGCACTGCTATGTGGGCTCAATTCCATCAAAAACATATTTGCAAAACAGAGATTGCTCTTAATTATATGGAACTGAATACATCCTTACAGACTGTCACTGCCTCATGAGGTTTGGCAACCAAACTGTTTGGATTGGGGTAATCTGTTATACCACTATGCAATTTTAAACCAGAAGTTCCACATCCATGAGGGTCCACTTCCAAGTATGTGATGAGTTTAGCATCAGCAAGCCTACTGGAAAAGAGCTATTTTCTTGTCACAGTTAAATTAGGTTTTCTTTATCTAATATGATATAAGCAATTATTTTCAAGGAAAATGGTTGCAGAATGAGTGTTCTGCCCGCATTCTACACATTTCCACAGTCTGTAAGAACTATTCAGGACATTCATCATGTACCCAAATGGTATTATTATTCTTAATTAAGAATCATGGCATTTATTGGTCATTTTGAGAGCAAATGAATAGCTTACTGAGAATAGCAAACAATAAGGAAGTAGATAAGAGTAGTAATTTAAGAAATTCCATGTTTTCTGTATTATTTCTAACTGCAGTCTGGGTGAACATTCAAGGTATTTTGGAAAATACTGTTCAGAACTTGATAAAAAACCCTGTCAACATTAGACAGGTAAAAAGTATCGCCTTTATAATGTGAGATATGAATGGGATTTAGCTAAAGGTAGTCTGAAGCTACGTACATTCTTACCCTTTCCCTTGACCCTCAACAATTCCCCTTTAAGCTCAATGAATATATGCTTGCGTATAGAATGTATTAGGGAATCATGACTGTTTCTATTTCTATATATTTTATTTATTCTAATGAAGGTAATTTGAAATGCAATCTGGAACTCCCTGAACATTTTTAAAACAACCAATGCAGTTAATCTAATGCCTATGGCAATCTCTATTTATTCTTTGTAAGTGTACACTTGCCACAACTTAAAACCAGGCTGAGCTTTAATTTAAATGCAACAAGGCAGAATACCAGTGCAGTGATTTCAACAAAATGGCTGAAACTGGCTTCAGCATGATTTGCCTGGAAGGGAAGTTGAAAATGTGTTTTAAAGGAGAAAAAATATATCCCGTCCAAAACCAGACATTCTAAACAACCACCACCAATACCCACCACTCCATTCCTCCCCCAGCTCTATCAGCTGCTGGGCTTTCAGCGCCTCTTTCGCCAGACACTAACACAGTGTTTTCCTTCATAGTCAGCCATCAGCCAGAGCTGTCACTTGCAGATACTTCATTTTTGTTTCAGCCTAATTCATACTGCACCCTCTTAATCTCTGCAGTGAGTAATGCCATGTCCCTCTGCAGATACGCCAGATCCAACACTAGAAGCACAGAGAGTGCTTTTAACTATTGGACTATCATCGTTTGAAGAAAGATTTTTTTTCTCTTCCCTCCCCCCAGCATCACTGTTCTTTCTCCTAAGCATCCTCCCAGATGCCCTCCAAAGGAGCAATCACTGCTCTGCAATGTGGCTTGTCTTCCACAAAGCCCAGCTTTCACGTGGTGGGTGAAGACTAGCTGCAGCTCTGCATTACTCAATGCAAATAATCAATATGCTGATTGAGCTTTAGGCTACCAGAGATCTTTCAATGGGAGCGACAGCAAGCCTGACTTCCCTCTTTCAATGACAAGCCTGTTTAGACTTTGCTACCTACCACTTTGTGAATCAGGCAACTGAAAATACCCACAGCAATTTCTCCAAACTGTCAGCTATTGCTGTGATTCCACCCAGCACCCCCTGAACAAGACAACAGATTAACCATTAGGCTAGATATGTTGAAAATATACAGCTTCAACCTTTCCCCAGCTAGCTCAGAGCGATGTATAGATGATTATTTCAACCGTCAGCTGCCGCATAGACTTAAACCCCTGCACAATAACTCCTGGATTCATCTGCCCCTTGTCAAACTTGCACAGCTTTAGTTTGAGCATACATAGTGTGGCAGTTTCACTGCGGATCTAGAATAATCCAGACGGCTGCTGTCTCTTTGTTAACAGGAAGCTAAACTGATGAGTTTGTAATGCATTTCTTATCAAAGGTAGCTTCAGAAAAGAAAATGTGCCCCATCAGTTTTGGTTGGATTTTAGCAGACTACCCAAATATGGGTTAATCAGAACACATCTAGACAAAAATAATATTATTAATCTTCTTTAAAAATCACTTTATAACAATGAATTATTTTTGAGATATAAATTTATAAGTACTACTGGATTTTTCTTTTATTGTGGTAAGAGATATAATGAAATATTTGACTAGAAATAAAAAACACTGCACTAGACCAGTGCAGTGGTGCTTGACAAGATACAAGAACATTAATTTTAGAAATCACAGAGCAGTGTTTGGTGTCTGAAATGGTAATTCAAATGAAAGAAGATTGCGCTTTTGGTTTATATATGCACTGCAAACTCAGGGAACGTCATTACATTGCTTTGTTTTGTTTCCTTTTTCATACAAGAGACAGATATGCTGCACGTCTATACATTTTAGTACCATGAGAAAAGCAGGAGAGGCTCACTGACGAGACACACTGTAGCTGCAGTGTGCCATCTAAAGCAGGTAAGAAAACATCAAGATCCAAGAACGTCAAGGATGCATCATTTCAGAAAAAATTACACATACTGAATGGTGCTTACATGAGACATTCTCTGAAACAGCACAGACCAATAAAGCCTCTTTTTGTTATTATTTAGTTTTTGTTGTCCCAGGCTTCTATCTTTTGGCTAAATGCTGTTAACGCTCATAAAATACCAAATGAATTGCTCTACTTTGGTCTTTTTTTTTTTTTTGGTTGTTTGTTTGCTCGTGCATGTTGGTTTTCCTTTTTTTTTTTTTTTTTTTTTTTTTTAATCTATTATTAATACAAAATTTAATCAGTGCCTTTCAGTCTTTCTTATTCTCATCACACAAAATGTATTGAAACAGGTATAGATTTCTTTCTCATCCTTGTTTTTACCTGAATGTTGTAAAAAAATACTTAAGACAAAATGCAGACTGCTGCTAGAATGGATTTGCCTATGCATTCTAGATGGCTTCTCTGATATTGTGCTAGACTCTGACAAAGTAAGTTAAACTTTCAGGGTCACATAAATATATAGAATGAAAGAGAAATTGCAGTGGTGGTTACAAACCCTGCAAACTTTTAACTCAATTTTTTTGATAAAAAAAGCTCAGGCTATGTATGGTTTTATAGTACTTGCAGCATTAAATTTATTTCTGAGGGTAGAGCAACCCCTTAAGGTTAGTGTAGAACTTTGATTTCCCTTTGCTCTTCCAGTTTAATTCAAGAGCTTAGATACTTAGAACATTTTCCAGGGGTACCAGTAGTTACCATTTCTCTATTATTATGACTTCAGCAACTGAAGACTCCAGTTAAGGCTGCTCAAATTGTGGCTGATCTACAGTCTGCTGAAGTCAAGAGAAACTCTTATATTAATTTAAGTGGACTTTGGATCAGGAGTTATTCACATCTCATGCTTCAGGGCAAAAGTCAATAAAATGGGACAGGAAGAAAGTACTTCCCATACATACACTATTTCATAATTGGCTTGGACACTTTAGAGAAGAAAGGCTTCAAATTTCATGGGCCTGGCATATTGTTCCTATAGAGAAGTATATATGAAGAGCAGTGCTGTTTGCATGTAAAAACCATCTTCCCTTTCCTAGTAGTGTACACAGTAGAAAAAAAGCCGCTTTATCTCATTTCTAATTAAATCCTAACTTAGATTAAGTCATAATTCCACTGAACATTTTCTGTTTCCAATTTCAGTATTCTGTCATACATTTTTCTTGATTTTTAGGTTCTTTGTTCTCCACTGTCTTTTCAATTTATGGCACATTCTGCAATTGTTTATGGAAGCCATTACATTGTCATTGGCAAACTGTCAAATTAAAAGTCACCGAAATTTAAAAAAAAAAAAAAAAAATCCATGCACTTCTTTACTGTCCATTTAGTTACCAATTGACTTCTCCACATATTGCAACCACACAAAATACTATTTGGGATCAGGGTGAAGAAAGAGAGACATGCCTATACTGCAGGAGTCAAAACTGAACTTTATCTGCATTCAGGGGAGGTCTGTTTTCCAAACAAAAACCAAACTAAAAGCAACTGAGTTTGCCTTTTGAGTGTGTACTTTGAAGAAAACTCATCAGTATAAATATTCTCCCTGTTAAATTTAAAGTTCTTTTAGTCCATTTTGACAAGCTGCTTTGGTGTATGAACACCGAGGAAGGAAAACAGCAAAAATGTTATCCCTGTGTCTGAAATATAAGAGCTGTTCAAGCCCTCGCGTGCCCTACCCTGTCACAACCAGCCTGGAACTCCTTTTTAGAGCTCCAGCTGCTGCATCTAGCAGAAGTATAAAAAGATTGGTCAAAGCCACCTTTTAACTTTTTAAATAGAAGATCTGATGGCCTCATGGCTACAAGCAGAGGACTGGGAATCTACTGGCTTCAAATTTAGTTCATTCACTGACCTGTTACACAGCCTATGGTTTCTTGCTTACAGTCCTCTTAAGTGTCCTCTTAAAAGTATTGTTCACTCATAGCTCTTGCTAAGACTCAAGTGGCTAAATTATCTGAAAATTTTGCTGACAATCACTCATTTCCACAGATCTGCCCCGCATATCTTGAGGTCGCTGTTTGGAAAATACATTTCATAAAAAACGTACAACATGCATGCAATAGGTGTATATTGCTATTAGTGTTTAGTTTGTTTTGCTGTTTTGTTTTAATTAGACAAGACTCTTACACCTCAAATAACTATAACATCTTTTTTCTTTACTTATAAAATAAGGGAACAAAACAACCAAACAAAAAGAACAGAGTGTCTTTTAAAGGATTTCACTATGAGCGGTGTTTTGACCATTCCCCAAGGCATGACATGTAAAAGCAAAAGGTGTCCTCTGGGGGAGCTTCTTAAGAGTAGTATCACACAGCAAACAGTATTGTTAACATTTTCCACACCCATAGTTCTAAATCCACTGCACTTTCATCAGCGATCCTTGTCTTAGTACACAGCAATCCAGTGTACTGCCTCAGAGAGGATTTCAACATCACAGGTGAAGGACACAGAGGTAAAAGCTGCAGCAAGAGCAGCAGTAGGCTATGATTATGTCCTTCTGTCAAACTGTGGAAGGAATCTGTCCTGCTGCTACTAAATAGAAGCTTCCACTTAGTTACTGAATAAACTCAGCCCATTTAGTCACTGCTAAATCCATAAGTTTTAACCCTTGTTATAAAGAAAATCAGAATACCAAAGACCAACATTTCGTCTATTTATAATTTCCATCAGCTCAACTGTATTCAGTGGAAAAATGTAAAACAGATAAAAATAACTTAGTGAGAAGAAAAAAAAGAAAAAAAAAAATCACAGGAGACCCTGCTGATTGGTCTGTTCCTTGAAATTAGAAATCCTGTATTTGCTGAAGAGACAGCATGCCATAGGAGAGTGTGCATAGAAAAGAATAGTTACATGCTTGCTTAATCTACAAATCTGAACAAGTTCTTGTTGCAAATGTTTCCTTCCTGAGAGTTAAGTTCAGATTTCACCATGCAGATATCTAATTAGAATTACTAATTTGCTATCCAGTTCAATTTATCTCTACATCTTAAAGACACACATTTCCACTGTGACTCCAGTTTACATATCCTGAAGCTTTAAACTGAAACAACTTTTCATTAGCCTGCTCACGACAAGTTCAAAAATACATTTTTGATGAAGATGTTTTCATCAACTCACTTCCTGAAAAAAAAATACATGAGGTCCCCTTGCCCATTTCCCTGTCAGCACAACACTGCTGAGTGAAGGACAGATTTGCATAAACTTCTTATAAAGATAGGGGACTGTATTCTTAACTTCTAAGATGATTCTCAAGTTCTTCTTCTGCTTCCTTGTGAGTTGTCTTAGTTCCGAAATACACAATTTATGGGAAATCGCTTTGGTGATTTTCGTTCCCTTTGCTTCTAAGTGGGCTTTTTATTTGTTTGTATTAATTAGGTTAATTTGTCACTGGTAAATTATATTTCTGTTCCTCTATAAACATAGCTACCATTGAATTTTTTTTCCCTTCTGGCAGTTGTTTACCCTAAACAAAAGGGTGTAGAAGTGCTTTTGTCTCTGAAGAACTACTGGAATCTTGACATTTAATTCTGCCTTTCTTATCATCAGCCTTATCTGACTTTCATCCACATCAGTGGAAAAACTTCAATTTATTAAATGTTAATAGGATCAGACTCAGTGATCCCCAAGACTCTTTCAGGTTCAGCTGTAATTTTCCTTTGGGATGGAGATCTTCACACTACTGTTACCTGTAAGCTCATAATATTGCTTTCATATGTTTAACTATGCATGTGTATGTAGAAGTTGGCTTCATATGCATACGCTTACGCTGTATATACCTATTCAAGAACATCCATATACAATGGATGCAAGCCATATGAAATAGTATACTTTTTTCTTTACATAATATTATTTCTTTAAAAAAAAGTATTAAAAAGTTATTGGAGAGGTTTCCTTCACTACTTATTTCTGAGCTCACAGCACCATCTGCTGGTTATATTGAGTTTTCTCCAAATATACGAAAAAGTGTAGAACAGCATTTCTAGGCAGCTGTTATAAATAGGTATTGTATTAACAGAAGACAGATTTTTAGCACGCTGGTTGCAGTTTAGCAATACACCATTAATGAAAGTATGGCTTTCATAAAAACAGGGAACGTTAATAGCTGACAAACCAATTTTCATATGCAAAGTACTGTAAGTCACAGGGTAAACATCCAAATTAATCAAATAGATTCAACCTACTGTATTAAAAGCCTATTTTTATATATGATGTTTTTATCATTTACTTATTAAAGTTTAATATCGTCCATGACATTAAGAAACCAAATTTTTTTTCCTAAATGCTCCCTATTTTAGGAAATGCTTAGGAATTACTTTACTTCAGTGTCGTAAAGCCCTGTTTATCTCTGAACAAACGTATCTTGAAAAATCCATTATTGCATGGTAAATATATCAATATAATAATACACAAGATACATCTACCTAATATTAAATCTATAAAAATTAGAAAAAAGAAAGCAAGATCTGAAATAGAAGTAGAATATATGTAGGTTGCTCCAAAAGTAATGCCTCTCATTTACTCCCATAAAAAATACAACAAATGAAAAGAGCACAATAATACTAGTTGATGGAACAAATTATCAGCTACAAGACACTATTTTTCAACATAGTCACCATCATTAGTTATGCATTTTTGCCAACAATGAACAAGAGCCTGTATGCTGTGCTTGTAAAAACCTGCACCAGTGAAAATGACCACTGTTTCACAGCTGCAATGGAAAGTGTTGCCCATGCACTCCATCTTTCATCAGCCTGAACAGATGGAAATCAGAAGGCACCAAATCCAGACTATACAGCGAGTGTGATTGGATAGTGCAGCTATGATTATCAATGAGCTCCATGGTCTTCAAACTGGGATGAGTCCAGTGCAGCATCTGATGATCAGACTCATATGTGAATGATCCAAATCTTTTATTACAAGTTCCCATATCTCTTATATACAAGTTTTCTTTTTCTAGCTTTCCCATTCATCCCTTCATCTTTCCTACCCACCTTTACATGTCAACAGAGCATTCCACAAACACTCTTCAACTGTTCATGCGTGCACTTATCCGATCAGAGCCATGAGATGTTATTTCTTCTAGAGGTGTTTTTGGTTCTCATTCTGTTTAAATTGCTCCACAGCTGCTGCCGTGAACAGTTTTTCTTGTATTCCCACAATAGAGTTGCAAAAGAAAAGTTCCCTTTTTCTCTGGCCTGACTCTGGAAGTTGAAACCTTCAGCTTAGTCAGTGCTTTAATATAGTGGTCAGAGCTGATGACTTGTCTGTGTTCCAGGAATGTTTGAAGGGTCACAGAATCACTGAACCATAGAATGGCTTGGGTTGCAGAAAACCAGAAGGATCACCCAAGTTCCAACTTCCCAGCCACAGGCAAGGATGCTAACTAACAGATCAAGTACAAGAACAGGCTCCCCAGGGCCCCATCCAACCTGGCCTTGAATACCTCCACAGGTGGGGCATCCACACCTGTGGATGGGCAACCTATTCCAGCACCTCATCACCCTCCCAGTGAAAAATTTCTCCATGACATCTAGTTTAAATTTTCTCCTCTTTAGTTTAAAATGATTCCCCCTTGTCCTATCACTATTTACCTGTGTGAAAAGTTGCTTTCCCTCCTGTTTATAATTTTAATTACTGGAAGTCATAATGAGGTCTCCCTACCTTCTCTTCTCCAAACTGAAGAAGCTCAACTCCTTCATTCTGTCTTCACAGGAGAGGTGCTCCAGCCCCCTGATCTTCATGGCCCTCTAGACTCTCTCCAAAAGCTCAAAATCTTTCTAGTGTTGGGGGCCCCAGATCTGGACACAATATTCCAGATGGAGCCTCATCAGGACAGAGTAGAGAGGAATAATGATTCCCTCACTTGCTGGCCACCCTTGTTCTGATGTAGCCCAGGATACTGTCAGCTTTCTGGGCTGCATGCAGGCATTGCTGGCTCATGTTAAGCTGTTGTTTTGTTTTGTTTTTTTTTTAAATCAATCAGGACCCCTAAGTGCTTCTCAACAGAGATACTCTCAAGGAGTTCTTCTCCCAGACTGTATGCATATATGGAATCACCACAACACAAATGCAAAACCTTGCACTTTGTTTTGATGAACTTCATTAGGTTCACATGGGCCCACCTTTTGAGTTAATCAAGGTCCATCTGGATGGCATCCTTTCCTCCTGCTGTACCAGCTGCACCACTCACCTTGGTGTCATTAGCAAACTTGCTGAGGGTATCATCTGTGTCAGTGATAAAGATGTTAAAGTCCCAGGACAGACCCCTGAAGGATATCACTCTTCACAAACCTTCAACTGGACACAGAGCCATTAACCACCACCCTCTGGCTCTGACCTTCCAACCTTAACCACTTAATCGTCCACCCTTCAAATCCACATTTCTCCAAGATAGATATAAGGATGCGGTGAGGAACCATGTCAAAGATCATGAAGAAGTCCAGGTACATGATATCAGTTGCCTTCCCTTTGTCCATTGATACCATCACTCCATCATAGCAGGCCACTAAATTGGTCAGGTATGACTCTTCCTTGGTGAAGTCACATTGGCTGTACCTTTAGAACTCCTTGTAGTTTTTAAACTTCCCTCTCCAAGCTCCATTCTATCTGTGTCTTGGCTTTCCTAATGCTATGTCTGCATGCCTGGACATCATCCCTATATTCTTCTCAGAAGTGTTCTTGTTCGCACTGCCTGTGCATGCCCTTTTTTTTTTCCCCTCAGTTTGACCAGCAGGTCCTTGTCAAGCTATGTTGGTTACCTGCCTCCCCTGCCTGCTTTTTTATTCTGAAGAACAGAGAGCTTTCGCATGCGCAGAAAGGCATCCTGAAAGAGTAGTCAGTTTTGCTCCAACCTTCCCAGGAGATCTCATCCAACAATTACTTGAACAGCCTCAAGATCACTCTCCTCATTATCAGGTTCCTGATTCCACTCTATGCCAGGCCCACATTCCTCAAGATCACAGGGGTCATTGCAGTCCAGGTTGCTTCTGATCCTAATGTCTTTAACAATCTCCTCTGCAATGGTGAGCACCAGCTCCAGCAATGCTTCACTTCTGGTCAGTCCAATATTCCAGTGCTGTCACCAATGTTTTCAACATATTGAAGATGATATTCAGCTCTATATATAGCTCCCTGGTCATACATAGTCTGTTGATTTGTGTGGATGAGCTGATTGAGACATTTTATTTCATGGTATGACAGCTGTTCATGGCCAACTGAAATGTGCCTTGTCTTTCATGGTGCTGTTGCCACAGCTGAAATGCACCACCCACTGTCTCACTGTGCTCCCAACCATGGTTTGGTCTCCAGAAGCGTACAGCAAGCGTTGATGAATTTAAATGGGTGCCATTTGCTCCTCATGGAGGAATTCAATGACACATTTGATTCATCCTCCCTTCCATGTTGGACATCAATTTGTCAGACTGCTCCTCTGCTGCCATCTGTTACATGGCAACAAAATGTACTGGCAGATAGGTTCAACCTCTACTGCTATACCACCAAATATATAGGCTATACCTGCCTCTGACATTGTGGGCCAACATAATAAAATAAAAAGCACTGTAGATTCCACTTGGAGTACTGTGTCCAGTTTTGGAGCCTCCAATGCAAGAAGGACATGGAGGGGCCACAAAGATGATTAGAGGTCTAGAGCACCTCCCTTATGAGGACAGGCTGAGAGAGCTGGGGCTTTTCTGCCGGGAGAAGAGAAGGCTAAAGGAGACCTTACAGTGGCCTTCCAGTGCCTGAAGGGAACCTACAGGAAAGCTGGGGAGAACTTTTATAAGGGCAGGTAGTGACAGGACAAGAGGAAATTGCTTTACACTGGACGAGGGTAGATTTAGACTAGATATTAAGACAACATTCTTTACTGTGAGAGTGGAACAGGTTGCGAATGCCCTCCCTCTGAAACTGTTCAAGGCCAGGCTGGACGGGGCTTTAAGCAACCTGATCTAGCAGGAGTTATCCCTGCCTATAGCAGGGGGGTTGGAACCGAATGATCTTAAAGGTCCCATCCAACCCAAACTATCCTATGATACTTTTGGAGCAGTCCCCATAGTTCATTGCTATTGAGAATTAGAGAAGTTTAGAATGCCATTTTAAGGTAAGCAATGGAAAAAACAAAGAGGAAATATATAAATACATATTTTAAAGGATGTGATGTCTACCTCAGTCTGTATCTTCAAAAGTACCTGCAAAAAAGTTAATATTCACATCTTTACCAAAGCATACAGTAGTTTGGCTAAAATTCACTGTTAGGGAGAAGAAAGGGCTGGCAATTTCAATTACAATTTTGCTTACTACTGCAATTTGATCTGTACTCAAAAGGATGGGTGTATTTGGGAAGTATTACATTTTTAATATAAAACGAATCAAAACACCTCTATACAGAGTAAATAAACAGAAAACTATAACTTCCCTCTAATTAGATTTCTAATAATTAAAACTACAATGAAAACACTGAAATACACATTCAAGTTAGGGTCGAGCTATTTAGAATTACTTTAAGAGGGAAATGCATGCTATCTTACATGCACTTCATGTAAGACTATCTACAAAAGTAAAAAGGTATAAAAATGCAGACTAACAGCTTATGAAGGAAGCTAGCAATACTGAATATTCCATCAAAGTAAATTGATAACAGCTACTCCCACGATGAGGAACAGCTTTAGAAAGGAAGCTAAATCGAAGTTAAACACATTGTGCTACAAACCACGATGCAAATATGGACATTAAGGGAGGAACCAAAGGTAGCCTAATAGCAGCATCCTCATTGCTAGTACATAAAATATCCTGAAACAAAAGGCAAGGAAAGATGGCATGGAGAATTCTGACAGGATTGCCGTAGTACTGAATTAGCAGTGCGTGTTGCCTAGCTAAGTCCTGCAGAACACTGGTATGTTCACTGTCATACCAAGGAAATCACTTAAACTCTGTGAGTATAAATTTAAAAACAGAAGATGTACATTTTCAAAGGAGTTAGCATGATAAAGAGGAAGGACTAAGAAAACAAAACAAAAATCCAACACAATAACACCAACCCTATAAAGTAAGTTTTGCAGGAAACCTCTGTTATCATTGCTGTTTAATTATCACACTAATTCCACAATAACGACTACAGTCAACTGGAGAAGAACAAACTCTTTCTAATAAACAGAGAATTAATATATTGGCTATCATAAGATTTATGGGTCAGTTACTACCCTAGAAGGAACTATATGAACCAAAAATGCCACAGGATGTTGATATATTTGGAAATAGCACTGCTGCCAGATGTTTTGAGAGTCGGATACTAAAAGAATCCAGAAATGCAGTGCTCAAGGGACACTGACAGCTGTCAAGGAAGTCATCATCCCAAAGCAAATTGCTTGGAGCTCTACCTCTGAGGATTTTATTTTGTCCTGCCTCAGGAGAAAGAAGAGGGCAGACAAAAGACTCATTTGCTAAAGGCAAATTAAAAACAATGCCTATTTTAACAGATTTTTTCTTTTCCTCACAGGCATAGCCCATCTATACTGCTGAAGAAATCTGTGGGACCTGAGGGACAACTTCAGAATGTTTCTTGAGGAGTATGCAGAGTTTGACTATCAAGGCTGAATATAACAGCCCAAAGACACAATTCCTGCATTTCCTCAAGCTACAAATTGAGATGCAAAACAGCAGATTTTCTATCTATTTAGGAGGAGAAAGGAGAAATCTCAGGAAAACTGTGGATGAATGAGCTGCAGCATTTAAATCAGTTCAATCTACCAATTAAAAAAAAAAAAAAAAAAAAAAAGCATTCGACCTTGATCAGATGCTAGGCATAGTAACATAAAAAACCTGAACAACAAAAAAAAAAGTATGCATTTTCATTCAAGAAGGAGATTATTTTTAGTTCTGATTAATTACTGAAAAGTCCCAAAGACCATGCTATAATTAAAATAAAGGCGATAATTGTCATGGGGACATCAAAATCAAAAATTGAAATAATTCCCTGCTCAATAAAGTCAACTGTAAGCACAGAGACTTCAAGAACAGCAGAATTATACAATAACAGTATATCATAGTGCATATATGAGGCACAGGACATGGGATGTAAATCAACATGCAGATGGCAAAGCTGCCCATGGGTTAAAAGACTACTAACTCCTGCTTTTGTAGAATTTCAGTCTGATTTTATATCAGACAAACCTAGACTTACCTGATCAGAGAGCCTTGGTTTGAGTCTTTCCTGTCACTGCAAATTGTGGGCTCTTTCAAATGTAACAAAAGGCTTTTGCTGAGTCGTAACTCT
Organism: Lagopus muta; assembly: GCF_023343835.1. Lineage (NCBI taxonomy): Eukaryota > Metazoa > Chordata > Aves > Galliformes > Phasianidae > Lagopus > Lagopus muta. The sequence continues at coordinate 43,939,157 of NC_064437.1, read as the reverse complement.
CCAAAGTGCAAGATGCCTGTAAGTTGGACTCTTTAGGGAAGGATCTTGTCAAATAGTGAGTATTACATTGCTGATTCCAATCTCTACCAATCCTTACGTTGTGATTATCACCACAGAACTTGTGCCGAGCCTGACACCTGTCTTTCTTCTCTCATCTTTCCTCCAAAGGCACATATTATGACTGAATGAAGAAATGAATAAGGTACATCCTATCCTGTTAGCCATGACAATGACAAGCAAAATATATTCAATGAAATATTGAATATATATGTAGGTTGGTCCAAAATCAATGTCTCCTATATATTTTAATGGAAACTACATCAGATACAAAGGAAACAATAATGCTATTTGATAGAGCAAATCCTCAGCTACAAAACACAATTTTTCAACATTGCTACCATCATTAGCTATGCATTTTTGCCAGAAGTGAACAAAAGCCTAAATGCTTTTAAAAATTCCTGCACTTAAAAAAAACCCCACTATCGCTGTTACCACTGCCAAAATGCACCACCCACCACCTCACTGTGCTCACACCTGCCGCTCAGTCTTCAGAAAATTCAGTATCAATGATATCAATGGGTGCCACTTTTTCTGAATGGAGGAATTTGGTTCCACTCCTTTGTTTCATCCTCCCTTCCGTATCAGACTTCATTTTGTCAGACTGCCCCTCCACTGTCATCTGTCACACAACAGCAAAATTTAATGGAATACTAGTGGGAAGGTTCAACTTCTACTGTCATACCACTAACATCCATCTCTGATGTTGTGAGTCAACATAATAAAACTGTATGAATTACTTTTGGAGCAGCCCTCATATCCTAGAAAAGGTCAGATTCTAAAAGAAAACAGCAACACAAATTTCTACAATACCATATGACATATCTACTCATCCATTCAGGCAAAAATTTACTCAAGAACTTCCATTTCTTGTTGCCACTCCTCTGCAGTAAAGCCGTTGTAATGTAAAATCTCACTGGAGCTCTGTGAAGCAACATGTACCACTTATATTAGAGAGTAAAGATGTTAGGAATATGGGAATGGAGATAGCAGAACACTTAATGCAAGTAATATCTATGTTAGAACAAAGGAAATGTCACGACAATCCTCTAAGATTCCATAATGTGTTTTTTTGTTTTGTTTTGTTTTTTTTTTATGGGACCTGCTGATCTTAGAGGACTTTTCCAACATAAATGATTCTATGATTCCATTATTTCATTCAGCAATTCCTAACAGTAAATAAGATCTTCAAAGTAAAGTTTAGAATCTGATGAAAACTGTAGACAATTATTTTTTCCCCAGTGATCTAAACAGAGATTTGTCCCTGCTGCTACAAATAAACGAAACCTATTAATGCCCTCCTAGTTAGCATCCCTTTTCAAAACCTAAATTAGACAGCAGCAAGGCAGTTCTGATAAATTCCACATTCCTCCTTTCTGTTATGCATTTCACTTTCCTCTCCTCGCCACGCACCTATGACCTCTTTCAGCAAAGATCAGAAGACATAAATAGCCTCCATAGATAAATCACTGTCAAAAGGACGCCTGTGATTATATTTAATGCTTCAAAACAATGATCTCAAAGCACTGTGTAGCATAAAATGTAATACAATATACGGAAAAGAAACAATAGTCATGCAGCAAGTCAGTAGTTCAGTCGAGACTGGAACGTCTGCCTTGTGCCATTGTTTCATTTTTGCTTAGGTAGAACTTCTAGTCAGACTGAAATATCCACAGAAACGTTTAACCAGATCACACTGACCACATCTTACACTCTAGTAACACTTTTTCCATCCTTCCTATTCAGAAGGATTGAACTGTACTAACAAGATATGATCTGGTATCAGTGAAGCATGCACGTGTGAGGTAGCATATAGTGTGTTTCCTAGTCATTGGTAAAAAGTGAATCACAGCAAAACAGTACTCAGTAATATATAAAATATCACAGTGAAAGTTATATCAGTGAAAGTTACAGTGTGTTATAAAAAGGTAACGCTAGCAGAAGCCAGTAAATATTCTCAAACAGTAAAAGTACAACTGAAATTTAATCTAAAGTATGTTATCAATGTATTTAAGAAGTTATATGCTAAATGAAAATCCATGAGTCTTCTGTTAAAAAAAAAAAAAAGGAAAACTTCTATTCAACCACCTTCCCTCTACTATAACCTCTGCCAAACCAATCATACAGCATGGGTGCTTGGTTTTAGGTACATAAAGAGCAAAGATGAAGTTATGTGACAACAAATCTATTTTTATATAGCACAGAAGAAAACTCACAAGGTGTATACAAATATTTGGAAAGGTTCTTGGAGCTCAGTAGAAAATAAGTTGAAATGGAAAAAATTGCCTTGCAAATTGCTTCTGGATTCCAGGCTGAGAGCTGGACCACTTAGATTTCAAGAAGTACTTCCTTCTGTACATTGTAATAAATATAGATACAATAACTTCAGAACACATGAAATGTAAAAGACCTAGGCAAGAGGACTTTTTCTATGAATGTGATGGACAATATTCCAAGTCAAGAAACATATTTTTTCTCTAAATTATAGAAGAAGCCAATCAATAAAGGCATCAATTAAAATAATGGCAATAATAATAATATTAATACAGTATGAGAAGTACTGGCTTTACAGATCAACTGTTCATTTTAATTTGGAAGCAATTTGAAAAGAACACAAATTATGCATTAAAATGTATGGGTGATTATCATGAACTGATAATTCTTTGCTGTTATTGTTTCAATATTAATTTGAGACCTTGATCAATAACATCAACATAAATTAGCTCAGACTCAAAATGGCAATCAATTTTGGGGACCTCTCCTGAAATATGGTACTAACATCTCAGCAACAATGAGCTTCTCAATCCTGCAGCTGTTTCTAAAAGCTTCCTCCCAAAGGCACATTTAAAACTAAATTAAATGCAACTTTGACTTAATTAACGTTTTAAATGATAATGAATACAATGTAGATTCATAGAAGGCATTTACATTGTGTTATAAAACTGATAAAATTTTAATAACTCTTTGTTAATAAGTTATGTCTCTCCAGACCAATAAAGCCTAAGGCAGACAGTGCTGTAGTCTAGGGCCTACTCTAGGTTCCAATGCAGGTGGAATAAGGAGGCAAGAGTCTGACTTGACACTTGACATTTGCTCCAAGCCTGTTCTGGATCAAGTCACTGCTTGTTCATAAGTACTTTATTTCATACAGTAAAGGTCAGAATTTGGGCTCAAGGCAGGGCTATGACAGAAATGCTCAAGCTGAATCTGAGCCAGCTCTGGCATCTGTCGTTTGGAATAGCTCAGAAACAGTAGAGATGGAGAGCTAACCGGCTAGCATCTGTCCCACACCAAGGAGGTAACAGGAAGAATCTACTGCCTGGTGGTAAGAAACTGTCGTGGTGAGTTTCATGACAACCAGCCACACTCAGGAACTAAAAATGCAAACATAATTTCCATGTCACCTTGCATAAGACCCTCTGCTTAATTCACTGCACAGGATGCTGACAGCACTTTTTCTAGCCTGTCCCCATCAAAGGAAGCCACTCACTAGTCCCTTCCCCATGACCCTGGTAAGAATCACTACTTGATGTAAAGGAACTAAATCCAGACTTCTTGATTTCTCTCTTCCCCACCTTTCCAATATTTGAAAGATATGCTGCTAAATTTAATATGCCCTCCATCCTTCACCCTCTCCACCACAAAGTGATGCAAGATTGCATCTCATTGTCATAGACATCACAAGTTAGGCAGAACATCCCCCTGTCAACATAATGGTATATACGGCATAAAAAAAAAAAAAAAAAAACCTCATTCTGAAAAGATGTGCTCCATTATTTATATTTTCTGGTCATAGGTAACAAGTCTGACTTTTACCATTCTACTGCCTGACAAGGAACAGCTTTGTTTGGGAGGGTTGTTTGTTGTAGGTTTTTTTTTTTCCCTACTCTTGCATTTCTGCAACTATTTTTTCACCTATACACTCATATTATTTCCCAAAGAAGGTTAAATAATTTAGCAGTTCTCAGGCTCTATTAAAATATACAACAATGAAAGAGATTCATTTTTTGTCTCTTAAAGCCAAACTACAGACCTGAAGCTATCCATTGTAGAGCACATCATTTCATGCTACTCTTTTCCCTTCTGTATTTAATGTTTCCTATTCAGCTTTTGAAACGGAAATATAATGGTTTCAGTGCATTCACACACATAAAACAATACACAAGGCTTCTGATTTCCCATTATCACAGGTTATAGAACTGGTTAAAAATATGATGAAACTCTCATGTGCACAAGTATTTGACTTCAATGGCTACAACTAAGCATGCCAGTATAATCTCCCATTTTGGTATTTTCTTTTACAATTATTCCACTGTCTAGTTTTACATGTTTCTAAACAAAACTAGCTAACAGGGTTTTTAGTGGTTTTCTTGACAGTAGCTCATAATGAGAAGAAAGATGAGATGATTTTCTCCATTATCCAGTAGCAATACAGATTACATTAATACGACACCCTGTGGTATGTCTGACTCTTCTCCAACAGTGTATTTCTATGTAAACCAAGTTACATAAAATATCTTTCCTCTGTGAAGGTGAACACTCTCTAAAATATACGCACATGTTCATTTTAGTCTTTTTAAATTATTTTTGGTGTTTTTAAATGACACACATACTGTCTTGTAAAGGTATTTAGCAGTAATATTATGGCCATGTGAATTCTCAGGGACACAATCCAGAATCCAAGTAAATTCACAGACTACTGAGGAAGTGAAGTAAAAATCTGTGAGAGGAAAGAAGAGAAAAGAAAAAGGAAAAAAAAAAAAAAAAACAACCAAGAAAATAAGAAAAAGAGGAAAAGGAAAAAAATTTGGAGTTAAGTTCATGTAAATCTATCTATTGCCCACAACATGGTATGCAGGCTTACTAGGAGTTTATTGGACAGTTATAAAAGGCACTTCATGACTTAGTTTGTTGTTGTGAATTAATTTGAATTTATTCGGCACTAGGTCTTATTATAATTGTCCATTTTCATCAATCTCATCAAATAAAAGCCTAGTGGCTACACAAATAATGCCATCATTCTCTGGTATAAAGAGGTGGTTATTCCACAAAAGTAAGCTGATTATAATTACTTTTCTAAATCTTAGAATGCTACTACTGATAGGTAATATTTCTGTCTCCTTTCCCAGCAGACCTGATCAGCTATTTATTCCTTCAGTTTTTTCATCTTAAGTCACCAAAGGCTTTTTGCATGAAAGAAAAAGGAGACAAATATGACCAAAGGGCGTTCAGTGCTTGCACCAAGGAGAGCCTCCATCCTTCCTGTAGTCACAATGGAATTCTCACAACTTGGGAATGGTGCTGAGTGCAGTGCAGAACTCCACCTTTTCATTCTAAGAGTTTTATAGATAAAATGTAAAAGCAATCACACTTACAATTGGTGTAGCAATCCCAAAATCTCTGGCCTCTGTAGGGTGATATACATATCCAGTAAACAGGACAGCACTGTAGCTTTATTGTGAAAAGAAAATTCCAGTGCTAAAAGCTAGCTTTTTGTAGGACACATACAGGACTTTCCTGCATCTTAACTCATCCAACAATTCCTTGTTGTCTTGGACAACAAGCAATAGGTTAGCCTCACTAAGTTGAAAGCATATAACAAAGTTGCCACATCCTAGGAGGAGGAAAGACTATACTGTCTTTTCAGCCAGAGTATAACCAATGAATATACAGAAGTTATAACTAAGAAATATACAACAAAGTTAGGCTAAACAAGTTAGCACACTACAGAAGAACAGATGGAAAGCTTACCCTTGTCCTGGGCTCACTGAGAAGACTCCAAGAGGAGCAGTCTCCAAAAGAGATTCTTCCCTACTGGTAGTCAGCTCTTAAATGGGGTTCTAGGAGAGATGGAGCCAGGCTCCATCCCTTCCAGTAGCACCGGTGAATTACCTTCACCTGTGCTCCCAGGACTGACTCATTCCTGACTCATAAGAGTCCAGGATTTCATAATCAACTCACTTAGAAAAGCCAAAGAATATTTATACAGCTGACACATTTTAGACATATTGACCAATGTCTGTGCTTGTCATGTCAATGATTTATTCCCACTGACTAAGTCATCAAATCTCTGGCTAAGTGACATAGCACTTCAACTCTGGTTATGGAATTTGCTTCTTTAAGTTGTAAGGGGGCACATACAGGGTATGCATTGTCCTGTGTAACACAAGACAGTGAGACAGGTAGAGTTTCTTTGACTTGGATTGCTAGCTACTCTGACAAGCATAGCTTCATCATGATATATCAGCCTTGGCTTAACAGTCAATACACCCCAAAATATTCCCCCAATCTTACTGAAAATAATTTTAAGACTTTTGAGAAAGACTCAGCAGCTAACTTGTCTGTCCTATATAAACCACTTGATAGCACTAGAATTACAGATGGAATAGACATTTCTAGACTGGGTTTGGCTTACAGATATATATATATAGTATGTACAGATATACATATATATACTTTGGCAACTCTCAAAAGTTGAGTTTTCTCCTTGGTATCCAAAGTTTATCTTACTACAGTCTTTCTTCCCAGATAAGATGCATAGGAATTTGGGCTGATCCCTGAATTAAAAATATAGTGATCATTAGCTTTTATTTTATTTTTTGCTCTAGAGATCTCTAATATTCACCATGGTGACACGTAACACTTCTCAGAGATATCAGAACACGCCAAAGCATGTTTTCTTACAAAGTGAATTAGATAGGCCTGGACCTAATTTCAGGAATGTCTGTGCTTGGAAATCAAAATTCCTGTGGCAGTGGACACAGCATAAAGACTTTCGGAGCTTGAAGTTTTGCAATTCAAGCAAGGCAGCCATATGGTGATGCAGAAACACAGAAATTAAATGTTTCAGGTTAAGATTCTGTCTGTATCAATTAATCATTTGAATGACATCTAAGATTTGGCACGGACCTAAACAGAAACATCATATTATTAGTAACATAATTTCACTTCATAGGCCACCCCAGGTTTTCCAGTGGCTGAGTGTCCCTCTACACTCTAATTCATGTGAGTCTGAAATAGAAAATATGCTTGGACCATTTGCCTGCTGTTTATGCAGCAATCTACCAAAAATGTGAAAAAAAGTGTACACCAAAAAAAAAAAAAAAAATTAAATCTATTTACTTAGATTTTCTTGTTTTGTTGATTTTGCTTTTGTTTGTTTGCTTTTACAAACAGCCGTCTATAAACTCAAAAGCTATTTCAATGCAATTATATTTAGTGAAAATAGGATTTTCATTCATGGCAAATACAAACAATTTAATATTATAAAAGAGAAACTCATTCACAGTGGAATATATTCTGCAAGTGTTACTTTCTCTACATTGTCAACAATTAACACAAGATCCCATGTACATCATCGAATATGTAAATTGATATTTTCTACTTGAAGTCAGATTCTTAACAATATTAATTCTTGCAAAAACTATTTTCTTTTTTTCAAGTAGTTTTATACAATGTTCTGATCTCATTTACCTTAAAAAGAAATGTCTGCTTTTATAACCAAAAGGAAAAAAAAAAAAAAAAAAAAAAAGGAGAGGGAGAAATGCATTAAGTGATTGTAGAAGCAAATCAACTCAACTGGGGCACCACGACCAAAGCAAGCCCTGTAATAGTATAATGACCTTTAATGAGTGTCTGGGGAAACAATACAGTCCTAGCATAAAAGACAAAGGGCAAAACCCATCATGGCTCCACTGACACTAATTTAAAATGATTTTCAGAACAACTAAAGAATGTAAGAGAGGTAATCTGATCCACCAATCTGACCTCACTTTGATTCTGGGGCCATGCTGCTGCCATTTCTAATTGTCAAACACTCTACATTTCACATCTGCTCATATTTAATGAAAAGCTGACTCTCACCACCACTCTTTGAGTTAACTAGCTCTGTCAAGATGGGCATCATACAACCCCTGTGCACTGCAAAAAAAACACAGTGATTTCTGTTGAAGCCATGCCAGTGAAATTTTGCATGTGTATATATACTTTTTAATTGGAAAAGAAAGGCTTCTGCTGGCATATAAAGAACATGAATTGGTATTGATTTTTGTACTTATTATTAACAGTCAAGGGTGACTAATCTCAAAAGGGGAAGAGTGAATTCTCTTCTGATTTGATGGAGTGATGAAGGGGGGAAAAGGCCTTTGAAAGATAGGATGGTAAAAATCCTCAAAGTTGTCAATATCATTCATCCCTCAAAATATCACATAGATTTAGCAAGTTTCCCAACAGCACTGTTTTTGATGGCAGTAACACCATGCAATGGAGGTTTTTGGCCCAGCTAGCAACAAAATAAAAAAATGTTTACTTTTACTACTTAAGTGAATTCAAAAGTCTTAAGTGAATTCAAAAGTCATTTTGAATTCACAACAAATTATGTTGTGTTTTTTGTTGCTTTTTTTTTTTCCGTGCCAAACAGTGCTTATGGCAGAAATTTCACTTATCTGTAGGGGACTCACTCATTTATCCCCATCTGGTAGCTGTTAACACTCACACTGGGACCCAACCACTTAATCTCTGTACTAGTCTGTATTAATGCAAACAATACCAGACAGTGTTACAGAGGCTGTTAGGTCATAGAAGTAACACTGCCTACAGTAACTCTCAATCCAGGAAAGTTTCACAGTCACTGTTCTTAACAAACAAGTACGATTTTCTGTGTTTTACTCTTAATACAGGGCTCTCTAAAGGATAAAAAACTCCTATAACTTGGAATAATAATTTCAAATGGCTCTTCCCTTAGCGAACTCCCACCAAGTAAATAAAAATGACATTCACAGTGCTTGTACACATAAACCAAGAAGATTTCTGCCAAAATTCCTATGAAATTCTATTAGAATCAATTTAATTGAGACAGTCTTCAGACATAAAAATGATAACAAAGATCATAGTATTGGTACATACACCACATCTCTGTCTGGAAAAATATTCAAATGTAAAAATAGCTACAGCAAAGTCATTTACTACATGGACTACACATTGCAATAAACTTAAGGCATCAAAAGGCAACCAGATGCATAATCTAACTAACTATGCAATGTTCTTAATAGTGGAATTTGTAATGACTTGTAGTGTAAAGTGGACATGCTTTCCCATCCAAACTCCTAAAATTCCTTCTGAATAACTTGTCAGTTTTACTTTGCATTTGGTTAGAGAAAGCGAAACAAACACATTCCAAGATATAGTTCTGGCTGTAATGGATGTCTGAAGAGGATAAGAGAGTGAGAAAAATCACTGTTTAACAATCTTTCTCAATAGTTGACATCACATAGATAAAGGAAGCTCTAGAATCCCTATGGCTTACCTGAAGAATTAATGACTACACAGAGTTCTAATTTTTCTCTTTTCCCCCTCAAACTCTAGTCTTTCAAAAGAGCTTTTGGAGCATATTCCAGAATAGTACTGTCCTGCTGGAAAGATTTTGCTGCTAATTTCAGTTAAAGAAATTAAAGATAATGGTAGCAGTCTAAACTAGAATGTCAGCTACTACAACTAAGCAGTTAAGTTGTATCCTGTACATTTATTCACTGACTATTGTACACTCCTATGCTGACTGTACTATTTGCATCTGCCCACTTAGCACGTCACAGATTTAGACACAGACCTGTTCCTCCAATAACGCACATATTGGTTAATAATTAAAATTTATATTGTGTGAATTAAATTAAAAAGATATCACCAAATTGCACTACTAAGTTCCTGCAAGCTATTGCAAGAGCATGCTTCATAAAGAGCACAAAAAGCAAAATAACAAATTACATTTTTCATATTAAAAATAAATAGAAACAGAAATATAAATACAGAGCTGGATTAAAATTTGGCCTTGAATTTTTTAAAAAGCATCAGCCCGATAAAACTCACAGAACTACAATGTACGACACAAGACGGGGATGATACCACAGACACCACAGACATGGAACAGCATGTGTTGGTGTTAAAACTTACAGGCACGTAAACTGGTGGAGCAATCATTAACAGAGACAGAAGAAAGTGGGAAGGCTCTCTCAAGGGTGTCCATGTTACTATGTACACTGCCTGACATGCAAGAGCAGTCACGCTCAGAGCGTCCGCAATCAAAACAACATGCCAGTTTCATTCTCTTGTAGATGGACATCTTGGCTATAACCATGTGTTGGATGATAGGAGAGGAAGAGCAGCAGGTTAATGGCAAGGTTATATATATAACAAGGCAGCTGGAAGGTAATTTAAGGGATTTAATACAGGCCTTAGTTTATGTTAACAGTCTTGACCCAGAAAAAAAATATGCAATGAGATTATTGGTAACACTTTGGCTTTACATTAAAAGCAGGGCAAAAGATAAATTGTTCTTTATTTCTCTTCAGTCTCATAGGGTGACCGCAGACATAGGGAAGAATTACTGATTACAGTCAAGTGTTTGGATCAAAAAAGAGCATAGTATAAGCAGAAAATCCTAAGAATATATTCCTCCCTTGGCACAATTAATACTGCTGGGCTAAAATGAAACAAACATATAAAGTTGATGATTCATTAGCTGTTTTTGGCTAACTCTGCTTCATATAGAAGTTGAAAACTTTCATATATATGTGTATATATATATGAATATGCATGTATACACACACAAAAACACATACACATATTCTTACACACACACATATACATGTATACACATACATACATACATATACACATATATATATTTATCCTCAAACATATGCTAATAATTGCTTTTCATTAAACTGTGCCAAGGAACTCCTTTATTGCAATAAATTACACGTTACTGGAGAGTTACAAGATGTGCATAAAATTTTCTGAAAATTTGATTTCATTTGCATTGCATCTTCAGGAATCCAAATTAACTCCAGACAGAATACCAAAATTTGCTGATATAAGTGACACAACTAATAATGGCAAATATGCTTAACATTAAAATCAGTTCACAAATAAGGCATCACCAAAAGCACACAGAGCATTGGTACACTGAAACATGCTGAACCAATCCAATCACCGGCATGCTTTCTGCTCCAACAATTACTGAGTTTGTTTAACCCAGGAAGATTGAAAAGTAGATTGAGAATAAAATAACTGGACATATATTTAGGCACCAATTCCAAATGGATTTCCAGGTTGGAATAGACCATTTATGTCCCTTAGGCACAGATAGGATATTCTCCTTATTATGTATTTCTAGAAGTATACAGCATTCTGTTTTATAAAAATGCTGTCATGTAATTATCTTCATACAAATGCATATGTTACCTCAGTCTGAAGTAAATTTAAGTCTGAAGAACTGCAAAGGCCGCATAAATTGCTTCACATGTTGCATTGAACCAACACTTTTGGTAATGGTTTAGATTGAACTGACTCAAATTATGCTAAAAAAAAACCAAAAAAACAAAACAAAACAAAAAAAAAAAACCAAAACAGAACACCAACAGGCAAAAAGAAAACCTTAAAAGTAAAAGGTAATGTTTCTCTGGCCTGTGCCTTCAGTTGAATATTGAATAATGGTAGCAATATTAGATTTTTACTAGTTTCTTTTTTTTTTTTTTTTCCCCTTTCCTTTTTCCCAGTTTTTTAATGCTACAGTCACCAGGGAAGAGGGATTGTATTTGTTCAAATGGGTCAAGTCCTGTTCTAAGGCCTTGATGACTTGCCATACAGTATATTTGTCAAGCAAGGGTAACATTATGATTGTGGAAAACAGGCATTGAGGGAGATGAATGAGTGATCTCTTCAGCAGCGACTCCATTCCTCTAAAACTTTGCTCACATGACTACTGCCATGTTCTTTCAGCATCCTAGTAGAGTTATCTTAGAGCTGTTTGAAAAGTCATCATGCATCATCAGGCTTGTTCATTGCGTGGTACATCATTTCTCAGAGCTTGGCTTTTAGTAAGATTTCCACCGCAGCTTTTGATGCATTCACATTCAAACTACACAGAAGATTCAAAACAGCATCTGTTTTCCCATAGTTTCCCTCTCTCTAACTTTTCCCAACATATTCTTTAAAACTGAAAAGTTGGGCAGAGAAAAAATGTTACCAGAAATATGGGAGTGTTTTCATTATGCCTATTTTATTATTGTCATTTTAAGGAAACAAAAGAAAAATAAAGAGCATTTATGAGATATACTAATAGTAGGTGAGGGAAAAGGAAGGACCATTTTGTTTCAATTACAGCTGTTTTGAAAGACATTTTTAATCAAATGCTGTAAGCAAAACACACTGACCAGATATTCTCAGCTGCTGGTTAGTAACAGTCCCTGGTTTTCATTTACTTGAATCCATAACTTATCAACAGTCAATAATAGAAAAGGTCATATTTATTAAAATTAAAAAAAAACAAAACAAAACAAAACAATCATCCTTGATGGCAAATGAGATTGGGAAAGAAAACTTTTTGTACCATTTTCATCAGACTTAAACCAATGAAGTTGGAAATTTAAGCCCATCTGTTCAATTGGGGAGGGAATCCATGGCACTTCTCAAAAGTAATGCCCTTTCAGGGACTGTTTTTAACTATTATTGTCAGTTGTTCTGGAGATCATGCATCATTTTAATATTTCACATCATTAACATGCAGGAAACAGGCTTGGACCTGGAAATATAAGTAGCAGATATGACTTGCCATAAGGCTTTCAACCAGTATATAAGCAACTGCATATCAGAGCAATACATTTTGTAAAAAAAAAAAAACATGCTGTTACTCTTCATTCATTTTAAACAGTCATTGTAACATTCACACCAAATACAATATTTATTTTCTTTTAAATAAAACAAAACATGGGTTATTATTGTTAGGGATGAGTAGTGACAAGATCAAAGACAAGACAGAAATGATTTCAAATGGATCAAGCCACACACATACCATTCCTATCAAACTTCCATAAAAATTAACAAAAAATGGGTACCATCAAAGAGACAGGGGGACCTTAAGAACAGCCTCCGGTTGTTAAATTCATTTGACACCTGTAGCACCTGCATAAGAATCATCTCATTTCTATTCATAGAAATGTTACGGAGATTGAATAGAACTGTTATGTGCAACTAGTATATATACTAGTTATATAGTATAAAGGGATATAAAGTAAATTACTTCCCTATTTCCAATTGAACAACAAATGGCTAAAAAGGAAGAATAGATCCTTCTACTTAGTATTGATCACAATTCCCTAGCATTTGTGAAAATATCAAGGGAAGTAATCATGGACACAGAAATTAGACTACTTAAATGATTTACTGACAAAACAAGGCCTATATGGATCACAGTAATTTTCGGAGTTGTTAAGAGCAAAACAATATCAATAATTGTTAGTTATTTAAAAAAACAAAGAAATACATGAAAAACTTTTTGTTGCATTTTTTTCTCAAAAGGTAATGTCCTATCATTCCAATAAGGAAAAAAACATGGCTTAGATGCCTACACTTGTAGGAATATCTTGTTTTCCGATCTCAAAAACTCAGAAGAGCCTAGTCAACTTTTCTAGATTGTCTGGGTCTGATGTGTAACTTAGAGTTCACAAACAGTAGTGGGAAACATTTCCAGTTGCAAAAATAAGCAAAGGAAGCTGCAGGTCATTGTCTTCTTAGTATATCATGAAACAGCTCCTTTGTTAAAATAAATAATAAGTAAAAATAAAGCAGAAAGAAGTATCCCTTCATCTTTCCTGATTATTATTATTTTTTTTATTTTTTATTTTTGTTTTAACTGTACAGGCTACTCAATTCTAATATTCCACCCATCACTATAGCAATCTTCCTTGTAACAAAAAGTAAATCTAGGAGGACATCTAGTGGTTCTCTATGAAACAACAGCTGGTTAAGAAGGATCAACTGGAGCTTTCTTGACCAGCAAATGGTTCCAAAATGGTTCCACTACATTTAAGAATTGAAATGTATGTACAGTGTCATTTCAATTCTGCAAGTTCTCATTATCCACACTAAGAGTAAAAAAACAGCAGCATTAAAGGAAGACCGGACTGACTTGATGACTTGTAAGGATGCTGGTTAGCATCAAGAGACAAATCTTCAAAGAATTTCCCTTAGCACAATCACTTTATGAAAAATACAGCAGCATTTCTTAAATTATTTTTCACAATTTATTTTCTCTTAACACAACAGGCAAAGCTATCTCTTCATTATTTAATTTTTAAAGAACAACTTCAATACCACCAACTCAGCTTTTTCATTATCTTGCAATTTTTTTTGCAATCAAAGGTAATTTGTCAGTTGCTTGTGATAATGTCACCGTTCTTTCTCAAAACTGTACAAACAGAGGACATTCTGCCCTCTTTAGTAGCTAGAAGTAATGTTGTATTTATAGACCAACTTGTTTTAATATTCAAATATCACTGTGAACTTATCTTTATTACGTTAAACTCTCTCAGCCAGCATACTCTCAGAGCGAGCTGCATTTCTGAGCAGACAGAAGATCTGACTTCTTTTTTATTCTTATCAATTTCTGCAATTACTTTTTTAAATACTTTTTTTTTTTTAATTTTTTTTTTTTTTAGGAAAAAGAGCTCTTTTATTTTTTTATTGCTATTTCTACTACTTTGTGTGGTCCAGAAAGGGCTCAATACAAAAATGCATTTAAAATTAATACATTGCATCCAAATTACTTCCAGTGTTTTGCCTTTACATCTACAGATTCATTCATTCAAATAAATTAGTTTCTTTCTGATTTGTAAACTCTTACTCTGCTGTCCTGCCTTGATAATCTGTTGGGGTTTTTTTGTTTGTTTGTTTGTTTGTTTTTGTGTGTTTGTGTGTGTGTGTGTGTTTCCCAGCTTTCTGCTGTGTCATTCTACTGGCAGGCAATAACTTTTTTGAGAAATTTCTGTTCTGTGTATAAATAATTTCTACTACAGTGTGAGGAGGGGAGAGATCTCATTCCTTTACTGTAGCAATGACATCAAAGCAAACAAAAAAGAACAAAATAATGCTAACTATCACACAGGCCACCATAATTACAAGATGGCTGACAATATATCACGCAACTCTAGGAGTATCAAATTTTTCTGGATTCTTTGCAAGATTCTATGGTGTGCAGAGCTGAGAGGTGAAAAAATATCACAGTCTGGATTCAGATCTGAAGTGTTATAAGAAAATAAATTCATAATGTCTGGCGAAATGGTGAAAAGTCTCATAGTTTCACTTATTTAGAATAGCTGCAGTTGTATGGTATAGCTACCAGCCTCAATCTGATGCAGTAGTGAATGCTTTATTGCATCTGTGAAATGCTTGATCCCTCCTGCTGTTTGAAAGAACAAATCCTATTATTCTAAAACTGCAATACAACCAGTATATTTTTAATAGTTGTCTTTCTAGAAAGTTTAACTCTTTCCATGTCCAAAATGCTTTTTTTAATGTTTATTTAAATTATCTTGGCTGCACATAAGTGGCTGGTGAGAGCCTCCACAGATTCTGAGCACTTTGAAGTGGTCAGATTTAGATTGATGTGAAATGGTCTATAAACTTCATATTCTATATATAATAGTAACAATGTAAAATTTTACAGCTTAGGTCCTGAAAAGACAGTCTGGCTCTACCCATGTAATTATTTTCATAACAAGCAAAACTGTTATAGTTGGGGAAAATGATCACTGTAGCTTGTTTGCTATTGATGAAAGTTGTATCCTAACATATTCAAAGTAAAACACATATTTAATTCATTGTCCAGCTTTCTCCCCCCCACACACTTTTGTTTTTGACAGTGGGGAGAAAGGAGTTAAATAAGGACAGTAGAAGAGTGCTGTTCTGTCCCTTGTGTCAGCTAAGCAATGGAAACCAAGTACAAAAAAAAAAACCTGAATACAGATCTGTCAATGAATTTGGCTTAATCAGGCAAACAATGCTATAGTGCTAATTATCCCAGCCTAACCAATAGCTCTGAAAACTCATGAAATATCTCTAGGATCATTTCTCAGAAATGTCACTGCCACGATCTCCCTTTCAAATAGGGATAAAAGACAAAGTTGTGGAAAAAAGGAGCAAAAAGTGGAAGAGGGGAAAACTGCTGTATTTTCTTCAACGTCACCCTAATCTCCGTGGGTGGAAACGATGAGAAACTTGTGGGTATGACGTCACTGCTACATGCAACATAAATAAAGAAAATAACCAAATACTGAACAAAAATACTTTTCTGCTAGAGAAAGACAGGTTGGACCGTACTCTGGGCTACAGGGAACCCATTTTTACTCACAATAGATCACTATCAGTGTGCAGTTAAAATATAGTAGGGGCCGTGTTCCAAGGCAGCAAGAGGAAAAATAAATCAAAAGTTTGTCAATTATCATAGAGTATAAGAAATTCCTTCAAACACATCAATGTACACATGATATGTCCCTTCTGGGGTTCAACCCCCACTGTTCACAGCAAGCACTGTCACTGGAAAAAATATATACAGAATTAGACCACAGTTGTTGTACAGAATGAAAGAAACAGGAGGAGTAGGTCATCCAGTTCAGAGATTTCATCCCAACATGGCTGCATTTTATATAAATTTATACATGTATTTGGCCCCTTGCTGAAAAATCTACAGTTAAATGACATAGGAATAAGATTGAAAGCATTCAAAAAACATGTTAACAATCTGTGAATAAAATTTCCACACAAACATTTATCTGGACATGACATCAGCATTCATATGTTATTCAGGGAGTGGGATACGTAAGGAGAAAGAAGGGTGGCAGAAACTGCGAAAGGAAAGCAAGGTTACATTAATTATCCGTGGCCTCATAGAAATGTACTGAACTTCTCTGAATTATTAATATTAGGCCTAACAGGTTTGGACAAATAGCTATGTAGGTCAAACTCACGTTTAGACCCCAACAGTATCAGAATGTACAGATAGTTCTGAAATGATGTGCAAACTCAGATGTATTACTAAAAATGTGGTCTTCCAGTGTCACAGGAAGCTACATTATTTAAAACTACAATAAGTAAGATTTCAATTTAAAGAAAGATAATCTTCCACATTCAATTCACCTGAAAGTGTCAATATTTACAAGCAGCCCCCTTCATTTCATCTTACATGTTTTCCACATTCATCTGTCACAAATTGCTATGCTGCTCACTAATTAAAATATATATACCTATATAGGACCACATATTTCCATATCATTATTTTTGTTGTCTTAAAAAATCAAGTTGTTAACTTAACTGTTGATGGTTCAGTTGACAGTTTCCTAATTCAATGGAGAAAGTATTTATTAGTGTATGTTTTGTTATGGTTAGCTTGCAGTTTAAGACCCAAACGTTTGTGTAATTTGCAGATGGATAACACAAGATTTTCAAAAGTGGTGATTTATAAGCTAAAACTAAGGCATTTAATGTGAATAATGGTCTTTACCTTAAGACTTACCTTTTAAAAACATATACCCAGTCCCATAAAAGGGATCTTGAGACTGTCACTGGAATTAGTGATCCAAAATTACAAAATAGTGCTGAAATTTTTCATTTATTTATTTATTTATTTGCTGACTGACAGAACTTTAAAAGCAAACAAACTGCATTACTCCCAATAGTTGTGAACCCTGTGTTAAGCGGAAGCTGTTCACTATTATAGTGCCTCTAACCATATGCATGTGTGGTGGTAGAGGTGGGGAGGTCAGATGGGAAAAAAAGGAGAGACGATTAAAGGGAAAACCAATATTTTGCTGTCTTTTGTTTCTTTTTCACCTTACTGAGAGGATTCTCTCCTTAGTGCTTAGTCCTCACTGCAGCAGCTCTGACAGTCTCCTTCCTCAGCCTCAGTAAATCCGTCATTTTGTTTCTACATCTGAGCAGTATCTCCATCTGTTGGACCAACTGTCCCTTTTGGGACATTCCACACTGCCTTACATAGAAGTTCTCACTGTCACCTCTCCATGGCCCTGCAGTTGGTAATGCATCTATTGTCCTGGCAGGGTCACAGGATGCCCCATTTTCTCCCTGGTTTCCTAGTACCGAGGTTATGTTACTGTTCATGCTTTTGCCCTGTATACCACAAATTCCTGATTCCTACCTTCTTGCAACATCTCCCATTAAACACCAAATTTTCAGATTTTTCTCTTTGAAACAGCACATTTGAAAAGCATACACAATGTGAAGGAGTAGAGAAGAGCATACAATTAAATGTTATTTTTTGTTTGTTTGTTAAGAATTGAACAGGTAACATATTCCTTCTCAAGTGTTGTGTGAATTAGGGGGGGGGGGGAATAAAAAAGCAATTGGCTTTTGAAGTTACTGTCACCCTGCGGCATCTGAAACTTGCTTTACCAGAACTTGCTCAGCAGTCTCATTGGCTTTGGCAGCAGTTCAAAGATCACATTCTCACATGGATAAACTGTTCTTGAACAATATATTAGGCAATTTTTTTTTCCAATATGTTAGGCAATACATACATTCCTTCCACATCAGGCATGCTTTCCATGTGCTTTACTCTCCTTGAAACTACTGGGAAGAAATTTCCATTTTCCATTAAGGCCTCAGCTGTTTTCTCTCAATTACACTACTTTGTTTCACAGTTCTGTGGTTTGGTTCGTTTTTGGGGGGGGTTATTTGTTTTTTTTGTTTTGTTTTGTTTTGTTTTGTTTTTTTAGAGGAGCTTCTTAAAAACTCATGACATATGCCTTTTTTTTTTTTTTTTTTTTTTTTTTTAATCCATAGAATTCATCCATTTCAGCTGTTCCTTAATTTTAGATAAGGTCCAGCTTAGAAGCCTTATTGGCTTCTTCCAAAACAGTAAAATGATGATGCTATGAATAAGCTCACTGAATGAATAAATATGGCAGATTTTTTTCCTCTTAAAAGTACTGGTGGGACAGGTTCTATCAAACTCTTTTGAGATGTTTCAATTTACCTAGTCAGTTTGTAATGACAGCTTCTCCACAGCAAGATGGAATGGAATGCACATAAATATTTGTGCACCCATTGAGAGACTGATCTCTAAATCCTTTTGATTTCAATATTACAAATCAAGCACAACTATGTCTAAAATGTGGTTATCACAGTTCCTGCAAAATATCTTCAAAAAGAGTATCTAAATGAAATAATAATTTCTATATATTTATAAAAGTTGAGATGCAAAATCTGATCTCAATTTCCAAACTCAATTAGTTCTTTACACACAATTTTCCAAAGAATTTAAACAGCAGACCTAAGAATGCAACTAAACCAAATGCTAGCATTTCAGCTATGGATATTTTTTCTATTGAAAGAATATGTTAAAGGCACCAATCTTTAATTTTTTCCAGACAATCCCTTTCTCCAGGAACTGATGATTTATTTCAGTAATAGCTTAGTTCAATAGTTACGGTTTAGGTTAGAAATTAGGAGGAAGTGCTTTGCACAGAGTGTGGTGATGCACTGGAACAGGTTGCCCAAGGAGGTTGTGAATGCCCTATCCCTGGAGGCACACAAGGCAAAGCTGCATGTGGCTCCAGGCAGCCTGGTTTAGTGGTTGGCGACCCTGCAAATAGCAGGGGGGTTGAAACTAGATGGTCAGTGTGGTCCTTTCCAACCCACCCCATTCTATGATTCTATGATCTTCTCGTACAGAATAGTATTCAGCAAGGAAAACAAAAGCTCTTTACAGAAAAATATTGGAATTACTGGATTTCAGCATGAGAGCAGAATTTCACTGTTAGCTCATTTTTAACTCAGAAACTTCCGTAATTATATCTAGGTAGATGGACTGTTTAAGTTTTGTTAGCTTTGGACCCTAATAGATTTTTTTATGAAGAAACACGTGTAAATGGTATGAAATTTAATAAGAACAATTACAAAATGTAAATTGCACTTATATTGCCATGAATTTACTTTTTAACTTTTCTTCACCAGTGTGTGAAACATGTAACTGAGTGTACAATTGTTCTTCAGGACTAAATAGTTAATGAGAAAGAGAAGGGAGTGATAGAAATATTACTTACGCCGTTTGCAGCCACACTTTTTTATCCTTTTGGGATCTGTGATGTCATCATGGCAGGCCTTGCAGTAAAAAAATGCCCTGAAGAGACAGAATGGAAAAACTGACATATTTCTTAATACATACAAATGAAATCAGTCCCACATTTCTTCTTGTGGCAGTATCACATTAATGAAACATGCCAGTGCTAATTTCCTTTAATCTTTGAAACTATTTAGATATTTAAAGTAGGAAATATTTGCTTCAAGACCATGACATTCAAACATAAGACTCCAAATTAGTGTTTCTTTTAATATACTTGAAACGTAATTGGGAGAACAGATGATAATTATGACAGTGTATTCTTGCAGTTGTCTTTCATCTTTGAAAAATGGAGCACCCAATGAATTTTGCCAAGAATGTGTGTGTGTGTATATATATATTATATATATAAATTGTATATACATATTTATGTATATACATATTTAATGAATTATCTGTTCCTATCAGAAATACCAGATATTTTCTTTTGGAAACATCATCTAGCACCCTCGTCTAGTTTTTCAGCCTGGTCACAAGTTGGAAAGCATCTTAGTTAAAACTAAAGATTGTAAAGTGATTGATGTGACAATATGTCAGATGTACGCTTTATCCCCCTCCAACCCATCCCCCTACCCCCCCCCCCCCCCCAAAAAAAAGAGAAAACCTACAAAAAATTACAAATTACAAATTACAAAACCTACAAAAAAAGTTTATATAGGAATATATAAATGAAAGAGCAGATATAGTCTTGCTTCAGACTAATTTTTGTTTTTTATATTTGGTGTTAGAGCAGAATCGTACTCTTTTTGAACAGATAAGAAATGAACGTTTCTAAGAAAAGCATGTAATTACAAAGTTGAACCATCTAGGTTACCATGTGATAATCTTGCTTATTAACATCTACTATTGTATTAACACACTCACCAATAGCTGAAACACAAAGAGAACCAAGTAAAGGGAAAAGAGTAAACATTTGACTTTGCATAAATATCAAAATAAAATTCCAGTTAATAAATATGCATCTGACTGCTCTCAGATGAGTTTAATTGTGCCTGTCAATTCAATATGTTGCATAAGGCTATTGTGACATATCTCACAAGTATCACATAAGTGGCCTGTAGCAAAACAGTTACAGTTCACCAGTATTCCTGCTGGCATAAAAAAGAAAACATAGTTTTTAACTTGCTGAAATGCTGGTACATATCCTAATCAAGATATGGTAGTTCCATACATATCTTTTCCAACCTTCTCCCTTTGCGTGCATCTCAATAGAAATTCACTGTAAGCTATCATTCTATACCTGAAATTTAGCCATTAGCATATTTTAAAAATTGATGATAATTTGAATTTCAGGCATTTGACTTACTTGTTTTCATCATATTATACTTATTATCCTTTTCACTTTCTTTTCTTCTCCAAGACCTCACCTTCAGAACATTCTTTCTGAGTGATTCACAGCTCAAAAGAGTGTAGTCAACACTTTTCATAATTGGTTTTGTTAGTTGAAGCATATCTGATAATGACTTGCTTTGCATAGAACAGCAACAGAATGTGGCAAGGTTCTAAACAAAATTTTCTGCAAAAAGTCAGGCAGAACTGGGAATTCTATCTTAGCATGTTATTAGATAAAACATGATAGACGAATGATAGGCAAATTCTTTCTAACCACATTACTAGCAGTCAACTGGTGAAATAAATTATATGTCAGGTAATTTATGTGAAATAAGTCTGAAGTAATTTCATAGGAGATTGTAAAACGCTCTATAAAATGAAAAAACTACCAACATCACAGGGGTGCGAAGACTATATTCAAATGGATGAAAGCAAAAGAGAAGAAAAAACTGTATGCTGAAAGGCATTGTATCTGACACAATATTGGTTGCAAATATTCTGAAGTCAGTGCTAGACATATGAGAGAAGTATTACTGTGCTCTTATTTGTGCTTTGGCTACACAAAAACTGTATTAACTGTTTCAACAAAAATATCTTTCAAATTCTCAGCAATTTCATGATTGTGATGTTTTGACATTCTTTATACACTTATAACAAACATGCATTACTTAAATATTACTTTTCACATAAGTTTAGGACTAAGTAAATGTCATCATTTATATATTTTTATTATTATTATTAATTCAAGGGACATAAAAGAATTATTTATTTCAAACACTACTTTCTCACATTGCTATTTTATTCCGTCCAAGCATTTTATATCCTAACAAACCAGAATAAATATGTTTGGCACTAAATACAAAAACATAAAACTCTCATCAATCTAATGCAACTATAGTACATCTAGCTACAGTGAACCAGTGAAGCTGTCCTTAATGGTTGCAATATATTTCAAACGGTTTTATTTGTGTTTATTTTTATGGGGACATAGAATATATAGTTACAGTAAAGAAAAATTAAAAGGTCATAAATATTAATTTGCTAATGCAGTTAGCAAATAAATACACCAGTTTGCTCAAATCAAGTATTTAATAGATTGCATACAAATAAGAACTATTTGAAACCTTAAACTCGGACAAAACTGTCAACCCAGATTTATCCCAGAGCAATTTCACTAATTAATTTATAGAAAAAAAATAGATCAGTATGTTACATTTTCTAGTAAAATTCTGAAAAATAACCTCTTATTTTCTTCACATACTTGTAAAATCATTTTATTTCCTTGACATTTAAAATTATAGTTAAGAAATTTATACGCATGATCTCAGGGAAAGGTAATTTCATTAGTTTCTTAACTCAGTTTTCCGTGAATACCTTTCAACATAGTACAGTGAAAATCAGTGAATGTGTTTACAACTAAAGGAAAAAAAATTAAATACTGTATGTTTAAATTTAAAGATAGAAATATACGAATTACCTTTTTACTTCTTTGGCATCACTTGCAATGAAGAATCCTAAGGTACCTTCTTGAATCTTGACATGGTTTCCAGGATTGATTAATATACTGCTCAGTGAAACAAAAGCAAAAACAAAATGATAAATTTTAATTACTTTTAACGTAATGTTCAAAACTAGCTTTATTTTATTCTACTATAGGGTACCCACTAGTTATGAAAGGCTGCAAGGAAATTTTAAGCCATTTTTCCTTGCAATTTCCAATCAAATTACAGTTTTTACATGCCATCATTTTTACGAAAACTTTACTTTGAGACATTCACATGCCTTCTCCCAGAATCACATTAACTGTTCACATATGTATTCTTATGTTTTTGCATTAAGTATGGATTATACAAAATCAACAAAGCCTCTCAGAAACATGATGTGTGAAGCTGAGTTTTTAGATCTCTTGCTCTGTCAATTCAAGATATGGTGAAAAGAACAACCAACCACCACTCAATAACAATACAAAGAAGCCACTCATGAAGATAAACCCTTTTATGCAAATTTTTGCCAATTTCTAGTGATACGGAATGTTAATGGGACCCCAATCTGGACATAATATGTTATTGTTCAAAATAATAAATGCACACATACACTCAAGGGGAATGGTACAAGACAACCAGTCACGATAGCTGAAAAAACATAAAATGAATTTAAAAAAATTTTAAACACTGCTACGTAGGCATGGAACAAAAGAAGCACAAAAATAACCCAACCGCACTGACAAAATAACCTCAATTAAATATGATGAAGGAAATTATGAACTGCTATCAAGAAGTGAGATATTCTGTATCTCTTTATTAAATATTTTTATTTTCTTGAAGATTTAACTCTAGATATTAGCTAAGGTAATTTGCAAAGTACAAAGCTATATATCCATGCACACAGAGATATATTTTCCAATACCTTTTGCTATTGTGGAATGTAACTAAGCTTTGACTTGATAAAATTAAAACAGTTTGCATTTTTTTAAACTTGGTCTTTGAAAATTACAGTAAGATAAAGTGTTAATCCATTTTATAGATGAATTACTAATGACTCAATTGAGTCAATATGAGGCAAAATATTTATTTATTTAGGATGCCTACAACTTATTTTTATTAATATTTAGCACTGTATAACTCTTTATACAGTTTCTTGGGACTTCTGCTGCAAGTAGAAATGCTCAGTGATTGGTTCCCAAAGTATTCAGAGATCACCTGTAAAAAGTTTTGTTTAAATTGTCACACAGTTTTCCTATGGCAGGAACAGAAACCAGTTCTAAAATAAAGTGTTTACTCAGATATCCTTCCTCTTCCTTCACTCACAGTTTCAAACTTTGCAATAGTTTAAAAGCAGAGAACTAAAGAAAATTTGAGTGCATCACTGCAGAAAGCAGCTCCGCAGCACATTTCAGTAGTATTGCAAAAAATAAAATGTGATGATTTAAATGATGTCTACGTATAATGCGTACAGGTAAGTGAATATGCATTAAGATTGCACAGCTGAAGTTCACATCTTTTTCTTAGTTTCTTAGTTTATTGGGCTTACTGGTTTTGCTTGCAAAACAAAACATTTATTTAATGTTTTGTTTTGTTTTTTAAAATGCAATTTCCCAGGTTTTTATATGAAATAAAGCTGACAGAAAACAAAGTAAAACAGAACAATCAAACAAAACTAAAACAAAAAATCATTTGTTCAAATGAAATAAGTCAGTGAAGTCACAAATATATTGGAAAATTTAGATTTCGTGGACAAAGTTTTGTCACTTGAGTCAATGTACCAAGTCAAAGCTTTCTGGCTGTTCCAGGGACAGCTTAGCAGGCTGCCATTAAGGCAGATTAGATGTGCTTAAATGTGCTCTACTTGGACACTACCAGGAAAAAAAAAAAAAAAAAGAATTGCCGACATATAAAGCCATGAGCCCAGGTTAAACCAGGAGGCAATCTTTTTGCTAATAACAATCTGAAGTTGTTCTGCCAAAATATTCCATCTTCTTAAATTTACCTGCCGTTATGTCTCAAGCCTTTGCTCCTTCCTGTGTCCTTATTTTTATTGTCATTTTGATGATAATTTAGCTGTAAGAAGTCTACAGAAGCTAGTCTCATTTGTTTCTAGTAAGCTGCTCCTTCTAAAATATGCAAACATTTACAATGCGTTAGGTTTGACTACATTTCTTAAGTACCAGTGACTACTGCTCTGTCAGACTAACACTTCTTTTATCCCCCTCTTTCATTCTTTGCCCTTAATTGTAAAGACATTAATTACAGCTTTTCAGTGAAAACAGATGAACACATTTCTTTACATAGACAGAACTTCCAGAACTTCAAGCTTGACATATATATAATAAGCAGGTCTTTTAAAAGGCAGTGAACATAATCTTAAAACAGAAGTGATTTAAGTTGCAAATGTAGTGTGAACATGCTATTGGATCTCGAAGTTTCCTGGGACACATGAAATCAATTCAGTGGGTCAGTATAGACTTTTTTTGTCAGATCTTTTATGTCATTCATAGCTTTTTTCACAAATACATTGTATTTATAGCCACAAAATATAGATGTGATTGCAGTTAATGCAGTATGACCCAAGCATCAAAGACTTTGGTCAAAATTAAAAATTAATTTGCTCCATTGCTGTACTGACAATGAACTACAAGAAAGGCTCCAAATACTTTTGTTTTATAGGCACACACTGATATTTAACCAGATCACAGTCATGAGCAATTTCTACTGAGTATATATGGATTTATTAAATATGCTGCTTATTAAAGCAGCAATTGAATTATTTCTAGAACTGGGGTGTCATAGTTGAAACATAATTAAAGTTACGCTCTGATAAACACAGTAATATGTACAGTAAGCGAAATGTTTTGAATTAAAAGACTTAATCATAGAGGGGAAAAGGAACAAATAAAAATAAAACAGGCTTTAAAGCCTACCAAGAAGAATGCATTCTTCAGTTATTTAGAGATGCATATATATCTTAAAGCAGTTCATGAAAATGTGCACAGATATATATTCCCCTAGTTGTGGAGATAAGTACATGACAAAGTAATGACTCATTTTTATATATTATCAAGACTGGGAATTTCCCTTGTCATCAACTTGCTGCTATTTACTGCTCTTTTTGTTCTTACTTTCAGGATAACAATTTAGACAGCACTGAGAATGGGATTCACCTCATCTGTTTTAGAATAGAAGCTGCTTTCAAGAACTGAAGTCTGAATAACTAAAAGGAATTAATTAGGTCTACACTGATAAAGATAGGTGAGATGAAT
This sequence comes from Lagopus muta, assembly GCF_023343835.1. Lineage (NCBI taxonomy): Eukaryota > Metazoa > Chordata > Aves > Galliformes > Phasianidae > Lagopus > Lagopus muta. The sequence continues at coordinate 43,913,043 of NC_064437.1, read as the reverse complement.
GCCAGCATCAGGGATCAATTGAACAACTAATCCCTTCATCAAGGAAACCTGTCTGATTGAGTGGCATTTCCTTGTTGTTTTTTTTTTTCTGATTTGCAGATACCCTTTTAAATGCTATTTTTATCTTAAAAAAAGGAAAAAAGAAAAAAAAAGAGAAAAGAAAAAAGAGAAAAAAAAGGAAAAAGAAAAAAAGGAAAAAGGAAAAGGAAAAAATCAATTGTTGAATTAAATGAAACAAAAATGGCAAAATTTTGACTAAAGAAATGACAAAATCTGTAAAAACTTATTTTTAAACCTTGTGGTAGATGTACTGTACCATTCCCCACATGACTAAAATAGTAAAAATATCATATATTAAATTCAGAAATATAAATAATGACTCACTGTTATTAATAGAGTAACTAAAACAAGACTATTTGATATTACTGAATAAAGCTATCACACTGTTAAATAAAGACAGCTATTTTTCTTGTTCCATGCCACGCCCAGATGAAATGTACCATTATTAGCCTAATGGTCTTTTAAACTGTGCCATGTTATTCACACTACAGACTTAAAATTACAAAATTAGCCTTAGGTGATGTGTATTTTCTGTGAATGATTCTATGTGGAGTGTGAGGGTAGGTGCACAAATCCCATAGTGGGAGTTGTGTGCATACCAGCTTCACACTGCATGTAACTCGTGAGTATTGCTTCTTTCTTCTGGGCTCTATCATTGACATTAATTCAGATTCATATTGTTCTACACAGAAAAATCCAGTAAGACACTAAAAAGCATACAAGGCAAAAGACACGGCACATTACATGCTACAGTATATTAACTTTAATTACTACAAGCATACAAAAAAAGGTTGCTCCCAGGAGTTAAGTCCTTCACAATAGTGTCTACTACATCATGGATGTAAGGTGTTTTTACTGGGGCATAATCCAAAATTGTTCAATGGTGCTGGTAAGTTCAGTATAGTTTAAATAATTAAGTTATTCCTTCTGGTTCCAGAAGTGATTTATTATCAATACAATGAAGCAGCACAATACAGTTTATTCTGGGAGCAAGCAACTTTACTTTGTACAATACTTCTTCATATTGTTCATCATGCCAGCGTTCACATGCCTTAACCACAAGATAATATATACTTAAAAGCAAGAAGCGAAGTAGAGGTGCAACAACTGCAGATCCTTGAAGATGCTAAGTGTTGCAGTAACTTCTCTGCAGTTGGATCATATCAATAATGCCAAACTGACAGGAAGCCACCTCTCTTTTCACACATCTACTTAGAAACCACAGGAGAATAAGACTAAAAATTAAACATAACACACAGCACACGCAACAAAACAGACGTGGAAAGTAAACTTTAGGGAATCTGATGAAAGAAATTAAAATGTCTGAAAAATGAGAATGGGTCTCTGAAAAGCAAAACCAACAGATTGCTCTAAGCAATTAGAAAAACAAATGGGAGTGATGGAAAAAAAGATGAGAAGAGAAGGAGGAGAGGAGATGAGAAGATATGGAAAAGCATGCCTTCTTGATTCCATTAAAACCAGTAGCAGCACGATAGAATGTTGAATAGAGAAGGACTCTCAGCATGGTGTAGTAAAAGAAAATGATACACATGCCATACCCCCCAAAAAAATCTTAGAAAAAAATTGAGTAATATATTCATAAATAATCTTAATAAATGTCATTAAAATGAATGTGATGTACAGCACAAAATATCCATGGTACTTTCACTGGAACAGTACAACAAATTTAATGAGTACTGTATTACGATTAACTGGGCTCAAAATGCAAAGAATCAGGCATTAGGTTGTTGTTAATGGAAGGTGAGACTACAAGAGAAAATGAACCACTGTACTCTCAGACGTGTTTTGAAGGAAGACTAGGGGAAGAAGGACATCAATGAACTTATGAATATGGAGACGACTGTCAGCACAAGGGCTGGTAAAGACGAAAACTACATCGTCATGATACAGTACAAATGAAAAAAAGACAACAGGAGGGGTTAACAGTAAAGTCTATTTTTCAAATGTAGCAGTCTAATACACCAATGATTCCTTAAGGGGACAAAGATAAAAGCCTAAAACATATACTGTCGTATTTTATATTTCCTGCAAAGAAGTTAGTGCATGAGTCACAAGAACCAACAGAGAGACAAAATGCTATTCCTGTCTCCTTTTTGAGATTGGGGGCTCATATATAAATATACACACATATAGATATATATATATACACACATAGACAGATGAATATATATATGTATATATATGTGTGCATATACAGAGAAAGATAGACAAAGTTGTTATCTTCCTGTGTTCTTGGCAAGGAATTAGTCCTGAAGTTAGAAGGAGTGGAGGTAGGATTGAGGTTGGAAGGAAAGGTAACGAAGAGGGCATACCGCTTTCGGCTTCTGCAAACGACAAGAAAAAAATTGCAAATCAAACACTTTGATAGGAAATCAACTGACATCAAAGCAAAAGCAAAAAAAACCTTTATATAAAAGTCTCAAAGGCTCAAAGGTTTTTCCGCTGAGAATGAGGACAAATATATGGACTGACAAAGAGAAAATTTAACAAAAGGAGTAAACAGAAGGTGCAAAAGGGAAGAATCCAGGTTAGGTTTTCCTTCTTGCTTATGTGGAAAAAAAAGACAAGGAAAAATGAAGCAAAAAATATCACTAAAAGGAATTTTAGACGAGGAGTTTGAACATCTGCATTTAAAATTGATATTTTTTGCTATCCATTGAGTAAACTCTGCTAGGACACACTCAGGTTGATGTTCCCCATATTCCTTCAGCATATTTTTCTACAGGTGAAATAAAACCTTCCAGTAAATGAACTAAGAACATTATTTAAAGTATTTGGCTTTCACCAGGTATATAAACAATTTACTAACAAAATGCTTTTTTCTTAATAACAATGACTATAATACTTGCATAGATGAAGGAAGTTATAATATTAATGATGGAGGAATGTCTCATACTGTGATATGGAACAACTAAAGTGCAGACCTCAGTAGCTGGTCAGAAACCCTCTAAAGTCAGTCACATTTTGTACATTGAAAGGTTTCTGTGATAACTGAGCAGTAATTCAAATATTATTAATTATATAAATTTATATCTATATCTAAATAAATTTAAGTATAGCTATAATTAATCTTTTAAGTACCCTGATTAGAAACAATTGTATAAATAAAAATTAGGCCATATTTTGGCTATTATTTGACTCCATATTTATCGTATCTAAGAATACATTACTTGTATCAGGGCTTGCAAAGCTCATTTTACTTCAGAGCACTTTCACATTCTGATTTTAAGCAATCTTTTAAAATCATAACTTGTTTACAATGAACAATCTAATACATCTTTCTGTAGCTTTAATAGGAATTGTAGGAAAAAATGAAAAAAAATTGAGCAGGAAGCTCAGCTAGTGCTAGCTGGCATACTAATATTGACTTGGATAGATTTCTGATGATTTCAAATGACTACTGATCTCAAATTCCCTATGGTAGAATTAGCATAAAGTTTTAGAAAGCCAGAATCAAGGAGACTGGCTGAAAAAAAAATAAAACAAAAACATCATAACTTCAAAAGTGAAAAAAATTTTAAAGAACTTAAAGAAGATACTAAAATAGTCAGTGAAAATTCTGTCACCCACTCAAAATGATAGTGCGATGTTTTTCTTAACAGTGAGGTGAATGGTTTAACAGGGAATTAGGAAGTATATAATGACCTTAAATTACTACGTGTGAGAGCTGCACACATTTCACAATTCACTTTGTGGTTGCTTTAACAGTCATTGCAAAGTGATGAAAGCAGATGAAACTAATTAGATATATAGTTTACCTCAATATACTATACGTATTATATATGTATAATATTATATTAATATTATGCCTTAAAACTAGTCACAAAAATCAAAGTGGTGTAAGATCTTCTCATTGAGTTGGCAGAAGGAATGATTTGAAACTTCTCTCATCCTATACCTACTTCAGCTGTAGCAGAAAATAGCTTTTTCTACAAAGGTACCACCTTGATACTATTGCAGTCTTTTATTTATAGTAATTATTGTTGTGAACTATGTAAATTTCTCAGTATTTTTTAAAAATATGAATCCGAACTGTAATCATAAAATATACGAGTACATATCTCCTGTTGATCACCCTCCTGATAGAATGAATGTTATCATAATTAATTTTCTCTTCACATTTATGGATTATCAATGAAGAAATGAAGATGTGAAGTAGGGTAAAGTATGTCCAAAGACAATCAACAAAAATAATTGGTAAATGATAAATTTATCACGTTCAAAGAACATTTTCACTTGTAAACCATGTTATCCTACTTTTTATCTTAATTCTTCATCATTTAAGAATGCAAGGAAATATAAATAAACATAAGAAGTGAGAAAAAGGTTTGTTATATTACATTTCTGATTAGATTAAGAGGCTCCAGTGCATAAAAGCCAGAAATATGTACTCAACACATGTTGAAGAACACAGGGACAAGTAGAACAGTAAAATTATCCTGCAGGTAGCAGTTCGATTCTCCAAAGAGTGAGTATAAAATTATCACTGCTTACTAAAGTCAGAAGTTACTACTGTGGATCATGGTCAATAAAATGATATGACTACTTAGTTTACCTGCTTTCTTTCCGTTATATATGTTTGTAAAATCCAACTGTTAACATCCCTTCATTAGTATAGCTTAATGCAATTTCTTTTCTACCAAACTAATTCACTGTGAACTTTTACCTCTGTGGACTTGAGTAACAGAAAATATATGATTGGATCACACTGTTTTACTTTTTGTGGGACCTTCTGCATCACCTTGTGATTAAGAACTCAAACCAACTTCCATTGAAGTTAGTTCAAATAATGATATGAAAGCCATGAGTTATCTGTTATTATTGAAAAAGACTGCAATATTAGCACTTATGTAACTAAATAACATGCAAAGTAATGACAACCTAAAGTTGGGCAATAGTTGTCAGAGAGAGCCAAAGGAAACCAAGTATTTTCCAAATATTGTAATCTCAAAATATATTAATGTACCACTGCTGTTACTAATGCATTCTTCTTTTTTTTTTTTTTTTTCCCCTACAAAATTTAGATTAAACTTTTAGGAAAAATATTTTTACATTACATTTACTTTATATTAGCAAATGCAGAATTTAGTAATCTAATGGAAAAGTATTTATTTTAAGATAAGCCCAGATGAGCTGGAAACATTAAAAAAATCTGTTGTGAAAAAAAAATAATCAATTTCTTAATTAACATAACGTGGACAAAAGTAAAATCCAGTATCACACACACCACCTCATATATCACTTACCCCACAGGAAGGAATCAAGCAAAATCAAGTATAGGCCATGGAAATAGTGTCATTAGTAGTTGCAATAATTGATTTCTGTGTCAAGTGTCCCACATAGGTTTTATATAGGCATTTATAAAGGAATATACTTTCAAAACCTCAGGAATCATGGCATGAGCTCAAATAATAGATTTGATTCTCCTTGGAGGAGAAACAATTGCCCTCAAAGGTTTAGGTAATTGGTGGCAATAAAAATATTATTTTGTCGTATATGTAACTCCAGATTTACTGTAACACTTACAAATGTCACTTTTGACAGAGAAAACAAAATTCAGATCAAAGTCAGAATTACCAGATTTTTGTTATACGCCCCTCCGCATGTCACAGAGCACATGCAGAAGAATTTTTGTACAAAAAGAAGAAACACTTTCTGTCCATGAATTTATAGTGATTTATGATCAGGAAATTTATTTTCAGATAAAAAAGGTGTCAATCAGTTGGCAATTTCAAAACTACGTGTAACTTTGAGTTACCTGATGGTGTTCATATATAAATCCTTTGTCGTAACTGATACCATATAAATGTTTATTCTATATTTCCATATATCCTGTATCCTATGAAGACTGGCTCTTCCAAACTGATTTATATTAAATTATTTTATAAATGTTTATTTTGAGAAATAAACATTACCATAATTACTATTGATACCACACCTGCTTTCCACTTTTCTATTTACAGTAAATTGTTGGACTGTTGGACTGTCACTTAAAGCTGACAGAGTATAAACAAAAAACACTGAGCAAGGTATGTTTTTGTTTAAATAAAAATGAATTGCACTTCTGGAAGTGGACACATAACACTGTACCCCTACCTTACACTAAGTATTATAACTTAAATTGATTTGGGTGAGGAAAAAACAGAGCAGAAATAAAAGCCTTTTAGCGCTACATAAAATGGTGTAATGCGATGGCATGACAATTATACTCTGAAACGTTTTCAAACGTATAAGGACATCTATGTTTATTCTCAAATAAGCAGGCAAAATTCTTGACAGTGCATTCCTACTTCAGAATTTGTAGTCTTGGACGTACCTGCTTTCTCTTTTTTCCGACTTGTATTCTATGGCTATCATTAAGAGCTTTAGTTTCGCAAACACCAGTCTGCAGGAAGACAAGAGGTCAAGAGTCAGACCTTTTTCACAACTGACATTGTATAAATAGACATGGCTGAGAATTTGCACTCATTCAGATGTTTACCCAGTCTTCAGTAACATATATAGCTCATATATTAAAGTCTTTCTGTTTTGAAGATAATAAATGCTTCTTCATAAGTACTATAAACTGACAACTTTAGAACACATCCTAAGCAGCACTACTACATTACTAGATCTACTTAAGATATAATAACAACTGTCATAATTCAAAACATAAAATTGCATTTGACTATAGCAGTGGATGTCTTGAGGAAATTTTTCAAATCTTTGCTAAAATTTAGTCATATTTTGATTGCAGTGCACAAAACATGTATATATACTGGCCAAAAGCAGGAGTACACTAATAGTATGTCAGCATTTATCAATTTCTATGACAGAGAAACAGCATAACTGGAAGCTATTTCTGACCAGCACATGGGAAAATGCATGCTGATACATTAATACACTTTTCTTTTTTTTTAGTTGTTAGTAGCAATTTACTAAAACAAGTATAATATTCTTTATAAACTTGGAGAGTGGAGTTAGTACAGCAACACTTGTTTGAAGCTGACAACTACTGTGAGAGCAATCAAAGAAACCCTCAATGTTTTTTTAATAACCAGAAACCAGTGATTTTACAATGTTATCATTGAAATATATGCAAATTTCATGCTACTTGCTTCCTATTCTATGAAATTGTTCATGCATTCTTCCATGCACCTTTCAATTATAGTATAATTATAATGGAAACATAAACCTCTGTAACTTAAACACACGAAATAAAGAACTGTGCGGAGTTTACTGAAGTTTACTGTGTGCTGACCTTTACTGAAGCAGCCTTTTCATATTTCTGACTGGACAGCTGACATGGCATTAGGGAGCACAATAAGACTTACAACCTCTGTTTTCACATGCTGGCTCTTGCTGTCTCACAAGTGTGTCTAAGGAGACTATTTAGCATGTACATGTTGGCTGAATGAGGGACAGAGGGGATGGCTGGCCTCTTGCAGGGATGGGACAAAGGAAAGTTTCTGAGAGAGCTCGAAGGAAAATGTAAAATATAAGGAGATTTCTCTGGCAGATTCAGATGAAATCTGATTTTACTCACAGACAGAAGATGAGAAAACTTTATTTAGAGGAATGTCAGGACAGAGTCTGACTTAGCTGTTAGCTGAGCTGAGCTCAAGTTTGTGGGGTCTAGAATCCGACATGTCTGCAACACTGAATAAAATTCAGAGTTCAGGAAAAAAAAAAACAAAAAAACTGCTATAGACTGATCCAATATCACTGCTTCAGAGAGGCAAAAAACTGTAGTGAGCATATGATGTGTTGATTAGGTCCTAACAGTCTAAAAGTGCCTCTCAGATGAGTTGAATAAAACAATTCATATATAGAAGCAAGAACTTAACACTGACAGAGAATTCATGATGTCTTACTCTGCAATAGACAGCGGCTTAATCTGGCATCGGACTAGAAAGTGCTACTTCTTCGAATACTCTCACAAAAGAAATAATCTGTTTTGGAGCTGAGAGAGAATGCAGACAAATGTTGAGCCTTGCCTATGTTTTAGTAGCTTGACACAAAAGTGAAATCTATTTCTGTGACAAGCACTGTTATAAAAATATACCACATCGAAATATAGATCATGTACCAAAATTGCAACAATATGCAACAATATGTTGGACAAATGCAGAGTTAATATCTCTAATATTTTACCTTTTAATTAAATAGATGTGAAAATATGACTGTGCTAAACTGTCCTATACTTGTGGCTATGGTATGTACTGGAACAACCTTAAGCATACAATTGTGTCTTTCACAGAAAAAATGTAAGACAAATGTAAGTATTTTCAGTCTCAAAAATTAAAACAGTAGTATGGCTTAGATCATGGTTCTATACTACATGTTTGATTGCAACCAGTGCTACAAAGCTCTGGACACCACACTACTTATATGACTGCACTAAATCTGTCTCAATTAATGAATGGTTTTCTTGGAATGGGACATAAGCCAAGACAGTGATGCTGACAAACACTACTCAAAGAATGGGATTCATTAAAAGAAACAATAGGACAGCTCTTTCAAGTAAATAATTTAAATGGATTGCTGATTAATTTGTCCAACACTGAAAATATTTATGGTTTCATTTACAATCACTTAATTCCAAATCTCATAAGAAAGCAGCATTATAATGTTTGGAATACTTCCATGCTGTGATTATTTTAATGTTTACTTTATTTGATTTCATCTGATGTAGCAACATTAGGACTGTAGCAAAGTGACGTCTCCTGTAGAAATCTCTGATTTCACTTGAAAGCATGTAAATAATTATGCTTAATAGTATGTATTTCTACTTACTCACAAACTGCAGGGAAGGACAAACCCACAAAGGCACTAGACAGATATTCTGTATACATTTCATTTGCAACTCCTTCCAGATAGTATTTCTGCCACGTATCCTCCTCAATCTAAAAAATGAAACAAACAAACAAAAAAATAGATACAGAGATCTAAATAAAATGAAAACTTCATTTAAAATTATGAACAACTTTTTAAACATGTATACATTTTTAAGTAAATATGTTGGTATGTCACTCAAGTATTTTGGCAATATTGCCAAGAAAAAGGACAGTCAATCAAACATACTATGTAAAAATGAATCACTTGATTATTGGCAGGAACATTTAGCATGACATGAAATAAGGAAATGGAGAGCTTGAGGAAAAGCATCTATTTTCTTTTTCTGAAAATTCTCTAGTGAAATGGTTGCATTATATTGCTACTTTTCAATTGCTTTCACCTTGTTCAGAACTTGGCTAGCACACACAAACACACAAAAAAACATCATTAAAAATTCTGCAAATTCATTTTCTGCATCTCTAGCTAGCAGGAAACAATGAGAAGTAGACATATTGAAATGGTTTCAACAGTCATAAGTGTTTCAGAACAGAAACTGAAGAAAAGCTTCACTGCCAAATTCAGACATTTTATTGTTGAAAGAAAACGAGTCAGATTTTGGTGAATTTGGTGTGACATAATAATTGTGGGGTTTTTTTTTTTTCAGTATTAAAAATATACTGCAACAGCCATTTTAAACATGATTTGTGTAGTATTTTATATATGTTTTGTTCTATATACTTAGTTTAAATTTTGGATTCACCAGTCTTTTCCTCCTGCTATGTCATTAAAAAATAAAATAAAAAATTAAAAAATCACTCTTTCAAAGGAATATTTAAAAGAAAAAGGATAGCAAACTTCTAAAGAAGTCAGTGAAATATTAAATACAATTCTTTATTTTATATTTTATTTTATTTTATTTTATTTTATTTATTTTATTTTATTTTTTCTGATAATAGGCTGCCAGGTAAGAAGTTACTTCAGTTCTGGAGAAGTAAAAAAAAAAAAACAAAAAACTGCAAGAACAAATTGCAATATGGAGAGGATTCAAATCATTTCCTCCCTGACATGTGGGCTGCAAACAATCAAGAGAAATTTTTTCCATATACATTGTTTCACCATTCGGAGACCATGTGGGATGCTAGAAAAGATTTGCATTGTGTTATTCTCCACCACACACAGAGAAGTCATATCACATTTTTTATAACTCGTTTATTTATGTGAAACTTGCAAATGTTGCTGATCAGCAGCTCTTTATATACAGAAAACAGATAAAGTGCAGACTGGGTAAAAAACAGTAATGATAGCAATATGTTTGTTACTTATGCTCTATTTCATGGCTTTTTCTTACATTGACACCACCTGGGGTTGGAAAAAATGTGCAAGGAGAAAAAAAGCATAAAGATGGCATAAAGAAAATAAGAGTAAGGCTGTTTTCCACTCAATTTCTCATTTCTAGTTTCTTCCCTGGCTTTCTTTTCTTTAAGCAACCTGTTTCAATTTGGAGGAAGAATTTAAATAAAGTAACAAGCACATTCTTAGCCAAGAATCAACGAAAGGACTGGAAAACAACAAAATTCATTTACAAAGCAGTGATCAAGATTCATAGATACTGGTTAGCATTACATTTACCTTCATAAATTCATTACAATGTTGAAGATACTTTCTTTTATGTTACTGTGAAATACTAATAAATGAATTTTAAGAATCATTGATATATGAGATGCTATAGAACATTACTAATGAAGAAAATATCTTTCTATTTTATCTGCCTCAGACCCATGGCATTTTCCCTATATAACTTCTATTAACAATTAATTTCACTTATCCTTACAGATCAGTAAGGAGAAAAAATATATTCTTTTTAATTTAATCAGGTACAGATCCCTACTGTTTCTTGTTGATTCAGTTATTCAATGTATCTGCTTTGGTTTTGGCATGTTATGCTTATATACCTTGTGTGCTTATAATTCAAACCTGCAGAGTTCAGCAAATCTAAAGTAATTTTCTTCAGCCTACTCTTTTTATCAAAAAAACAGAAAAAAATATTTTGGTAGGATTTTTAAATTATAGTTAAGATTTTAAAACTGAAGTTTAAAAAATGATATGCATTCTTCTATGATATGCTTTCTTCTATGTCCATATAACACAAGAATCCTGCCACCCATTAAACTCAGACTTAAGGATCTACTGAAGTTTACTTTTACAATTCTGTTCTCCACAGCATTGTTTCTGGTGGACTTCTCTGTTTGTTTGTTTTCCCAACTACATACATGAGAGGAAAGGGCAAATAAGAATGGATTATTCTTGAATGGTAGCTGAAATGAACTTGTGAAATTAAACCTTTCCCCATCTTCACCCATAATGCCTTTCAGTCCATGGAAATTGCTTGTGCAAGTGTTTGGTTTTACTGTACATTTAGACATTGGTATTGAAATCTGACACATACGTAGAAGGCTATAACCAGTTCCTACTTTCTTTGCAAGCTTCTGAGGTTTACAGTCTTATAATCTGATTTTCTTAAATATTATAAATTATCAACTATCCCTTTATTCAATTCCATTGATTCCCTAACTCAAAAGTAACAAGTGCTCTTCAGCACTTGTAAGTGTAATAAAAAATCTTCAACCTCAGCCAACTATTCTCACAGTTCTTCCTGTGTGCAAGAACATTTTCCAAAATTGTTGTTTTATAGAATACCATATAGCTAATTCAGATTGGCTTTTGTTTCAAATGAGAGATCTATGTGCTTTTTCATTGCTCGTGATAATGTAGAATATTGTAGTAGTTAAAAAAAAAAGACAGTATTCTTGAATACTATGAGATGCAATTCTTCAGATATCTTGGGAATCTCCTTGGATGCCTGGCTTCAATGGGTTTAGATTCAAAACTATAGAAATCATACTGTTAAAAAATAACGCTGAAATTTAAAAAACAGAATAGTATTTCTATCCAATCACAATGTAAAAGGCAGATTGGTTTTGATCTCTTTAAACAGCTGACTGAAAAACACACTCTGTGGTACACTTCAGTCCAGGACAAATATATTACTTTTTCCCCAAGGATTGACATTATTTCTAATCAGCACACAGTTCTCAACCACAGCAGTGTTTAGTTGCTATATTAAATGATTAAAAAGATTCTATTCAGGCAGGCCTTTTAAAGAATAAATGTTTTTGAAAACAGGCTACATTAGTATTTGGCCTAAAGCCTGGAAGAAGTAGTTGGCAAAGGAAGAAAAATGTTAATTACCAAGTACTCTGTTGATTATGCAGCCCCCTGAGGAGCTTCACAATATACAGACAAGTTGCTCTTCCCTCCCCCCCATCTTCAAGCTCTCTTTCCGTAGAAGAAATTCACCAAGCAAACCCCAGACTCACACTTCAGAACAACCTATTGCTGCCTAGGTGGCCAAAAATAAATACAAAGTCAGTTAACATATTCCATCAGTGCATGTAAGCACCTGGCTGCCATAAATCTGTGCAGTTTCAATATGTCCATCTCTCAGGCTAGATTAGAAAGAAATGTAGTGGGAGAATTACATATATGTGAGTGTGAGCACAGTTGATAAAAGAGCCCACATTCCTGCTCTCAAAATAGCTGAAAGAAGAACTGAAACTGCTCTAGATCATTTTTCAGACCTCGAATGATGCTTACACAAAAACTTGTTCATTTTATGAACCTGTGTTACACTCAAGCACCACATTCCAAATTTTAAAGAGTCACAACTTCTTTATTCATACAACAATAGCACTTTCTGCTATGAATAGATTATTGAAATACACTTTACAGTTGTAAACATCATCTACATTTTTCCCTCAAGATTTGCTGGACAATCTTCTTTCCTTTAAATGTTTACAGAACCTTTTTGTTAAAACTGTATCACACATTCTTTTTGAGCTAATTTTCTTTTTATTCAGGTCCATGCCAAAAAAGAACATAGAAGATTCCATGTGAGATTACATCTCTAAAACCAAAAGGAAAATATAAGACACAAAAATAATATTTTGAGGTTTCTTAGTTTACTTTAGCTTTAATACCGGGCAGACTGTTTACACAAACCATTTTGCTGTAAAGTAACACATAATGAGTTAAACATGTACAATGTCACCATCAATCATGTTCATTTGTGTTTGACTGCTCAAACATTTATGGCTATTAAATGGCTTTCTAAACACATTATGATGAAGGAGGAAACAACACACATTTCAGAGTTTTTTTCTTTTTATATATATTTTTTAATAGAGAGGTTTCAGTAAATTTTCCTGGCAATCTCCTAACTTGTGTTAGACTCAACTAACATTTGCCCAAGAAATTTAGGAGGCTCTGACATACTTAAATTCAGAGCTCCAAACGCAAAGGAGCAGAAGTCCTCTTAGGAAATGCACATCTTTCTTTTCAAAGGAGTCGTACTTAACAATTCCAATCAGCGTAGCTGCTCTTCCACAATACACTCTTGATTCACAAACACCACTTAGTAATTGCTATCTCTTTCAAATAGTTTTTAGAGTGAGATAGCTTGCACAAAGAGCATCCTTTCAGTTAAGTGAAGTAATAAACCTACTATCACTAGTTGATTTGGATTCTCATGGAAAAATGTATGTACTCTGTTGTTGGACATTCATTCTGTTTCAGATTTTAACACTCAAACCTTCTCAAAAACGATGATATCCATTTTAGTTTCCTGGACAATTCATTCTTAGTTAAGTAGTAGACATACTTATAACCAATAATAGCACAGTCTACCCAGAATTTTACAGTATTTCTTCTGTGCCATGTAAAGTAACCTAATTTAATTATCTGTACCCTACTCTAACTCTGTATATTGATGTAAATGAGCATGTCAGCAAAACTGGCATTAATTTCTTCTTCTAAAACAAACTTTTTGCTATTTTTTCTATTTGTTCTACAAATATAGGAATATTCATAATCAATATGATGGTTTCTACCTTAGTGAAGGGGTAAAGTGCCTTGAAAAGCTCAGTTTTCAGCTCAGAACTGTTTTCACTGAGATAGTCTGATTTGTCAATGTACTGAAATTATTACAAGATTATCTTATATGTGAATCTTATTCAGTTCCCAAATTTGGCTTTACTGAAATAAAACAGCTTTTGTTACCTGAACATGAGTAGAGATACAAGAAGTTTAACTACAGACATAAAAGTGAAGAGACAGGATTTATTTTTGTCCAGAAAACAGGCAATTTTTTCAACTGAATATAATAATCTGGAATATTTATGACACATAAGAATCTGTGGTCTCAGTTTTTGGAAAGGATTCTAAAGGATATCTTAATAAAAATTTCACAATTTTCTGAGAAGACTCTCTGCTGTATGTCTGTGCATCCCTACAGGAATATTCCTGGCTTCTCACATGATAATATTAGGCTTTGTGGGTTTTTGGTTGCTTTCTTGTGTGTTTTTTAAGGCACGGTTTCTGGTGGGGATCTTTTTTGCTAACTTACACAATGAACTTGAAGTGAACTATGTCCTACCTTGTGACTACAGTGCTGCCTGTCCTGTTATGAACACTCAAGAGATTGGAAATAATGCATCTTTGATGTTTGGAATCAGTGCCCAAGAATGAGGAAGGAAGCACATGAAAAGAAGCACTGACTGCTACAGTCAGAGCCTTTGTCCAGAGAACTAGTATGACTGCCTCAGAAGTGTAGGAATAACAGGGTTAAAATTTTGCCATTTGAGTCTGAAAAGTTATTTGGATGAGGAGAAACAAATACACAAATGATGTTGAAGGAAGTTTAGGCTTCAGCTCTAACATATGTTCTTTATTTATTGTCACAGTCAGAGGTCTACTAACAACTTAATGTAAAAGACCAAAATGATCAGTCCTTTCTTCTGCACACTTTTTTACTGTATGGGACATATATAAATCATATATTTGTTTTAGCAGCAGGGGATTTCCTTTTAAATAAACACATGGTTTCTTTAAAACAACACAAAAGACCAGAAATATCCTCCAAGAAATGAATGACACTTTTAATGGCCAAACACTTGTCAAATAAGAATATAACTTTGGCAGAACCTGGCTGATTTCCCCATTTGCTGAATAAATCTTCTGTAGGTAAGCTGTTTATTTCTATTTGTTTGTTTGTGTTGCAAAAGCTATTAATGTGTTCCTATCTGTTTTACATTTGAGCCATATTCTCTACTCAGCTCTCTGACAAACTGAATTGCAGACTTAACATACTCTAATATGACAAGACATTACCTTTATGAATGATCTCATGGAAAAGAGGTTGGCTAACATTGTTGAAAGGCCTGGTGCCAGGCAACTCTGAGCTATGAAACCCAGCTTGAGCTCAGCGAGACAGATTGCATCATCCCCTTCTTTCCAGTTCCAACTTGGAATATTTAACAGATGAGCCTATAAAACAAACAAATAAATAAATACATAAAAACCCAGAAAGTGAAGAAGCAGAAATATTTCTGCAAATAGAATACAGTATTGGAGGAGATAGCAGTAAATGCTTTTGTTATTGGCTAGACATTTTCCGAATAGGAAAATTTATTTCAAAAATCTTAAAATTTAACTTTATGCTAGGAAGTGTAACAACCTTTAATGCATATTTTTATTATAGTCAACTTACACATTTCTCAAGTCATATCCTACATATATGCCTGTGAATATATGTAGGATATACTACATATATTAGTATATTCATACTTACATCTGAGTGAGCCTTAATTTTCACCTTAGTGTTGTTTATTTTCTCCTTCCCATTTGGCAACTACTGGTCTACATTGTCATTTAATTCAAAATCACAATAAATGGCCAATAAGAGAATACGTGTTTTTGTAGCTATCCACAAAGAAATGACTTCACTTGAGTTGCCTAGAAGCCACCAATTTATCTTGGGTAGCTTTAGTGCAGGCATGCACAATCTGCAGCCCACAGGCCAAAAGTAGCCTGGCATAGCTTGCACTGTGGCCTGTCTCCTGCTCTATGCCATCATGGCTGTGGCTCTGCCCAAGGCCTGCAACTGCTACTCAGCATCAACCAAATATCAGTCTGCTATTAACCCCATCTAGGCTCAAACCAGGCCATGGGGTGCAGTGCAGTGTTAAATTATGGCAAATATATTTAAGGATTTTTATATAATGGCTAAACACAGTCCTGTGACCAGAGAAATGTGCATTTGTTGCCATTGTGATACAGGAATATGAGAATAGGTTTCAAGATTGAAAAAAAAAAAAAATAAATAAAAAATTTTGGCTTATTTCTCACTCAATTTTCTGTCAACATAAATATATAACTTGCAAATTTTCAAATGGAATGTACGGAGTTGCAGTCAAAAACATGATTACATCTCAGAGCTTTATAAGCCCCCTTGTACAAGAAAGAAACATCCCTCCCTTCATAATAACACAGTATTCACATCATCGCTTTTTGGCAGAATGTACATATGTGACCAATTGTTGTGAAGGGCAAAGTACAGAAAATTTCATCAAAAATCTCTGATGCACACCTTGAGATCTCTCTAAGAATTGCAACCACTGCCATCAAACCAGACTGATGTAGTAGTTTTAAAAAAGCAAGGTCATATATCCTACAAGTTTTACATGTTTGTTGCTCTTTTTCTATATGCTTTAATTAAAAAAAAAAAAAAACACATTAAAAATTAAATAAAATTTTGTTACTTATATACATTAACTATACTATATAGCTTATGAGGGCTCCTCTAAAAGTAATGCTTACTATTTTATGATGTTGGTTCATGATATTAAAGGCAGAGGCACAGCAGTAGAGGTTGAACCTCCCAGACAATATTCCATTACATTTTCTTACCATGAGAGAGGTGGCAGCACAGGGGCAGTCTAACTAAATGGTATCTGTCATGGGAGTACATATGAAGCAAAAGTGTGTCACTCAATTCCTGCACGTGGGAATAATAGCATTCACTGACATTCATCAATGGTTACTTAACATCTCTGGAGATTAGTGGATGTGAGCACAGTGAAGCTGTGGGTTGTGCACTGCAGGGCAGCAACTGTGAGTCACCTACACTAGTGAAGATTTTTCTGAGTGCAGCATGGAGACTCTTGTTCCTTGCTGGTAAAAATGCATAGCTAATGATGGTAGCCATATTGAAGAGTGGTTTGTAGCTGAGAATTTGCTCTACTAAATATTGTTATTGTGCTCTTTGCATGAGCACAATAAAATTTCTAATAAAATTTTATAATTAAATAAAATAATAAAATATAATAAAATAAAATAAAAATTTCTTCCCATGGAAATAAATAGAAGGCATTTCTTTCAGAGCAGCCTCCATAGATGTGGCCCTAGACAATTCCTCTTGCAGCTCAGGCAAGCCAAAAATTTGGACACTCATGCTGTAGTGCAGTAAGCTTGGCAAAATTTATGGATGCTGACTGGTTAAAAGCTCATCTGGAATCAATAGCAACAACAAACACTGTAGCTTTGAGAATTATATCCAAGATGGTTGATAAATGTCAGAGATTTTGATAAGGTCCCTTGCATATATAAATAACACTGAATTAACTAGTTACAGGACTAAGTGACAAGGTTTATTAGGGTGCTCATGTTAGGAAATAAAAATGCTTATTATTAGTGACGCTAGAAAAAAATTGTTCATGAGTGCAATGTAGCAAAACAAATTGCAGAAAGAGATACTAATAGTTATCACATCACCTTATTGTGATACTGCAACATCTGAGTGATAATTCTTATCTTCGGATGATAATTCTTTATTGAAATAACTCTAAAAGTAAAAGAAAAAGAAAACAACAATTAAAATAGCATTTTAGCTAGTAGGATATTTGGATCACGTATCCCAGTACCTCTACTTCACTGTGTTGTCACGTCCCACAGATAAAACTGTATTCTTTTATTTATTTGTCTGTAAAGCATGGTGATTGAAGTCAAACCTATGTAGTCTCTACATATATTCAAATTCAGTTAATAATCAGCAGGTAATACTAGAGAACACTGAATTTCAGGAATTACTTTGTTGAATGGTATCCTTATGGAATTTGAAGGAAAAAAAATACTTTTGTTTTAGCAGCTCTGTTCAAGATGCCCTACTCATTACATTAAACAAATAATATACTTCTAATTATTGTCATCTTTAGTAATTGTTTCTTTGAATCAATATAATTGCTTGAGTTTTCCAATGACATATGTCTAAAACAATTTTCTTTTATCTCCTTTCTCCCTTATTATCTTTTTTACTGTTGCTAGACATTTACTGTATTTAAACAGCTTGAGTAATAATTCTATTTTATATCAATTCAAGTGCAAATTCATCTTCATTTTTTCTAGATTTTGTCAAAGCTCAATACTGAAACTGATATCTGAACTCAAAATTTAAAAAACATATGGCTACTCCCATAATTTGCAACTTGACTCTATTCTTCATTATTAAAATAGGTTAACATATATCCCGTTGTTTGTCCATCAAAAATGAATTCAAAGAATAATTATTTAGAACTGAGTAACAGATAGTGTGATATGAAGTGAGGAATATACAATTAAAAATGAAAAAAAAAAAACCTGTTCAGCAAAATCAAAGACAGAAGCAAACAAAAAAAAAGTCAGTCCTGTAAGAACAAATGGAAGTAAAAAAGGAAAACCATCAAAAGGGAAAATAATGTCAATTACTTTAGAGTCATCAGACTCATAAGATTCTCAATGCCACAACTGTTTACAGCAGTGTTCTGTAGGAAACATCTTGCAAAATTCTGGTTTTGCTTGAGCTTCAAGTATACAAAAACTAGGTCATGATATGGATTTAAAAAGATATATGGACAATTTCAATTTATACTTTATTTTCAGAGAGAAAACCAACTCTTCCTAGTATTTTTTCAATTCTTACTGAATTGAATTCTTACTGAATTTAACTAAACATTTAATCTTATTGAATTAAATTCATTTAAATACAAGAAAATGCATGAGAATTTTAATTCTGAAATAAAAGCTCTGCATTTTATTAGATTAAAAGTAGTAAATGTTTTAAGAATGCACTAATCTGCAATTGAAAGTCTTTTAATACATTTATGCAATGAAAACTAAAAATGATTTTTGCATTGAAACAGAAAAATGAAATTAGGCATTGGAACAGGCTATGCATGTAACAGAGAAGTGATGGAGTCACCATCCCTGGAGGTGTTGAAAAAACATGTAGATGTAGCACACAGGGACATGGTTTAACAGCATGTGATGACAGATTGATTGTTGGACTAGATGATATTAGAGTTCTTTTCTAACCTTAACAATTCTGTAAGACCTGCTCCTTCCATATACACCCAAATCTCTTGTTCACAGTGAACTTTGCCAAAGGCGGAGTAGCATTATCATTTAATTTTTTTTCTCCTTTTTCTTTAACTCATGGAATGCAAATATCTGACAGACCAATAAAATTGTTTAATTGCAATGATCAGTTCCATGTTAGAGAATTTTTGACAAATCCTTGACATTTGATTTTAAAAAACAAGAAGACTGGTCTCATTTATTTTTACTGTAACTCTAGATGCTCATCCACTAACTGAGCCTTTGACCTTCCTTCACAGAATAGGAGGAGGAAAACGGGACAAAGCTTTGGTGGTTCCTAATGTTGTAAATGCTCTGTCAATTAACATAAGAATCATTCGTCTTAAGTGTTAAAAATGAGCATGGAGCTAGGAGACTATTGCATAGTTTCCATCATGAAGTGTATACATCACTTTCACCAAGCTAAGTAATTACTTGTTGTAGCAGATTTACTGAGGAGCAATAAGGTATGAGGCGATTGAAGGTCCTTCTGTCTCATGATCAACACCAGCCTTTGCAGGGCATATATTTTTGTAATATATTGTTGCCGCAGCATAATTAAATGAGGGGAAAGGACATGCAATTCTGTTGGTCCTTTGTGCAGCTATGAATACTTCAATGCTAAGACCTATTAAATGATCACACGGCCTTGTCATCCTCTCCACAACGTCTAGACAAACTGCATTCTGAAGTAATTAGTGCAGTGACCAGTGAAGATCCAAGAGATAGTGCCAAGCAGTGGACTTGGAGAACATTAATAAATTACTGTGTTGGAGCAACAGTAATCACAAGCCAAATAAATGCAGCTGATTCTATTTTGGATGCCCTTTGAGAACTGTAAAGTACTCTGTAAAGTGGTCTGTAAGCAATTATAACAAAGAAACAGAAAAGGTGCTACCTAGAGCTCTCATGTCCCTTTTGAAAGGATGAATTTTTAGAAAGCATCTCCTACGCCATGAAAATAGAGATTTAAAGGCAGTTTCTGAAAAAGAGAAAATCAAACTTCATTGACTTAACAGAGAGGAATACAGAAATTGTTAGTAGTTCATACAATTACACTGGAACTGTGTTGGAAGAAAAGCAATCAACATATCTGAATATGGAAAGATACTCTAAATGAGTAAAAATGGCCAATACACAAAGTTCCAAACAAATATTCTGATTCAAAATTTCACTTTTGGTCTAGTTTGTTCTCTTGACATTTTCTCTTCTCATATGCTGCTTCTAAAGCAGCTAAATTAGAAAAGGAACTTAAGAGCATCCTCATCTCTGAGCTTCTGAGGCAATCTTATAATCTGCCTTCTAAAGAAAATCTTGTGATGCTCTTCAAGTCCAACAGATCAGCTATAAATTGGTGTGTGGCTATGGACTATCTGGATACCAGAATTTGGCTAATCAGAGTTAAGAATACAAAACCTATTAAAAAACAATGCGTTTACCTCATAATATTGGAGGCATCCTCAGCATCTGGGTCAGCGCAGTATTTATTGGCAAGAATTAGGCACGCATCTGCTGACTCTATCTGAGACACCAAAAAACACAGCAAACATAAATAGCAACCTCTTTTTCCAACTTTTCATTCATCATAAAGTATTAGAAAGTACAACACTCCTATCATAGGCACGAATATCAGTTTACAGTGCTGACAAAATTTTCAAGATTTTATAGTTGCTGGGCAACAGCTTCACATACACACAGTAATTTTGTGAAGCTTCCTCAGACCTGTTTGGTAGTTTAATTACCTGATTACTACTTTGTATAAGCTAAAAGCAAGAAGGTTTTAACAGATGTTTCTTTTGTAAGCAGGTATTGAATTTTAGACCTCTAAATGCATAAAAAGTTTGTTATATCAGTACACTACACACACAAGTCCTGCAGTTTGTTTGAGAATGTAAGTACTTTCTTGTTAAAGAAAGGAGGAGATGTTTGAATTTCTGATTCAGAGCATGAATTTTCAGACAGCATGAGTAAAGAATTAAGAGGACCTCTACATTCCCACAAACCTTAACCCTATTTAACATAAAGCATATAAAAAAAATTCTGTTCTGCTGAACTGAGATACAAATTGTAATGGACTACAAAGTGTTAAGCAATCTGAAAGCCAAAATGCATAGAAAACATGATGATAACCTAGAAAGTGCTGATATTGCATTAAAATCTATTTGGCCAAAATAAGTTACATTTTATTTAGAAAAAAGAAAAGAAAAATGAAAAAAAATAAAAAGAGAAAAAGAAAAGAACATGAAATGACACCTTGCCATTTTTTTCCTTTAAACTTCATACTTTTTTAAGAGTATAAAATAATTTACAACGAAGACAATACATATATCTCATTTTAACTAATAAGTTTCTTAAGTTGCGTTTTTATCAGGATTCTAGACAATGGGAAAAGGATTTGACAGGTGAAAAATAATTTTCTAATTGTATTGATGAAGATAAGACAATAGTATTTTAAGTAATTACAATAAGTATAAATAATAAGTAATTGAGACAACGATCTACTATATCAAACATTAAATAGACATGACTAAAATCCAATGAAAAATTCTTAGAGTTCAATAGAATAGGAAATTATCTTAAGTCATAGTGGTACTGTAGCTTTGTAAATCTAAAGACACAAGGAAAATAATATCTAGAAGGATAAACGTTGTAATTTATTACATAAGCTAATAGAAATGGAAAAACAGTGTTTTGAGTTTACCTGTAGAATGCTACCATTACTTAAATTATTTTTGTTTTAATCAAATAATGCAATGAGTACTTAAGTTGAAGTCAGTTAACAGAACAGAACAGAAGAAATATTACCTTTACTCTTGCCAGGTCATGGGGATTGAGGACTGAACCCTGATAAAATTCCACCTGAGTGAAGTGTCGTTTAAAAAGAGCTTCCAGCTCAAGGTTAGGGGAGATACTGCATTGAGAAGAGGAAGAAAATACAAAAACAAATGAAAAGCCACTTTTTTCCATAACAGTTTCATTTTCTTCTTTTATTTATAAACTGACTCGTTTATTTATTTTTATTTATTTATACATTTTGAATTTTCACTGCTTTTCCTGTGCTGTGGAAAGAATATACAGTACTTAAACAAATATTACACTGCTTACACTTCCCTACTTCTATCTAGAGAACATCTGGTCTGATTAACTGTGCTCTGAATGCTTATCTCACTTTCTCAAAGAGGTGAATCTAGAAACAGTGATGCAAACATCTGAAAACATCCTCTCTATGGAGGAAGTATTTTCCACAGAACTTTTCTATTAAGGCAATCATCTCCTGCACATACCTACTGCTGGCTAAACAGTTGACTGCAACAAATAAAAGAGGTCAATGGGAAATAATTACAAGCCAGGGAAGGAATCCTGTAAGGATCCCTTGATGCCTATATGAGCTGGAATTAAAACAAACCTAATTTTTCTCTGGCTTAATCTCACTTCATTTTGCCATAAACATGACCAAATAGAACAAGTGGATTCAATAGCTACGTAACCACAGCCTGAGAAATTTCTGACGCAAAATGCTAAGTTAGTAAGAAAATAAAACAAGTAAACACAAATATTTGCCCATGACAGCACAGGAAAAACAAAAACATAACAAAAACAAACAAACAAACAAACACCAAAAACAGGCACAAACAAGTAACCAGGTGCTGAACTTTCTTCACATGCATTTGCAGTTTCCCATTTCATGTCACCATGCATTTTCACTGTGGAAATCTGGATCTTCACTTTCCTCTCAAAGTCAATTCCCATTACTACTTAAGAAAGGGGAAATAAGAAACAATGCTGTTCCTCAAGGATAACATGTCTAGTCTAGTTTTAAAGGAATTAATATTTAAAAAAAAAGTGCAAGAGCTGATTATTAGTTTGTTGAATCATTAGTAATTATAAACTTTTTAATCACTTTCTTTGAAAAGAAGAAAAGTGCAGAACTTGTTGCAAATGCAACTAAATGCACAATTATCACTTATTCATAGATTTTGGCACATCTAAACAGGTGCTATTTGAGATCAGAAAAGACTACTTACACTGTCACTCTTTTGAGCACATGGCTACTTCTAACAGGTTCTCCCATAGGGAGACTTCATGTTGCATCACTTGCAATGCAGAGGCTGCAACTATCAATGTCCACCTTCAGACACCTTTCCAAATCCCACATAAAAAAATATTTAAGAGACTGTGTCTGTGGGTATATTTGGGTAAAAGAGCAATACCAACTATTATAGTGATGAGAATTTACTTTCTACCTTCTCTATCAAGTACTGCGTCATTTTCATATTAAAACTATATTTTCATCTGCATTTTTGTTCTGTAAATATTTTACAATGCAAAATCATTTTTCCTAATGAAATGAAAACAGGTGTTTTCAGATGCCATAATTTCATACCATTCACTGGTTTTCACTACTTTTACTTGTTTTACCAATTGTGCCTGTTTCACTAGAAATATTTGCCACTTAAAAAAACTCTCATGTCTATTTATGAGAACTTTTTTTTTTTTTTTTTAATTTTGTAATTCCCTTCTCATTTTAGATATGTCTTAAGATATTCTACAACACAACTTATACGACTGGCTCTGAAATCTATTTTCTTGAAATACCCATACTACTGTGCTTAAGAATGGATTATAAAATAACTGCAAAAAACACTCTTTTTCTCAAAATAACTTCTGCCAGTGGAAAAACAGAAATGGTATACATTAACTTAACAATCACTTGGACATTGGAAAATCCTATATTTTCCCCAAAGGTACATACGTTAATTCAATAAGTTTTCATAATATACAAGATGGCTTATTTTGAAAGATTACTCACTTATGCAGAAAGACGATTTCTACGTTGACATCATCCCTATCCTTGTGCAGGAAGTCCTTCAGGAAGTTGGACACGCTTTCAAGTGTTATATGACCACAGACAACTATGTGCCTGTTACAGAAAAATGAGAGTTAATCTTGCAAAGAAAGTAAAACAAGCAAGCAAATAAAGAAGAAAATGGTAATTTATTGCCTAAGAAAGAGTATTAGTTTTCATGATGTCTCTCTAACACCTATTCCATGAACCTAAAAAAGTAAAACATCAATTCCAAAAGAGGTTTTGCAATTCAAAATACATTTACATTCTCACCTGCAAAGACTACAGTCTTTGGTTAAGTGCACATTTAACAAGACACATAATTTATACAGATGTTTATACACTGTATTGATCAGTCCCTTTCAAAATCATATTTCTCTTATTTCACAGATTTTCATCTGCATCTTAAACTTTTCTGCTGAAATTATCAGTTTAAATTTTTGTTTTACGATGTAATAAGGCAATAAATCTCCCTAAAATTATTCTACATTTTTCCATGAAACCAGAGAATTATATCACTGAAGGCAGTGCAAAGCTTGTCAATAAAATCTGTCAGTAAAAGAAGAATCTTTCTCCTATATTAACACCTACATGGCATGTACTTTGAAATAAGAACTTATTATTTGATGCATTATAGAAATGTATCATTCCAGCTTGCACACACTAAGATTTCACATAGGTTCCTTCTGTTTCACGGTTTTTCATTTGTACCAGATTTACCTGAATAGATGACTTGTAAGAGGAAAGCACATGCCTACACACACCTTCTTGAATTATACATTTTAAATAAGAAGCTGACTTAGGAAACTGCACAATTCCTGACTTAATGGATCATTGTTCCTTTATCACTGTAAAGCAAAATACATTTTCTGATAAGGATATCCTATGCTGTCTCACAATTTTCTTCATGGAATGAACTTAACCCAACCTTCTTTACCCTTACTATTTTATGATAGACTGTGATTTTTACATGCCTAATACTAATACTTCCAATAATCACATTGCTTACAAAAGACAGACAAGGTGATCCAGTTGCAATTGCTGAACTAAGAGAAAGAAAGCCAGATTCATTATAGTCATATAGTCTATAAACAAATGTTTCAAATGCAAAATTTCACAAAATTGTCCAAATTTTCCTGCCAAATATGAAGCAAAGTATTCTAACAGTAAAAATTAGACTATCCCAGTCACCATTACATAAAAACTATTTTGTGAACAACTGAGTAATAGAGCAATCTCATTGGCTGGAAACAACTAATAATAGGTGGCAGCAATGATTACTAATATAATGGGCCTGCACTTGCTTCATAATTTGGTGCTTGATGTGATGTGTGTGAAAGGTGCATGGAATTCATTGGAAAAAGGATGACACAGAAAAAAGAATAAATCAACAACATGCTCCATATGGTGAACAATAGAAACATTATGTACTGTTACTTTGCAGTGGTTCAGGTCACTAGGAAAATGAAACTGTATTATTCCAGTCCAGTACACTTTATGATATTGTTCTATTAGTACCACCTTTACAAATAGTGTAGGGTAGTTTTAAAGTTTGTTTAGAAATATGATAACCTTGAACTCTCCTTTTATAAGATTTCTTAGTGACATCACTACACTTCATAGGCAGTTTTAGAAACAGTAACTAAAAGAATTGTTTCATTCCTTTTAATAGGCATGGAATACATAATGACACGAAATTTTAACATGACTTACTACTATGATATTTTATTGATAAACTAGCTACCTGGACTGTCTGCTTCAGCTTCACCAAAAATTTTCTTCAATTTTTATCTAAGCTTTTCATCTACTGTGTACAAAATGCAGTTGAGTTCTCAGACTAAACAATCCCTAATTGCTTTTCTGTAATATAAGGCAGTAAGTACAATAACAGAAAACAAAACGAAAAAAAAATATATTTTAGTTCATCCCTTTTTAGTACAAAGGGTCCCTCAGAGATTTCATCTGGGACATTTGCAGCTTGGCAGAATTGAAGCAGCCCTTAGGCTGCATAAAACCCTACCTGCATTCCCATTCTGAGCAGTCTTCCTCAGTTTTCCTAAGGGGTTGATCACCTGAGCTGCTGGAACTGTGTGCATGCATTGAGTGCACAGTTCAGCCAGAAGATGGTAGATTAGATTCCCTCCTTACCAAATGGATGAAATTCCATCCAATAGATTAAATTTACCAGAAATTCTCAATTTCAGATTCTGAAAAGATGTTCAAAATCTTAGTACCTTACTAGAGTTAAATTCTGAACAGACTGAGATGGGTACACTACATTACACTAGCTCTCCAGTGCTATTCAGAACTTTTTCTGAATGTGAGCCTATCTAGAGTCAAGAAAATGATAAATAATGGACAGAAAATATGGAGTTGTATTCCTGACACAGCATAGGTTTTCTAATAATACAGATGAAATGGAGTTGGAAAAGACCTCCAGAAGTCATTTACTCAAAACATCTGCTACTAAAAGCAAATGTATTGGGTACAATTATTATTTCTTATGATTCTCATTCAGTGTTGTTTCACATAATCTGATCTAGTAAAAATAAAACTTTTTTTTATATACATTTGCACATGAGCATCCGTACTAATTCTTTTGAAAGTGTCAGAAGGTATTTTTAACATGTGCACTAATTACTACTCTGATTTTGGGCTACTTTGGTATCAACTCTCGTCCTTGCTGTACAGCCCAAAAAAGCATTCTAAATAGTGATTGCTAAAAAAAACTTTCCTGGTTTTCAAACAATATTTTCTGATGAGATACATTAATTTTTGGTTGAAAATTCCCACAGAAAAACAAACAAACTCTTTTCACCATAAGTAATATTTTTGCTTAGAAGAAACCGAAAACAGATTTCCTACTTGCCCAGAGAGAGTTATTTGGTACATAAACTTAGAAAACTTGGAGAGTTTGTATTGTTCCAATCTGTCCTGTGTATGATCTGAAGATTTATAACTTCCTCTGTTTGTGCCAATAATCATTCCCCTTCCAAACACCACCCAGTTTTTCCATGCACCAAGTAAAATGGATATCTTCTTTTTATGGCTAGAGTTCTTTGGTAGGAAAATACTACATTAAAAATGTTGATTCTACAGACAGAAAAGTCTAAACTTTGCACTTAAGCTTTGTTTATGACAATCCTCAGAAGTATGATATTCTTTTGTTTGTTCTTTAAAAAGGAAATTTAGATTTTTCCCCATTATATTGAAAAACAGGACTCAGGATTTCAGACACTTTTTGCCATTACGTAATCAGGAAGACTATGGTTTCTGTGAAGTAACAGTTGTCAGAACAACTGCATCAGAGGTGAAATTGGTTCAATACAACAATGGAAATCCATATTACACAATTCTGATGCTGCAAAAACATTTCACAGAGAATTCAAAGCCTATCAAGGGTATATTCTATCAAGAAAGTGTCAGATTAATCTTATCACATATCCATTTATCACTCTGAAATATGATTAGTGTGACCAAATACAGAAAATTAGTACACTTATGTGACGAAATCTTTTTACAAAGCTGAAATTCTCTACAATATCTATCTTTTTTCCTCACACAGACAGAATGAAACATCATATAAAAAACGATGCCTTTTTTAGCTCCTTATAAAGTAAATAGAATTACTGTCAGAAGACCTCTACCTACCACAAATACAGTTTCACAAAGGAAAAAATGAAATAAGCAAAAGCTAAATCATCTAGAATTCCAACAGGAGATCACTGAGAACACATATTTAATTTGTGTAAATAGCGCTGTAAGTGAAAACAGAACCACTGAGAACAGGACTCGTCAGAAATGATTTTACATGGTTTTTCCTTCAGAGGACAGAATACTAAATATAAATCTTTAGCTTGTTTTGAAAGAAATTATATCCTTTTTTTTGGAACAAGTAAAAAGAACTTTAAAAAACTCAGTGTCACTCATCTGTACATATTATCTTTTCTATTATATCAGTGGAATGTATTCTTTAAATGTTCCTGTGTACAATACATTTCTAGCTGCTTGTGATTTTATTATTTATCTGTTACTATTCAAGATAATACTAATTCAATTCAATTACATGAAAACTCTACACATACTCATATATCTCTCCCCTATTATGCAGTATACATAATACAACAACACAATTCTTATTTTAAACACAATTCTTATTTTAATAGAAACTTCTCAGACTAACATAAATAGATTTTACAGTACTATAGTCATGATTTGATATATTTCTTTCCTTCCCAGAAGACTTCATGGACCTCTAAGACTAATATATCATTCATCAACTTTAGGACCAACGGGAAAAAAAAAAACTTTGTGTGTGTGTGTGTGTGTACACGTATATGTGTACATGTGTGCACATGCATGTGTTTGCTTTTTGTTTCTATCTGATGCAGATATTAGCTTTCTATTTGACCAATACATGCATAAGGAATCAAGAATGAATCATTTCCATTTCTTAAACTCAAAATTGTTAGTGTGCCCAAAAAAGATACAGCCACATAAAAGACATCTTGATCAGTTGTGAATTATGACAGCTAGAAAACTATAGCAAACACACATATTCGAGTTTCAGTCCTGTTCAGTGAATATTTGTGATATATATTTGTGATATGTGTTATAGTGTCATTTGCACTACTTAAATGCTCAAAAATGTTTTTTTCTGAAAAACAGCGAAATAATAGACTGATGCAGGTCCTCAAATATTTTTTGTCCAAGTAATACTTTAACTAGAGAACACGCTAACAGACAGAGCGCATTAAATTCTGGAAAATTGTACATTCCTTTCTTTAAACTGGATTTTAGAGTATGCATCTCCATATGTTTGCAATAGTATGTTCTTCTAAGGGATTCCCCATGAACTTCTTTATTTCAACTTTCCTGTTCATTTACAGCTAATTAAGTTTATCTTACACTGCTATGATCTAAGGAATGGTGCAAAACGTGGCTATAAAGCAAATTAAAAAAGAAAAGTTAATATTCTTAGCTTGATGTCTACCTATAAAACTGAAATAGTAAGAAAATAGTGATTTGTTTCTGCCAGGATCTGGATTATATAGATGGCTTCCACTATAGCTTAAGGTGAAGAAACTATTCTTTCATTCAGTCTTGATGGTACTATTATCCTCATCTAGAATTCTTCTACTTCTGTAGAAAAACACAACATACCTACATCAAAATAAGAATGCACAATCTACTATAAATACAAGTAAAAACTATTAAATGCAATAGCATACATCAGATCCATACTAGAAAGCTTGTAATGCAACACAAGTGTAAATGACATCTTCATTATTCGTGTATCAACTGCAAACGAGCTTCTTTCTTGTATTGTTTTGTGCAGCAGATATCACATGTATTTATTACATTGTAATTTGGAAATTTACTGAAAATATTTTGCCTCAAATAAACTGCTTTCTATGTCATTATTCATTTTCAAAGTTGCCTTATGGGTTTTTTAATGTTCAATGAGTCAAAGAGCTATTAAATTCTTTTTAGATAATGCAGAATGTACCAAAGTCTAATATTTTTAAGCACTTCATTCATGTCCAGAGCTAATGGTCATTTCTTTCAATTGAAATCACCACAAAATGTAATTGCTAACTTTGTGGAAGAACAAAAACAAGTCATATTTCACTAAAACTTGCTTATTATTTCACCACCTCTGCCATCTCATGTTGCCTTCACTGCAGTTTTCACAATGAAACAAGGTATATCAGCAATTTCTATACTAGACTCAGTCTTTGTTGGGACATAAATTCATAAATTGGACAGAAACTATTACTTTGAAATGAAACCCAAAAGCCTTTTTTAAAATTCAGGCAGAGAAAAGGAAAAAAGTTGAATTTAGTATATTCTTAACTAGAAATATTATTGCTATTAAAAATTATTGCTATTATTCAGGAACAGAAGATGATTTGAGAACTAGATGCACTTCAGGGGAAAAAAAGTCAAAATATTATTATATCTCAATTCCCACACTCCTTTCCTTGCTTTCACAAAAATTGATACAGTTTAATAAGTATGCAAAATTGAGGAAAAGATTGTCCTATTAGTCCTATCTGTCAGTCTATTTAACACTCATCAGAGTGAGACTTCACTAAGTGAAACTTCATTTGAAACAGTGGAATCAGAAGAATGGCTAGCAGATGTGAAAGCGAGACACTGCTGGGGATCATAATGCAATCCATGTCACATTCTCCTATTACAGTCTCATCCCACTGGAAAATAGTATCTTACATACTGCATCAAACAATTTAATATAATAATATTATGTCACTTTCTTTGGAGCTATGTCTCTCATTACTGCAGCAAATGGACCTTTGCCAGAGTATCTGGATGAGTCTTTAAAAAAAATGTTCTAATTTTTAATCAAAGTCAAATGTCTAATGAATCCAAGATGGTCTGTCAAGTTAAATTATCTGTTTGTCTTTCTGTTTACCATATCTATCTGTCTACAGTTTTTATTTTCCTCTGTGAAGTTTAGTTATTGAATCCCATGTTTCCTTCTGGAAGGAATCTCTAACAGATGATTCTTCCCATTGATATGCTGATGATTTGCTAATTTATGGCTTGTAAATTTAAGAAATCTGAAGAAATGTCTGGGAAGCAAAGTAGACCATGAGAGAAGAGAAACAGGAGATTTTAATAGCTTATACAGTAAGGACTGTGATTTCATTAAATTGCCATTTTAAATTTTTATCTATAGTAATGTCTTAAAATTATTTATATATATATAAACTCAACAAATCTTAGCAAATATATTAAGTTACTATTAAGAAAATGTACACATAGAAAGTAATTATAAAAATCCCCCTCTCTTTTTCTATATCTATTCATGTGAAGCCATGTTTTACTCGCTCCCCTCATAAAGAGTTTTAAATGGAGGTTTGCATATAAGAGGCAAAAACAACTTAGCCCATGCAATTAATATGTAATTATTCAATGCAGAAGAAAGACTGAAAAAAATCATTACATCATCCAGTCCCTCTTACAGCCCATCAGTATGCAAATATTCTATTCATGTCTTCTTAAGCTTTGTGTAAGCTAACTTACAATAAGCGACTGTTTTCAAATGGAAAACAATTAACAGAACTAAAATCCAGCCTGATTACATGAACACATGAATAGAGAAATGAAAAAACTAATTAAGATAAATCTTGAATCTCAAATAAACATGTAAATCTGGAGCAAAAAGTTAATAATTAATTACCAGAGGTAAAACAGATCTAAACCTGAATCTAAGAAAATCTCAGAACAGAAAATCCCAGACTGGGATAATATGAAGGTTAAGAATAAATAAATGATTTTTTTTTGCACAAAAGAAATAACAGATTATTTTGTAAATTCTGTTTTGTCTAGGACTGAAAGTATATGTTCTGAACATCACAAAAGTTCACTTGTAGAATTTTAGTAATCTGAAAACCAAATGTTTCTTGAAGAAAATCTCAATCTAAAAAGCTTGAACTTTATAGAGAAGTTGGTTGGAGCACTTCAGAAAAACATCCAGAGCCCAAGTGATCACCACCTCCTCCAGACTTCCAGATCTATGCGTATATGAACTAACCAGTAAGCTAATTTCTCAGTCAAAAAATAATAGTTTATCAGCACAATGAAATTTATGCTTTTCTTCCTTTTATAATACTTCATGTGAAAATGATGCACTGAATAGTATTTCAGGAGCTCTACAAACAGGTAATGGAAAGAATTCTGTCAGAATAAGTGAACCTGAGAGTCTTAGAGAGAAAATATGCAGATAACGTGTAGGGAGCCAAGCAACAGTCTCAAAATTATTCAGAACAATGGCATAGG
Source organism: Lagopus muta (assembly GCF_023343835.1). Taxonomy (NCBI): domain Eukaryota; kingdom Metazoa; phylum Chordata; class Aves; order Galliformes; family Phasianidae; genus Lagopus; species Lagopus muta. The sequence continues at coordinate 43,881,209 of NC_064437.1, read as the reverse complement.
GAAGTATCACTAACACTCAAGCTATAAGTCATTTCAATTTGCAGCTTATGAAAAAAAATGTAAAAGAAAAAAAAAAAGCCCAAGTACTTTATATATAAAAAAGATATTATTTTCTAAACAAATGTCTAAATTAGACTTTTGTAGACCTTTCATAATATTGTGATTTCTTCCTTCTGCACCTTGCTATGTTATATCTAGTGCTTATCTCCAGTAATTTGTCATTAAAAAATGGTTCATTTGTTCTTAATAATACAAGTTTTTCACCAGTTTACTGAGTGTTAATTTCCTCACCTTGTACAGTAGTCAATAACTAAGCTATATATTCCAGTGTGATATTTAATACTTAATTTTAAATCTTCAATATTTAATTCATTTTACTAGTTTTCTATAACCATATTTATGATGTTTATGATATTCTATCATCGTTGACTAATAAACATATATTCAGGAAAAGTGAAAAATAGATTACCTGAATATAACTTTTTCTCAAGTATCATTTAATTATTTATTCCTTGGTTCTCTAGCATGTTTCCCAAAGTTTGAGTAAGATATGCCCTATGGAATACCACAGACATTTTTAAGAGTGATGACATTATGCTTGATGATGAACAGATTCATAAGAATTTAAACCTCATTATAAATTTCTATTCTGCATTTTAAAATTCTTTGTAATTTTCAGAAAACATTTTTCACATGAGACTCATTTAAAGACTCCAAGACTCATTTAAGTCTCACAAAAAATCTTTCAGGTAGTTACTAGTCAATTAATAATAGAAATATTGTATCAGTAGAACACCAGCTAATAAATGAAGAACAGAGGTAACATCTGCTTTGCAAAAGATATAAAATCATGCACTAGAGTATTCATTTATGAAGATGAACTGTAATGAAAAGTGGTATGGAATATACTGCTGATATGATAAAGAAAAAAAATTATATGATAAAAGAAAAATTAAAACTTCACTAAGATACTTCTTAACAATATAAATAAATATTTTTGTAGCAATGATAGCTCCTTATGCCTGAATTTTATTTTCCAATTACATCTTAGATATTTTTTAATATCAGAATGTTTTCTTGTCTTTACAAGCTTAGAATCTGATCTTCTCCGTATCATTTGTACTTGGCGATTGTAGACGGAAAAAAATTGTTTGTTGTTCATAGAACTGAACTCAGTAAGATTTTTTTTCTCATCTACTCATCATCAATTTAGTGTATCAGGGTACACTGTAAATACAGAGTTTCCTGGTGAAGTGAGCTGTGATTTGTAGCAAATCGTTATTAGCACTAATTTTGTTACTTATGGAACATCTCATTGCTTACAGGTCTAATATTCAAGAAAAGGATTAGTATCTTTTTGGAGTAACTTCTCATTTATTTAATTTTTCTAGGTTGAGACTGTGTCAATTCATCATCAAACGTACATATTTGGTCTTGGCCACACTTCCTATTGATATAATAGTATGTATTTTACTGTTTATACGTCGAAGGATTTTTGTTGGTTTAACAGGCAAAAAAAAATTCCCGCTTTGTGTTCTTCAAGACCTTGCAAATCTCATCACAGGAATACCTTATAAAGTAGATATTAAAAAAAAAAAAAAAAAAAAAAAAAATCCATATGGATTTCTGAAACCAAGCTATCTAGTAAATTTAATCAGTGATAATTGCAAACTGCATATAAACTACCTCAGTTTCTCAACTCTGTACGTCTCATCTAAGAGAGTAGAATGTTTCTTTAGTGTGTAAAACATTTCCTGTATAGTTAATGAGCCTTTCCATGACCTTACTGGCTGAAAAACAAAATGAAATGTGAAATAAAAAATATCTTTTTTATTTATTTTTTTCTTTAGTAAGAGAAATCTATACAAATACTTCTTACACATACACTCCAGCTGCTTCAACAGTTAAAATTCTTTACCAATGCTTTCCTTGTAGTAAAGACATGTAGTACAATCCTTAAGAGGTACACAATCATATGTTAATTTTAACTTCCTATCTAAATTTTTGGTGGTAGTATAGAAGCATGTTATTCCACAGACATAATTCACAAGGACATGTGCATAAACATTTATAGAAATGCTACAAAGCAGATTGCATATAGTTATCTATTTTGGAGAAAGAACTAAAAGTATACACATCTGCTATTTTAAGTGTTGAAGCAGTATCTTTCAACAAAATTTACCTCCCTTCATTTTGTACTTGCATTTAATTTTATCTGGAAACTTTCTGACATTAGAACTAGAACAAATGTAGTTTCCCATTATGTATGCTGCCAGAATCTATGCTTGGTTGCTCAACTAAAGAGCTTATATTGCTAATTACTACCACATGCCCAAATCCCAAGCAGAGGAAAGCTTATTGGTTCTGACAATCCATTCTCTCAACACTGAATTCCAAATGAAAACTTAAATTTTGGCCAAACATAACATTTCATCAATCTTGTTCTACTGACTGCAAAAGCAACATCAAAAAAAGGATTACTAATAGCTTTTTACTGTGCAGTTCCCAAGTTTAGATTCTTTGATGAAAGACCCACACAAGCAAAAGACTTCTTTATACTACTCAGTAATTAATATTTGAACCAGAAAACAATGCATTAAGTAAATCGAACATTTTGCATGCTGATGACAGAGCTGTTTCAATTGAGAAGTTATATGGGCAGTAGAGATCTGCAGAATAAGCACTGAGTGAGCTAAAAAAAAGACAGTTTATAAAAAGACAAAAAAGAAAAGGAGAGAAAACAAAATGAAGCACGCCCCAAAGCTAGCAGGAAGTCTTTGAACAGGAATTGAGGTTTTCAGGATGTGGGATTCTGACTGAAGATCAAGTCCTAGTTTAGAGGCAACTGAGCAATGCTGGGTACTAGTGACAATGTAGAAAGTGAGAGACTAGAACTCTGTATTTAAAATGGTTTTTAAAATATATTCACCTCTTGTAACTCTTTTGGAGTTACAAGAGTGAAAAATGAGGTGCAAATTCTGTATTTGAAAATCCTCTTCTTAGAAAACAAAGTATGAACACAAGCATGAAACTGAGTAAGTCTCTGTCACAAATAAACATTTTGGGAACTGTCAGAAATAAATGAAGACTTTTTTTTCATCTTTATAAATGAATTATGATTTATGTTTGCAGTATTAGATTTTGCAGTAAAAAATAACTTTAGACACTGGATGGTACCTTAAAAATGGAAAGCCTGAAGTTGTCATTTACGAGTCATTATGACTATTATTGAATATGTAACAGTATTAGAATAAAACAAATATTGTTCTTCGACCCAGTGATTTAAACCAGTACTCTCAAATTAGTTCTTTGGGGCAAATGTAGTCTTTCTTCTCTACAAGGAGAAGAAATAATTTGATGAAATCATGATTTACATCTGCAAAACCATGCATGGGAGATAACTTAGGGTGAACAAGGTGAAAACCCTTTCTGCTTGAAGTATGGAAAAGGACAAATTAGATAATTTCCTAAAGTTCCTTCTTTTTGTTCTATGGAAAGGATTTTATATAATTAGTCTTTTGTGGTAAATACATATATCTGCTAGAGAATTTCACAAACATATGTAATGAAACAGAAGATGGCAACATTAATGGTGATAAAAATAAAATAATATATCTGCATTTACGTCTGATTTATTGAAGGCCAGATCTCAGATCTAGATGTTGGGACTGCCAGAAAAAGACGTTTTTAACTTGGTCATGAAAACAAACAGACTTTCAACAGAAATGTAATGGGTTGAAACGGTCTAATAAAAACTACCTGTTGCTACCAACCAAAATGATTACTTTTTATTTTCATTTTTTTCCCACGCTACATTGATACTAAGGATAATACTTCCTCTTCTTTACAGTGGTTGTGGAAGAAAATAATTTTAAAACTCTTGGTCATACATTCATAAAACCACTATTTTTTGCAATATTCATATGCAATCAATAGGAGCTGCTTGAGATCCACATCTGTTATTTGAACAATAACAATCAGTATTATCAATTGTCTCAGACAGTTGTGGAATAATCCAATTGACATAAATATCTCATTTTTCACTCCAGCAAACTGAAGTTATCTAAAGAACTGATTTTCTCCAAAATCACATTAATTACCATTGTGACTTAGTTAAGAGATCACCAAATAATTAAACGATGCTCAAAAATGTGAAGGGATGTTAATCTCTTTCCAGAAGCTAGCTGCATATGCAAAAGCAAGATATTTATTTATTCATTTATTTATTTTTTCAATTTGTATCAGTGTTCTCTTGAAGCAGGAACATAATGTTGTGACTTGTACCGTAGCATTAGCCCAGGTCTCCAACTATAGTGTGACAGTTCTCCAGTGGTAACATCTGAAGTCAAGCAATACAGCTTTTTAAGCTGCAGGTCAGCTATTACCACCTTCAGGGTATCTTTAAAGTCACACAACCACACCTGGTCTTTTTTGACTTACTTTCTGCCTCGGGTTGAGTTAAAAGTCCCGCCGTATTTCTTCCGATTAAGGATGAGAGCAGCAATTTCTGGCACGTAGCGAGCAAACATTGCCTACATGCATGAAACAAAAACACAAAAAAAAAAAAAAGAAAATGGCATGCAGAGAGTGTTCTACTGCAGCAGAGGCAGCAGAGCCTCTTGGGATACTTACTTTCTTCCACTAACCGCACTATAGGAACCACCATATTTCTTGCGGTTTCCTATTAACTCTATGATTTCAGGGACGTAGCTGGCAAACATGGCCTAAGAAGAAGACAGGAGACAGAAGAAAAGACTAAAAAGATAGGCCAAAGAAAGGGGGATGATGAATATTTTCAAGAGATAAATATTTTTAAGATCTGAAAATGCAAAAGAATTAGATCTACAAAGGTGTTTAAAAAGAAAATTTTAAAAATGTAAAAGTTCTTATCAAACAAAACAAGAGGGTTCAATGTAAAAGTTGGTCTTAGAGAAGGTGCATGTTTTATAAATTAAAAAAATGGCCAAAAGAGGAAAAATAGGTACACAAAACAAAAGAAGAACAAAATTAATTCAAGCTGTTAAATAATCACAAGGTACAGTTACGTCTAATTCTTCTTGAAAAGGGGAAGGTAAAAAAAATACTCATCTTGACTGGAAAGAAAAAAAAAAAGAAAAAAGAACAAAACAAACAAACAAAACAACAACAACAACAAAAAAAGCAAAGCAAAATTTAAAAAAATATCACCACCAAAAAAAAAAAAAAAACCCCACAAAAAATATTATCACAATGGATTTCTATGGATATCACAACAGATTTCTATTTTTTAAAAATAAAAAAAGAAGTTTTCCCCTGTGATTAGGATCTCAACAAAGACAAAAAGATAGAGTCAGGGGCAAATCTTCCTTCTGAAGAACAAAACAATCACCACTACCCCCAAAAATTCTTTTTCAAAAGGTTTTGTTTTTAAAAGGATTTGAGTAACATGTGAAAGAAAAAAAAAAAAAAAAAAAAAGATTTTAAGGAGAAAATAAAAATTATTCTGCCATGTTTTGTCCAACAAACATCTCCCTTGTGGCTGGATACTTCGAAGAGCTACTGCCAGTTGGCATGACCTCTGTCCTTGTTTGTCAATAAACATAGATGGAAATGCATACATATACTTTTATATATGTACCTGTGTGTCTGACATATATGGTATTCATAAAATCATTTTATACATATCACTCCATAAGGTGTATGTATATGTGAAATCAGTATGAGAGTAAAGTAACAAAAAGGATATGTATGTATGTGAATTAATATATATCATTAATTGTCTGTACAGCACTTACCTTGCACTGTCTGAATAATGAAATAAACCTTGCTGCTTTAGAAAAAACATTGCAACAGGTTCCATAGAATTACTAATAGTGATAAATAATAGAAAAGCTGATAGAAGACAACTAGCAACCTTGGTGCTTTGTACATATAGGACAAAGAACACCAGAATTTGCTGATATAAAATGGTACTGGTTATGACCATGCTTCATGTGACAAACTGAATTAAAATTGAGCTATGTTACATGAAACGATGTTTGAAATTAAAGAAAATGTGCTTTGCCATCATCAGGGTCAGGCAAGCTGCTCTTTAAGGCAGTCCAGAGCCACAGTGTTTGTTGGAATTCTGGGAAGGAACACAGAAGGATGGGTAGGACTTCTGAAACCGCAAAGTGCCTTTAAGTATCAATATTATGCTTAAAAATATGCCCAACATTCAGTCACAGAAAAGTAAAATACTAGGACTAAGTTTATAAGCAGAAATGCTAAGGCACTTCATGTATTCACATGCATTACTTATTTCAGTGGTTTATAGAAATTCTGACTCCTATGACTGTCAGAATATTTATCTTTAGAAAAAATATAGTGTATTAAAATTATTTAGGAGTTTTAGAATTAATTTTAATTTATTAAGTTAAATATTATTATTTCTTCAGTTATAGCACTGAGATTGAGATATACAGAATAAGAACTAAATTAGAAGAAACTAATAAAAATGAAAAACAGTAATATATATATTTTTTTACCAATCCCCCAAGGATGAAGAAGACCATGAAAAGGCGACCAAGGGTTGTTTTTGCATAAACATCTCCATAACCAACAGTAGACATTGTAACCATCAGTAAATAAACGCATTCCCAATACGTTAACTGTTGATTATTTTGAAAATTTTCCCAAGGATCCCCTGAGTTCTCCACCTAAAATGAGAAAGGAAATACACAGTGAATAAACTAAAAGTACCATAAAATATCTCTACTGATACAAAAATACACATATTTTATTGGCAGATAATACTCTGGATAAATAAAACTCTGGATCCCGTTCTGTGATTTGTTTTGAACATACAGAGGACCCAGGATTATAGATTTACCATTCTCTTGCCAATACACATAGAATTGCCACTGCAACTGTTTATCGAGAAAAGTTTTTCCATTCACTACTAAACAATATACATTATTAAAGAAAAACTAGGGCTTATTTGATATCAATTTGTCCGGATATTTTTTCAGATATTACTTCCAATGCAATTATTCCACTTAATATTTTTGTTATATAATATGATATAGGTATTTATGACATTAGTGACTTATCACTGACTTGGAAAAGTGACAGAAGTTATAAATTTAACAGCAGGAAAGAAGTATACGAGTATACTCTGTACGCATAATAGCTATTAAGTTTTGTTCCACACTAGGAAACCTAAAGATTGAGAATTCCTACAGCAGAAAAAAAAAAAAAAAAAGAGAAAATCTCCTTCTATCTGATGTAATTTTTAAAATGGTAAATTCTATGTTTTTTTGTTTTGTTTGTTTTTAATTCAAATCTAGAAAAAGTGAGTGAATCTGTGTTTAAAAAAAAAAAAAAAAAGAAAAAAAAAAAAGCTGCAGTGGCCCAAATGAATGTATTACTGTTAAATGAGAAATATATCACAAAAAATACCACCCAAAACCTCAGTTCATCTTCCTAAGACTGAAAATTAAACACTGACTTCTTCACACTGGTAACCAGTGATGGGACATGTGGAAATGGCACATAGCTGGGTGTCAAGGCAAGTTCAGGCTACTTAAAAGGACAGAATTGTTTACTCTGAGGAAGGTCAAACACTGAAACCAGCTTCCTAGGTGGGTGTTTGATGCCCTGTGTCTGTTAGCATTCAAGAGGTATCACTGGATAATGCCTTTAGTAATATGTTTCAAAGTTTGATTAGCCCTGAACTAGTCAGGAGTTCTATCTCTGCGTGTCCCTGCCAACTCAACTAGTCCATTTCATTCTAAATGATTTCTGGTATAACTAGAGGACAAGCATTCTGAATTGTATCTTATGTAGACAAATGTAGCCCAAGGTAATTTAAGTGAAGTCAACCAAATTCTTCAGTTGAAGTTATTTTTAAAGTCTGGATTAACACCAATATCATCAAATCATAACATTACTTCAAAATCATCCTAACTTATTACTGCCCTGAAATTTTCCTGATTCTAAATTCATCATAAAATGTCCTTAAAGGACAAATATTTAGTTATATTTAATTATATTTAGCAAGTAACTTAGCAAAAGCTATTGTTTTTAAATTTGAAAACATGCAAAAGACACATACCTTTTATATACAAGTATATTAATATTTATGAAATGATTTGTAATTCTATATGAAGCATCTTATACTTGTCAGGTATTTTTAAGTGCAGAATAACAATTATGACAAAAAAGTATACTATCAGTGACAAATAGAAAAATCAAACACTAGAAATCTAAGAGAAAAGCAGAAGGAATGCTATCCTAAATGGTTGCAATTCCACTGCATCTTGTGGAAATACAGAATGGCTTTCTTCTCTAGCACAACCATTGATTTTCCAGGACCTCACTCTCATTTCATACTCAGACGTCCCATTCCAGGAAGCACTTTGAGTAGTTATTTAGGCAACATTGCCACCTACTGGTTAAGTATTATCATTCAGGAAGTTATAATAGTTCAAGTCTCACACTTATCTATTGCTGAAACTAAATATAGGGGTTAAGACATAGATTAGTATTACTTATAAAATAATATTTGAGTAAAAGCTGAAAACTGAAGAAACGTCAATTTTTTTTAATTGTTATTTAATAATGAAATGTACTAAGGGATCATTCAGAATAAGACAATTTCAGATAATAAGGCAGTTGTGAAAGAAAGCCAAAGAAATATTTGCAAACATGCTTACCAAATGTATGAACCCAGCTGCTGTCAGCCATGTGCTGATAAATATAGAGCACAGATTCACTAGCTTGATGGAATTACTGTGGAGAAAAAAAAAAGAAAAAGAACATACTTTGGAATTTATCGGACATTCCTCTCACTACTCTTTCAATTTTCCTTTCTGTACACATCAGCATTTAAACACATTCAAACATTCTGATGTCCTGGAATACATCCACGCAGACACAGTGAATTAAACAAGGTAATGCCAGCTACCATTGTCTGCTGAACACTGTATTTCCACCCATGACTGACTGATGCTTTCTGAATTATTTCATTTTTCATTAGCTTGTATGCTTTTTCCATACTCTTTTTTTTTGTTGTTGTTTTTGTTTTTGTTTTTTTTTACCCCAGACTTGATGAGGCTTTAAATGCCAATGTCAAGAAGATTTTCAGTGCTGACTCATTGCTAATACTTGCAAATATTATCATAGAGCAAGACCATCTTTCTAGAGATACAGCAAGCAGTAATGAACTATTGCAGCCAGTCTGTGAATGCCAGACTGGTTTTGAGGGGAAAAAAATAGGATTACCAAACTTGGGTATTTTGTTTCTGTGTAAAGTCCTAAGTCATTTTCAAATTAAATCATAACATATCTCATAATTCACACTGACAGTTTCAAAAACAAAACAAGAGAAACCCCACAAATTCTTTTTAGCCCTCCTGAGTACGATATACTCTACTGTAGACAAAGGTGATTTTAAAGCAGGAACCTCACACTGAGTTCAGCAGAAAAGCACTATACTGAAGAGCTTGTGGAAAAGGTTTAAGTAAAGCCTGGTCCTTCTATTCTAAAAAATATTACTGCAATTTGAAAAGCTAGGAGTTACATCCAGCAAATACACAATGAACTGAAGTTATCTATTATTACGTGTTAAAGACCTTACACTTTCAAGGAATTTTATTGAAAATAGCTCTCCTCTGTTTTTGAAAACACATTCAGAAAGAATGAACACATTATCAGAAAACTCATGATTTCCAAGCCAGTGTGTTCCAAAAGAAGAAATACTGGGGGGGGGAGGGGGGGGGGGGAAGTAGTTGTTTTGGTAGTAGTCATAGTAGAAATGTAGTGATAGAGTTGATTAATATTTATTTTTCTAACTAATTGAGGACAATTTCTAACCTAAGTTGACAAATGAAACTGGAAAATTAAACAGATAGTTCCACTGAACATAATTTTTAACTAGTACAGTTGAGTGGGCAACTGTAGGGACTAGTAAAGATACACAACTGGCTAACAAATGACAGTTGCTGTAATGATTACTGTACTCAAGTTTATGAAGCCATGCCTTCATTTTTACAATTAATTAATGCTCATGCACATCAAAGCATATCCGCTGTGACAGTTTATTAAGGTTTGTTTGGTTAATTTTAACATTTTGTTAATAACAGCATTCATAATACCACAATAATGTCAGAAGACACTAATCTCTAGGTGCCTAGATTAAACAAAATGATAGAAATTATACTGACGTAAAGTTTCATTATGAAAAGCTAAATATAATTCTTCACCTGAATTTAGGTCAGAAGAAACTCTCAGTGCAATAAAACAACAACTGTTCTCCACATATTACTGTAATATATGTAAATGACTGCAGTCATTAAAAATATCTTCTCATTATGTGTTTAAAAATTTTTATTTTTTCAGGTTTATTAAAAATTGTACCTTCTCTGTCCTCTATGAAATACGCCTGTGTTTCTGCCAGAGTCTAAATATAGATGAAAGATTAGTCACAAACATTTTTCTGATCTTTAATCTCTTTGCAACATCTGTGCAAAATCCCTTAGTGTGAGCCCTAAGTCCCTGCAGTTTTGTTGAGAAAATATTTGAAAGCCATGAAGTAGAGAAATTTCCAAATCAACATCACACAACTCTATTTTATAAACACAGGAACATAAAATATTCTGATATTTAAATGCCAATGTCAAGATGTATTTCATTTCAGAGTAAGGAAACAAATAGATTACTGGCAGAGGAATATCTTCTAATAGGCCAAGGTAGATCTTTGCTTTAGTTGTTCTTTTCAAATAAAACAATAATTATGTTCTCATGATTTTCTCATTACTTTGCTGATCGTGTCAATATCTGAATGTGTTTGAAAACCATTTTTAAGTGGTGCTCGGGGACATGATTTAGCAGAGGGTTGTTAGGGTAGTATGGTTTGGTTGGGATTAGACTTGAAGATCTGCAGAGTCTGAGCAATTCTGTTATTCTATGATTAATGTTAACCACAATGAAATACTTCATTAAATTACCTCCATATTTTTTCAAATGAATGCATATAACCTTAAATAGCTATGTCTTTTTTTTTTCTCTTATTTTATATAATAAAAGCATCTTTTTTTTTCTTTTCTATAATATACTTTCAGAGCTAATAATGAAATACTGAATTTACTGTTTTAGTTCAGCAGGTTGAGTACTGTCATTAGTTCTTGGTCTTTATTATAGACAAACTACGAAGTTGAAAATTTCATGAAATCTTTATAAGTGGTAGGCAAGGACTATTGAAATTTCTTAAGTTAACAAGGTTTTTAGACCCTTCTAAGCAAAACAATTTTGCAGTAACTGGTCAAAACTATAAAATACAAAATGAAAATTTATGGTAATAATGAGAATTTATGGCTACTGTATGTAACTGAAACACTGCTCAATTTTAAATAAGTAGATTTTATTTAATTGAACAGGGATTTAATGAGGATAACAGCATCAGTCCTCTGGCTCTCGAAAAATTTCTAAAGATTGTTCATTAGACACAAGTGCTCAGCACTTTCAGTTTAGTTTTGTGGAGTTTTTTTCAGAAAGATTAATAACGCAGAAATAGAAACTTCCACTAAAATAGTATCTTGATACTCTAACAGCATATGTGTATCCATCACCTACACTATCTGTTTTCTGGCCATTTGTTGCAGATTGATTCATTCACTTTACAAAATGCTGCTTTGTGAACATCGATAGTATTCAAATAATTAAGTTCACTTCAGGTTTACTAAAATACACAGAGCAGACATGTTTTTCCACTGAAGAAATAGGAACAGGGAAAAATAAAAAAAAAAAAATTGAGGCACCTATTGTTCTTAAGTTAAATAAACTTTACTACTGATGAGCTGCTGGCGGTTAATCAGTCAAGTAAACTGAAACTGTCACATTAGAAACTCTGCTTTGCAGCCTTAGTAAAGGTTGTAAGCATTTGGGTTTTACAGATATTTAGGCATTCAGATAGAAAATTATAGAGACACTATCTAATCTAACATTTAAATTTCTACTAGAAAAAAATGCTATTATAATGAATCAGTTAAACTTAAGTTAGCAAGCTGTGAATAAACTGCAGTTGATCAATACAATATCCCTACACTTATGGACCTAGAAGTTTACAAATTCATCACTTCTGACTTTATCTAAAACCATTTGAGTTTATGGGACATTTCTATTAGTTGCCATGTCCTCTGGTGAGGTTGTTCTTGTGTCAAAAATACTGGATATTCTGAGCTTCTGGACAAATTTTTCACTTTCTTTAACAAACTGGTAATAATCTAAGCTAATGGGCTAACATTTTCCCTACATGTTCATTAATTTCTCTATTTATCAAGGACTGGACTTCTTACAGTCACACAGCTGAAGATATACAGATTTTAAGAGACTAGAGCACATAAAATAGTTTTAAGCTTAAGGACTGAAAAATCAGCTCTTCACTATGAGCATCTACAATTCTCAAGGTTCTATTTACTCATCACAACCAGTTTACAGGGGATGTGGACACAGTTTCTTGCTTACAAAGTTCTCACACAAGCTTCTCAACTAATGGAGAGAATATAGTATTTTAGAATTGAACTGAATTTACATTAATTATTGGAAGGCTGGTTCAATTCTTTAGCTGGGGTAATTTAAGGAGTGATAAAAGGCAAAGCATCTACAGCAGTGAAGCAGGGAAGGTTCCTGTTTTTTTGTTTTTTTTTTTCCCTCAGAGTGATCTTTTGTTCCAACCTATGCTTTTTCCACACAATTAACATGTATTATTGGCCTAAAGAATATGTGAAAAACAAAGTTAATCAGAGGAGTTTAAAGTGTTCTTTGAAAGGAATGCTAATGGCAGTGAACACAATAGAAACATAGCTGTGTGTAAAATTATTTTTTTATGTGAGGAAGGATGCTCAATTCAAAAGAACTGAAGTAGAGCCACAACAATTATTTTTTGAAATGCTTTTTAGCAGTATTCCTGAATTAATTGAATTAATTTCCGTTATGTAAGGCAGTGGAATACAGACTGACAATGTGGAAATAAGTAACATTTAATCAGTGAAGAGCTATGCAATTCATTCTGCTCTGAATTTATCAATATTCAATCAGATATTCCAAGCAAAATCTTCTCCTGATAACACGGAAAAAAAAATGTTTACTCTGGTAAATCAGTGGTCAGCTATGTAAAAATTTTGAAGAACAGATATTGAACTTCATTCTTTTGGCTGATTCTTTTTTCTGACAAAAAAAATCATATATTACTAGGACCACTAACAGAAGCCATTTAAGTTACGCCATCAATACAACCACTCAAAATATAATTAAATGTCTTACCTTGTTTTAAGGATATTCAGAAACTGCAATATTTCTGAAAACTGTATCAGTCTAAGGGCTCTTAAAAATCTTAAACCTGCATTAAAGAAAAAAAGACTCTAGTAAAGAATAATCGAAATTCTAGCAACACTTCATTTACAAAGACAGCGATCATGAAAACAACATAGGCAGCATACAGTCTGTCAAATACCTTTGAAGTGTTCCTCCATATTTAACAGTTTCAAGATCCTCACCAGTCCTTTTTGGAATAGTTTTAAACTTAATTCCTTAACTGCTGAGGTATTCTACCGGAAAAACTCAGTTTAGCCGGGAAGCCATGGAAGGAGATTAATTGGCTGAAAGCTAAGAGGGAAAAAAGCCTCTTTGAGGTTCTGTTGGCTGTTCTAACACACATGACCTTCTCTTCAGACTGCCAAAGACACGTACAGACCTGAAACTTCTCAATTTTCCAAGCTCCCATGATGCTTAGTGAAAAATAAGAGATTATGAGCAAAAGATCTGATAACCCAGATAAACTAGACTGTGGATATGCCTGATTACATTGGCAAATCTTAATGACGTAAAATCTTTTATTGCAATAATGCCCCTATCTCCACCGTAATTTCCAAAAAAATCAAGTAGTACAACAAGAGGACCACACACTCTCTCCTAAAAGTTTCAAATTTGCTATATAATTATTTCTATTTAAAAAATAGAAGTTTTGTGTTGAAATCAGGTTGCCTGAGTAGCAATTCCTAGACGACTGTAAAGCCAATGAGAGAGAGTATGCAAAAGAAAATACTGTAAAAGATTAAGGGCTTAAATTATTAAAGGAGACTTATTCTGATTCTAAATTGGCTACAGACCTCTGGCATATGAATAAGGGTACATAGTGTACAAACACACATCTTATAACATTGAAACAGCACTTTCAGGATATTTTTTTAGTAAACAGTGCAGCCAAGAGTTTCAGGATATTTTCAGGATATTTTTTTAGTAAACAGTGCAGCCAAGAGTTACTTAAAAAATTGTATAATATGCTATTGTGAGTATTGCAAGGCAGCTTCTTGTCATTCAATCTCGTGTGTTATAAAACATTTTTTCTCCCTAGAAACTTAAGGAAAACAATTAAACATCAGCACAACCTTTCTCATCCCAGTGAAGTTCAGAGGTTTCCTTCAAAAGTAAAGTTGTATGTGGTCAGATGTATGCTAAATCAAGGCTTTATTTTAACAATACTATAGAAAAGTTGCTAAATAAATTTTTTACTCTTGTTAAGGCTCACAGCTATCCTTAATAGAGCTATCCTCTTATTTGTGTACCATACATATACAAAGTTTATAGAAAGTGTGTAGCTCTTAAGATTAATCACAACTTGAAAAGTGGATTTGGGGATCTCAGCAGAAAAAGCCATAAAATGATGCTTAATAAGTCCAAATTTCAGATCCATTTGCAAGTAGAAGGTGATCATTTTATATCAAATTTCTCAAACTACAAGACACTGCTTCTGCTGTGCTTGCAGGAGTAGTCCTAGTAGCGCTAGAGTTCTAGCAGTTCCTAGAACTGAAACGTTCAAAATTGTGTACATTTTGAAATTGTCCACTCCCTAGCAAATTTTTAATAAACATATCACGGAAGAAAAATAGCTCATTTCAAATGCACTGCAACTAAAGAGAATTTAAAGATATATCCATTGCAATGTTTCAAAAAGAAGCATAAGAAAGAGAGAAAGAGAGAGAGAAGGAGAGAGAGAATTACAGAGGCTTTAAGTCCAGCTTCCGTGACCTACAAACAGAACTTGCTTGTACAGAATCAGCTTGTAACCTCTGCATCTTGTCTAGGACACTACTTTGGGGCTTTGTTTTTTCACTAAGGAAACTTCAGTGCATTGCCTGTTCTGCATAGTTCAAGCACGAAAAACTCAAACCATAGATAAAAAATTTTCCTTATCATGACAGAATCTAAATCCTTTCCATTTATCTAACCTTTTCAATAACTGAATAAATCTGTTAGATTTTTGCACCCGTGCCATTTTAGATGATCTTTGGTACTTCCTGTCTTGTAGATAATGAGTTTACAACAAGAATATATGATTTAATAAGAATCTCATCCCATATTCATAGTATGAAGACACAAGTCATAAACCCTATGAAAAGCCAGATTCTGTAAATGATATATAAAACTTCAGAAGCTGTCATGAACCCTATATGACACTACTTCATCATATTTTCCAGAAAACTTGTTGATATAAATATATATTTTTATTTTTTTTTTTTTTTTAGAAAAATTAAACGAAATTAATTGAAATAGAAAATTAAAATAGACTACAAGAAGCAACACCTAGGAACAAACTGTAAGCACAAAGCTCAAATGAAATAAGATCACCCCTGAATGTATGTTATTCATATCATCTTGCACTTTGCAAGGTGATGATGAATATACTGAGCAATTCCTAAGAGGAAAAGTCCAATAAACACTTCATTTTGGTTCTGGAATTAACAATATATCAAAGAGTGCAATCATGTATATAACATAAACTGATGACATAGTAATCCTCACAGCAATAACCCTGCTGCAGTGCAACTGTTGTCGGATTAAAGATGGCCCAAATTATTCAGTGGGTAGTTTACCATGAATCCACATGAAAATTAAGCAAAGTTAAATAGAAAAGATTTTGGGTAGTCTTACTCAAGAATAATAACAATGGATCCATAAAGAATAGCTAGGTTATGAAAAAAAAGCATATGAAATAACTGACACAATTTCCCATGTCATGATCTCCCACTGTTCCAAATCAAATTTGACTCATTTAAAAATAAGAATTTCTTTCATGTTCACCAACTCACCAGGAATAGAAATTTATGACATTTTCTTACACATCAAGGATACTAATCAAAAATCTATAATGAGAACACTAATAAAAAAATTCATTCATTTTCAAAAGCTGTGTGAGATACTACTACTCTTATATTTAAAGAATACAATCAGTAATTCAAATAAAATAGATTGTTATGTAATATAGTTATGCCAATTTGCACTGTGAATGTTTAATGGGATCCTGTCTTCTAAAGTCAACTGACCAATCTGCTAAAAGCCAGACTCAAGGATTATTTGCAATTTTGCCTCCTCAATTCTTCCTTGGCAAAAGGTTTTATGTTGGAACATTCTTGTGGGATCTAACTGGAATAGAATATTATCCTCTATTACAAAATGAAAAAAAATATATCAAAAGGTTTAATTCACTTAGAAATTCTCTCCAATCAGATAAAAAATACACATGCTTCTTCACTGAGCTAATCTTAGTTTCTAAATTCAAGACCAAGGTGTGTTTCCAACCTGGAATTTCTGAGCTCTAAGATGAAGTTGAAGATTTCATAGATTTCTAAGCCAGAAAAGACTATTATGTTTATCAATTCAGATACTTTTAATATAAAAAAAATATTTTATTCCATAATTTCAGTCTAGTCCAATAATTTCAGTTGTACATATAACAAATAATTCAAATGAGCCTCAAAGTATACCACGGCATTATTTTCTAGCTGAGGAAATATTTGTTCATCTACATGTTTCAGCTATGACAACTAAAGAACAATTCTGAAAGTACACTGAAGATTTAAAATGTGTGTAGTAACTTGTATTATTTTATCAGATAATTTTCTAAATCACATAAGAGACTACTGGGAATAAAAGAAGTAATAGTGGGGAGGTTTTGTTTTTTTTTTAATTATAATTAATTTACATAATGCTTATACTTACTAGAGCAGATAATTTGCAAGAGGCAACCAGTAAGTCATTTGATTAAATTAAGCTAACAGAAAACACTAAATGTTTGTATTAACAACAGATTAAAAAAATAAAAGAGAACAAAAATATCACCAAGACTCCCAGAGGAGGAAATGAAGACAACTAAACAATTATTTATTCTTTATGAGATTCCAGAAAACAGAAATAGGAATTAGGATCTTTCCTTAATTCAACAAGAATTCAATCTAGTGAAACAGCATCAAGTATTACATTACGTCTTCAAACAAATACATATTACCTTTCTTATTTTCATATATTGCTTATTCTGAGAGTAGCATATTCAGAGGTACTGGTACAAGGACTCCACATCACAGAGATTTTGCATACCAACTACATTCTTTGCAAACCATTCATCCATTCACTAGAATTGTATCTTCAATGAATGATTTCACTATTCATGAAAATTATCAATGGCCACTGCTACTCTATTTGACTGAGACCATATGGTTTACAGAAGACTGAAAAAGCAAGAATCAGTACTAAGAAAACCAGAAAATTTTCTGAGATATATAGAATAGAGGGGTAATTTTGGGGATGAAAACAGCTCTGTTCTGAATGCCTTCACAATGTGCAGCAGAACAACCTGAGATTCCACTCCCTGTAGATGAGTGTCAAAATGAAAGCTCCAAGAACAATACAAGAAGAAGTAAGAGAATCTGCAACATAACCAAATTATTTTCATATATTTCCTTGCTATTATTATGCAAGTGTACATATGAACCAGGTTTCACTGCATCAAGTTAAGAATCTATATAGATTGCTACTAATTCCTTTCAAGCAGTGCCATATCATAATTGTTAATAAATATCTCCAATGCATATTTTTAATTTACATTTACACCTATTAAAATGATAGCCATCTAAAACAAAACAAACAACAACTCTATATCACTGTAGAAAATTACTTTCCATTCTTCAATAAAGACTATTATTTCATTTTATTTGGATATCAAACCCTTTTGAGAAGGCACTGCATATACAGGCACATTACATCATGCAAGACACAGAAGGAATTTTTCCTATACAGCAGCTGAAATCATATACCAGGAATGGAAAAAATAAATACAATATCTGTTAAGAATTGTTCTAGCACTAGAGACAGAATCACAAACTACATTTTGAAGAAAAAGTTTAGAGTTGGACCTTACCCCAGTATGAGCCGACCCTGTAACAAGACACCAAGGAGTTTCGAAAAGAATGCTGTTCTTCCTTCTCAGGGATATTATGTCCCGCTTTGACACGATATCCATTTTGGAATAGTTCTCCAAGAGACTTTTTACGTCTTCTGGTACTTTTGTAAGTTTCTGTACGCGTGCCCCCAGAAGGGCTGTGGTAGACTAAAATCTTGCTGGGAATCATTACTATCTATCTTCTGCACATAAGATGTATTGTGGTCCAGTCTTCAGTCACAGCATCCACTAACAATGAAGATATTCATACACACCTCTTTTTTTTCTAATTCAGTATTAACACAGAGAAAGCTCAGAATACTTTCTTTAATAGAATTTTTCTTTGGAAGCAGATTTACTTAACACGGCACAGTTTGCAAATTTGTATTATATACAAATTTTAACTTTACATGTTGTTATCAAAAGATAATTCAATATAATCTAACTCAGTTCTGTTAGCATGAAACAAACAGAATTCATGCAAATATAGAACTCAGCCTCACAAAACACCCTAGGAATATCACCAAGTGGATAGGCGAAACAAATCAGAGAACAGACAGGCAGGCAGGGCAGATGCTCCTCTGATCCGTGATGTACTAGAGCTTAAAAGCCATCTTCTATCCGGATATTACCACATAAGCTTCTTTCAGATACACCAAAGAACCACACCCATCAATTCAAAACCCTCAAATGTGATGCTGTTCACTTGAAATGAACAGGTACTCTCATAAAGAATATAGCTATAGCAGATCATAAAGGGAATTATTTGCTGTGTACTCTTTTCTTTGGCAATATACACGTGTGTCTTCTGGTGAAAGTTATTATGCAGAAGGCAGAGGTCACAAATCAGCCAACTCTTACAGGATTTATCCCAGATGAAATAAACCCCTGTACACACACAACCATTCTTCATCTAATCCCAGCTAATGGCAGCTATATTACGGAAGAAAAAATATATATATCTTTAGCCATCAAGCAATAGGGAAAGAATAGAGCACATTAGTTCTCTCAAGCAGACTTGTTCTGTGAATATTCACAACAGGATTTTTGTTCAGTCAGCTACCACCTCAATTAGAAAAAAAAGCTGTTTCAAATAAAATGTAAATGTGAGATGGTACTTTCCATGAGACATGATGTGCTTGCCTGGTCAATGTCCTGGCTTTAGAGAATAACGTACATACTCCTTCTTGAAAAGCTAACTTCATTTCAAGAAATATGTTTAACGTGCCAGCATCCCTATTACATTTTTTTTTTCTGCACTAGAAAAGCCATAAAAATATATATTCTAAAAATATATCAATGCCATCTGGAGTACAGTGCAAAGCAGATATAAAAACAGACAGTATCATCTGCTTATAGGAAATATACAGGATCTCAAAGCACTTTGAAAATGTTATTGAAGTGTGACAAGGCCAAACAAAGAAATGGGGAGCACGTACACACAAATTTAAAATGCCAAGTATTATTCAGGGAGTAAATAATAAGTAAACCATTTCTGTGATTCTTTTACATCGTAGCATTTACACCAAGTTCTTACAAACACCCTGGTCATATTCCCACTGGTCACAGAAGTGAAGTTCCATGGAGTTCATTGGGAATTATGCGCTTTGACTGTACAAATGCATACACACATATTTATAAACTATCTGTGAGCATTTGGATTATTCCTTTCAAACTGGAAGGATTTTAACAAGGCATTATTTCTCAGAACATCCTACTTTTTTTTTTTTAATTATGTAAGGCATATTATTTTTCTTCATTTTTGTATTTCACTTTAAATATAACTATATTCTTGTTATGTTTTGAATTTTAAACCTATCATTATCTTACTTTGTGGTGTTTTTTTGTTTGGTCGGTTGTTGGCTTTTTTTTTGCTTGTTTGTTTGTTTTACAGCAAACATTTGGATGTAGAATTCAAAAGTGTTTTGAGTCTAGCACACCTCTAAAGCAAATCAGTGCTCCATTAATAACTAGCAAAAGCCAAGCTTCTTGTTTACATAACCTACATTTTGGGTTTAGTAATCTGACAGTATTCTTTTAACTCTTTCAGCTCCCTGGAACAGAGGATGTTATCCAGATTTTTATTGATTTTCTCCCTTTTTGTTTCAGAGCACTGATAAAACTATTGAATACATCAAAGACTGGGAAAAAATGAATTAAATAATAGAAAATGGAAATAATTTTAAAACAAATCTGATCCACAATTAAAAAATGCAAATCTAAATTTCTAACCCTAAGCAAAGGAAGGACAAAAGCCAGATGTAAAATCTGAGTAATGCTACAGCACTCTGTTGCTTGCAGACTTGCAATTCTGCCTGTCTTTGCAAGCAAATACAAACGAATTAATTTAGAAAAAATAATACTCCACAAAATTGTATATAATTATGATACAAGTGTGAAAAAAAAATTCTACTTTTCTGACCAGATTGTGCCACACACTTTGTAAAATATTTATGCCTGTAAACGATGAATGATGGTCTTACTATATAACTCCCTGAAGGTGGAATAAATTCATACTGTAAAAACAACAAACAATATTTCATACCAGCTATTAGATTAAGACTTCAGGCATAAAATTCCATAGAAGTCAAAGATTAAGTTGCTTTCACTGTCTGGTGTGAATATGGCTGTCACATAGGTCCATACATTACTTACTAGTATCCCTATTTTCACCTCATGCCAGTACTAGAAGTCTTCACAGATCCAGTGTTGTAACATATTTAAATACAAAGTCTGAGAACTGGAAGATTCAATACAGCACTAAGGCTGCCTCTGGAATAAGTCCAGCAAAGAGAATAGTGTTTAAGACTCTTCAAATCAATTTCAGACAGAAAATCTGCCTGTGGTCTGCCTGCTGAGATGCAAATTCTGAGGGTATTTTTACTGCTCAAAAAATGGTTGCTGTAATAGGATAATATATTATCAAAAGCTAGAGTAAATTACAAATATATTGCCACAGAACTACCAACACTAAGAATAGATTGTGAAAAAGGATATGCACTGTCAGAGTA